>NC_141780.1:17345752-17656163 GCF_054643075.1 Acanthaster planci | reverse complement strand
CAAAATGCAATTCATAGACAATAGAGACGATCTTTGTACTATTGAAAGATTAGACAACAAAATCGGGCACGTGAAATCAAATTGCGTACTAGCTTGTCGTAAGTGTAACAACGCTAAAAAGAGCGGCAATCTTGAGATTGAATATTCCCACCATTACTATGAAACTAATCAAATTTAGTTGTTAATTATTTATCTTTTACTTAAGCTAGGCTATATAAGCTTAGCTTAAGTAAATTCTATTTGTTATAATCGGGCTAACTCAGTCCAGTTGTAACTAAATAATAGCTATGTTGCAATACGTTTAGCTAGTTATTTATTTGCTTGACTTTGCTTACCTTTTGTTACAACTGGACTAACTCAGTCTAGTTGTAACAATTTTATTTTTGTTATAATTAAATGATAACAATGCTAGAATATGTTCAACTAGTTATCCAGCTAGTTATAGCAGCTAACTTAACTTATTATACAGTTGAGTACATACGACTAAAGCACACCTATGAGAAATTTAAAACGTATATAATTAAATGGACGATATTAAATCTATACTGGCCGAATCAAAAAGCGATTCAACTGAATCGACCTCAAACGTCAAAGACAGACTCTGTTCAATAGTCGGGTCAGGTGAATCTAAGAAGTATCTAGGTAAAGAATATTCAATCAAAGAGATTGAAGCTCTATCACCCAAAGATCAAGAAAAGCTGTTTAATTTGTACGAAGTTAAGTTTGGAAAAGAAATCGTCAGAACGCTCGGTCATTCGATTTTAAGTTTATACTCTCGCCTACTAGGAATAGCCACACCGATCGATCTACTCGGAATCAACGTCAACTTAAAGTCTGAAGAAGCGTTGACCAAGGATTTAAACGACGACCCGATCATCAGTCAAACTATGGGTAGACTACTTACAGAGGTCTGTTACAAGTACGGAGTGTACCTGTCTCCAATTACAGCAGCGTTGATTACCACAAAAAATCTAGAATTTAACAAAAGTTCTTTTATATTAAAAGAGGATGTCAACAGAAACGGAAGTGAACCCAACAGAAGCGAATCAAACGAACAAAGTGAGTCAGCCGGAGAAAGCAGTTAAGTCAGTTACTAAAGCTAAAAATCCAAGGCGTGTAGAACAAGGTAAGAAGTTAGCCGAGCATAACAAGAAGATGAAGCAACAACTCGTTAAGATGAAATTAGCAGACGAAGCTAACGGTGAAGAGAGTAACCAAAATAAGATCTATCAAACGGCCTTTGAAAACAGGAATTTGATACTCGGTGGACTGGGCATCACTGGGGTTATTCTCTATTTAATTTGGAAAAATAAGTGTACTCGTCAAGTTAGCGTTCAACCAAAACGAGAAGTGAGTAAAGCGACAACTCCACTCCCTAACCAAGAAGCAATTTTGGATATGGAATAAGAACTCCTTATTATTAAATATGAGTAACGCTAAATCAATCGACGTAAACGGAATTGCGAATACTGTTTATCACGGTGCAGTCGTTTCGGGAATCTCTATTGGATACGCTATGCTATCGAGCAAGCTATTTAAAATTAAACCACCAGATCTAAATAGGTTGTCCGCCGAGGACGCGTTGAAATTGACTGCCTTGTCCAGTGGTGCATTAGCTACCCAAGGTTGGTTGGTATCGCAGGGTATTCTACCCGCGAGCCTGCCCACCGCTTAAAAAATATAAAACGTATACTATAAAAGAAATGGCAGAAGGAGGATTCGATCCCGAGGAAATACCCCTCTTAGAAAATCAAAATCAAGAAAGTGAGCAAAACGAACAAGATTTTGTCGATAATGATCGACAAGAAACGGCCTTTATAGAAGGAGGAAGTGGTAAAACTGTAAAAAAAACAATAACGACGGTTAAACCAAATTTGGAACTAACTCCTCGCCCCGGCTCTAACCAAGAGGAAACTAAACCAAAAGTCAATGAATTTTACAAAAATTACCGTGATATGGGTAGAACGGACGTACCGCATAAACTCAATTACGAATTATTTACATATCGAAAAAATAAAGGACTATTTTTCAAAGGTGATGAAATATGGGCAAGAAGGGAAGTACCATTAACTAGTCAAAATAAGGGGGAAGTTGGTCGATTTGTAACTCTCGATACGATCGCCGCAAACGCGAGGAAAGCTGGTTATTCAGGGAGTGGCTTTGTTCAAAATATTTTAGGATTTGAAAATTACGGTAAAAAGGCAACCCAGCTTGAAGAGATGATAGTCGTTACAGAAAATATAGAAAAAAATAAAAATGAATACGAATTAGACGAAAAACTAGATCAACTCCAAGAAATAGCGCAAAAATACAGAGACTTTGACCCAGAAGAAGCAACCTTCGATCCAGAAGGTGTTCTTTCAGAATATACACCGAGAGAGATCTTAGGTTACATCCAAAGCATGAAATTAGTAAGAGGTCAATCACGGCTCGTAGAAGCTCAAATCGTAAAAATAAAAGAAGATATCCGAACAACCGAAGATGCATTAAAAGAACCGGGTATCGCTCAAGAACAAAAAGAGACAGAGCTTAAAATGCTCGAAGATCTTAACAATGAATTAGAAGGAAGAATTTCACAAAAACAAAATTTAACCATGAGATTTAAAAACCAATTTGATATGTTAAAAGAAACGATTAAAGCAGCTCTAGGTAAAGATTTAACACTACGCGAGAGAATTAGTATTTTATTTAGAGAGCAAGGCATCACAATCGTAAGCATTTTAACGGCTTTTAGTTTAGCTGTGAGCACCATCGTTAGTAGTGTAGTGGCCAGCGTTAGAGCTGTTGGAACTCCTAGCGTAACGCCTGAACCCGCACCTAAACCAACACCAGCTCCTCCTTCCAAGGGTGGAGTTACCGATTGGATCAAACGTCAACTGTGGAACCTAGCAAACGTATTGAAGAAACTCGGATTAAAAGCTTTAGGCGCTTTGCCTGGTATCATCGGTAGCATTTTGAGTTGGATTTTTAACGTGGCGAGTAAAGCCGTTGGATGGGTGGCAGAACACGTGTGGACCTTGTTTGTGGGCTTGGGTGTTTTGATTTTGACATACGTGCAAAAGAATTGGTAAAAAGGACAAAAAAAAAAATTCATCCCAAATTTGGGGTGAATTTTTTTTTTATGCCTTAGTTCAAAACGTTCTCGCTTCGCTCATACTCCGCTTCGCTTCGTTTAAGTGAAAACCTTGTATAAAGTAAAACCGATGATCCCCACTGCAACGGCTCCGACGGTTAATGATAGTTTCTCTTCATTGTGAGCGTCTAAAGGCTTTAGAATTGGTTCTGGTTGCTTTAAAACTGGCTTTACAATTGGCTTCCTCGGTAACACTTCTGGTTCTGGTAATTCCTCTTCTTCATTAGTACTCGTTCTCCCTCCGGTCGTACCCGCTGCGCTCGTTCCGTTATTCAAACTCGGTACGTATCCAGTCTTCATATCCTCAGTCGCGACTTGTAAATTATTGTTATATCCCTCAAACGTACCGATGCGTAAGTCCATGTCCGAGGGCACCAGGTACAAACCCGGAGCGACTACGAAATTCAACGGCGTTTTTGCATATTGTAGCGAATCTTGAAATTGATCGATCGACTGTTCGAGATCGGGGTCCGAATTGATTAAAGATTCCACGATCGTAATAAATTGCCTTTGCGCGTCTAATCCGGTGCCGGCGGCCAAAACGCTGGTCTTGGTCTGTGCCTGTGCACCGAGTAACGCGTAGACGTAAGCTCGAATTGATTCGTTTACCTTGGTGATTCCCACGTCAGTCAACCGAGACTTTTTAGGAACGAAGTCCCACCAAGCCAGAGTAACCGCGTCCGACTGTGAAATCCAGGTGACCGTGTATGTACTCGCGTGACCGGAGCCTTTAGGTGGCTTCGCCCATCCAAATCCCATATAAGTGGATCCCGCGTATTTACCGTTGGTCACGTGTAAGTCGTGCGCGTCGTAGTTTTTACCCGGAACGGGTATATATCCATTTTCGTAGTAGTAAGCGGTGCCTAATCCGTTTGACAAAGTGTCCCTCGTTTGTTTATACGATTTATTTGGGTCTACTCCGTATAAAAGACACGTGTCGATAAACTTCCGATGGTCGTAATTATTGTGTAACGCGTCAAATACGTCGTCGCTCGGAATGGGCATCACGCAGTCGTAAAATATTTTTCGTACGGTGTAATACACGTGAAAGTTAAATAAAGCCGACACGTACGGATTGGGGTCGGACAGCAGATCAAAACCCACACCGCAGGCCGTCGTCGCGCAATAGACCGCGAAATTAAATTGATTTTGATAAAACGATATCGCCTCGGCAGACCACCTATTGACCGCTTCATCCGTAGTTACTTTCGGTAATTTATACGCGCGCGTTAAATTTGGAAACTCGGCTGTAAATGAATTGTCTTCGTTTACTAAAATATTTAGACTACTAAAATTGCCTCCCATTTATTTAAAAAGAATTTTAAAAAGGAGGAGCCGTTGGAAAGACCAAGTTTTGATAAGCGGGTGGATTCTCCTCGCTCGTTGGATTTTCTTTATACTTAACCGACTTTGTAAAACTTACTCCCCAAGTTTTTTTATAAGATCTTTTTTTTAAAACCGCCGACCTTTCGTTGGCGCTTCTGCTCTTTCGTTGACTCGACGTTCAAATTCTTCTTTAGAAGTTTCCTTAATTTCTTGTAATTTTGTAGACGTACGCGATCTGATCTTTTCTTTCATCTCGTTAAACTTTTTCAGCTCGGATAAAATAAGAACAAATTCTTCCTGGGATATGTCGCCGTCTTCAATCGCGTGAGATACGTATTCCTCGATGGTATTTAATTTAGCGTCCGCCAACATTCGAATTTGGTCGTGTTTTCTAGTTTTGCGGGCGAGTCTACGGGAGGCGTACTTTAGAATCGCGTAAACACCCAACGCACCGATAACGGCGCCTTCCACCACGAGTCCGGCGGGGCCGGTAATGACACCCAAAATGGCGGGAATGGATACGGCTGCCGAAGACGCGCCCAATACTTCCACACCGTGCTCTACATAACCGAGTGCGGTTAAAATTCGTTTGATCTTTTTGTAACTAGCTTCCCTCGCGTCGCGTTCTCTTTGGATTTGAGATTTAATTTCTTCGATCTTTCTTAGCCTGTAAACCTTTGTTTCCGTAATACTCGCTTCGCTCGTAGCTCGCTTCGCTTCGCTCTGTTCAACCGAGTTTAAAGTCAAATCAGGGTATATGTTAGTCGTCATCTTTTATAATTACGCGTTTTAAAAAATGTCTAACTCGATTAAAATTTTGCCGATGTTATTCAAGAGCTCACCTCTGTCGTTTTTAACAGAAAAAGTCAATTCACTGATGTTCCTGTCGATTAACTTTTTAGGCGTTTTACAGTGATTACGGGTGCTAGGCTCGGTAGCTATCACGTCTAGCAAGTCTAAAGTCTGCCCGTTA
This sequence comes from Acanthaster planci, assembly GCF_054643075.1. Classification (NCBI taxonomy): domain Eukaryota; kingdom Metazoa; phylum Echinodermata; class Asteroidea; order Valvatida; family Acanthasteridae; genus Acanthaster; species Acanthaster planci. The sequence continues at coordinate 17,650,731 of NC_141780.1, read as the reverse complement.
TAAAAGTTATCAAATGTATTTAATTTTTTGCAATGAATAAACGCGAGTTTCAAGGGGTTTAAATCGTACTTGCCTTCGTAAATAACGTTGGGTAAAAGTTTTATTTTGGGTAAGTTTAATAGCTTGGACACTTCTTTATTTAGTCGCAACTTGAGATTGGGGTCCGTAATGGCCAAAGTCACCCGTTTAGATTCCGAGTGAACCTTAAAAGAAACGCCCGGTATCGAGTTTAACAAAAAGTGAAACCAGTCTATGCCGTAATAACCGGGGGATACCACGATGCTTCCTCTTTGACCCTCGGGTAATGGTTCGGATGAGCTTTGCGAATTAAGTCTGTCGTATATAGGTCCAGTTAGCCCCGTCAAAAACAATCTTTTAGTTAATTCTCTTCTGGGTCTCCTGAGGGAGCTGGTGGTGGTAGGTCGAGTTGGTGGATTCCCTTCGTAGATTTCATCTAAAGCTTGTCTTTGCCCCTCGAGCAGTGAAGCTGATTTGATTTTTTTATCGTCGAGATCAAAATGTAAACGAGCTCGCGTTTCTGATGGTTGTCTTTGGTTTAACTGATCTTCTAAAGCTGCGATTTCTTGGTTTAGCTGCTCAATTTCATCAGCGATTATTCTGATTTCTTCCGCTAACTCGCCTCTTTTATTTGCTTCGATCAATCTGTTTTTAGCTGTTTGTACTAATTCTGGATTGGGAGATGAATCCGTTCTTTCCACTGAGGGCATACCGGGCGGTCGTTCGCCAAGTACCCCCGCTGGCCTACCGTCCAAGTTTGTATCCCACTCAATTTCAGTGGCGTTTGTTACGTTAAAATATCCAGCTTCAAACTGAATATTCTTTACTCGGACGACCTTGTCGCCTTTGGTGTTGTTGATCTCGTTTTTCAATTTAAACGTCTGAGGATTTTGGGCTAAGTGAAAAGTGTGAGTCTCCATTTTATTATATACGTTTTATACGTCTTGTTTGGCGAGGTTAAACTTCTCCATAGCGTTTTCCCAGTGCTTATCCGAGACTTGAAAAAGGTCTTTAACTTCAGATTCGATTTCCCCGGTTACGTCTTGGTAACAGACTGCAATTAAAGCCTTCAACGGTTTACCTCGAGAGATATTACCATTTAAAACTTGGTTCAACTTATATTCTATTTCACCCGCTTCGCCATTTTGAAAACAGATATTATATTTTTGTAGGGTTTTTCTCGATTTTGGTGGTGGCGGTTTCCTCCAAACGTGATGATTAAAGTACCGATCTCCCACATCTGCGGCTCCGAACGAAGAAACCCACCCAAGAATTTGACCACAATGTTTACACGCGTATCTTTCATCTATTTCAAATATTTGGTGGTCACAACTCACTTCGTTCTTTCTCGGTCTCACATTTGTCGTTGCCCCAATTATGTGTACTTCCTTTCTATTCAACAAGTGGCAAAGTTCCGCATCAGTCATTTTATATAAGGGTTTATTTATTTAAAGTAAAAAAAATAATAACCCCGGTTAACTAACCGAGGTTAAATTGATTTTCATTAACTTTGCTTTTAATCAAACGCGCCTAAAAGATCAGGTTTTTCTTCAACCGTTAGCATAGCTAATATGACTCGATATCTAACACTCGCGCCGCAAGAAAGTGAACCGTGTGCACCATAGTAAATATCTTTAGGAGAGATCAAAGATACCGCTTGGCATTTTTTATTCGCAAAAAGATCGCGATCGATTTCTTTAAACGATTTATCCACCAAAGAGGCATCATAGGCGATCTTAACGTACATCCTACTTTTATCGGTATAAGCCAGTTTAACTAAGCAATTGATCATATCGGGTATGTCGTCTAGTTTTTGAGACGCCTTAAAAGAGTTACGCGTAATCGCGGGGAGGTCTTCTAGGATCTCATCTGTTAAGTTTTCAAAATAATTATAAACTCCTTCATTTATACATAACAGCAACGATTCGGTATCGGGGGACACTTGATAACAAATTTGATCTTGGCCATTAGGTTCCTTAGTACCATATTTATAAACTGGGTTGACTCCGTAACAAGGGTCTTCGAGTCTGATCAACAGTTGTTTGTTTTGACCCTCGTGGTGATAAGCGATCTTGGAAGAACACCCTGTAGGTCTTAAAATGACTAAATTTCCAGAGTCAAAGGGGCCATAGGTAATTTTTGGGTTTTTATTGCCGGCATTTAGACGTTCGTGGTCATTTGAGACGATATACATTTGAGTTGACATAGTTCTTATTTTTCGGCTTTGACTAAAATTTTTCTCATTTTATTCGGACGGGATTTCTGTCACGAGTTGTTTAGTCAGCCGGGGTCAAAAGTTGAGTGGGAAATCCCCGGCGCTAGTCACGGGTTGTTTATCCAGCGAGCAAAGCGAGTGGAACGAGCGAGCTACGAACGCAGTGAGAACGAGCGGCGCCGGGGTCAAAAGTTCAAGGTCAGTGAAGCGAGCAAAGCGAGCGGCGCGGGTGGGTGAAAGGGGAGTTTTGCTCAGAAGATGTATATTTACCCGGTATTTTTAGAGTCAGATTTTGGGGTCGATGAGGTACCCAGGGAAAATTGTTAAAATCTGAAATTCCAGATTTTTAGGGAATTCCCCCGATTTGTTGAGTCGATGTACTACCCAGGAGTTTTTGCTGAAAACGGTGAAAAGGGGTGTGTGATCCGTAACTCTCCTATCACTACTACTGTCCTCAAGGGGTGCCTGGTGAGAATTGAAGCAAAATCAACCTGCTTTTAAAGTGCAGACGCTTCATCAACTTCTCTGCTAGCTTTTGAGGTCAATTATTGCCCGATTAAAACGCAATATATATTAGTCGTTATTACAATCAGTAAATTTTAATGACAAATTCAGGTAAAAACAGACTTGGGTTATGTAAACCTCTGGAATATTTGCCTTGACTGAATAGCATCGCACGGGGGGCAAGCCATAAAGACCTACACACAATTGTTTTTACAAACTTGATTAAACAGGATACCGGTAATATAACATTGCCACCTCTGTCAAATTTAAGGAGACACTTTCACTCCCCCATTTTTACAGATTATACATGCAAAGTGCGTCTTAACATTACTATCATGGCGAGGATACCCACAGCCATCTTAGCAGCAGTTAGTCTATCTTTGAGTATCATCTGTGTGGATGTTTGGATGGCATCAGCGGAGTGGCAAGGAGATCTGTCAGCCTATGAGCTAGCCAGCTTCAATAATCCTGATCAAGAAGATGTACCCCGTGCCCAAACGTTCAACCATTTTACCTTGAGTGATCATGGTGATGTCTATGTTGGAGCTGTCAATTGGTTGTACAGGTTGAATAGTAGGTTGGAACAGATACAGAATGCTTCAACGTGTGATGACAGTATGCCTTACAATGGGATGCCGTGTCGTCGTACAAATAACTACAACAAGATACTGGTCATTGACAGTACCCGGCCAAGCAGTCTGATAACCTGCGGTGGTGTGTTTGATGGCATGTGCCAGTTACGACAGTTACGGGATATTAATGTTGTAGTGAGTGAATCAGTCCCTTACGTGGCAGGGTTTGAGGATGGAACTACTGTGAGCTTGATTACACCAAGAATGGATGGTGAAGAAATCCTTTACGTTGCTGTAACTTATACGGGTGAAAACACTGACGGTCGAGGGATCTTTCCAGTAATCGCGAGAAGAACCTTTGCAAGAAATTCCTTTCTCGCATTAAGTCAGTCGGAAGAGAATGACGTAGTTTTTTACGAATTAAATAAATTGGACGAAAACTCCGCCAAACGGTTTAAGTATGTTACGGCATTTGACCACAGTGGGTTCACGTATTTTATTGGCACCCAAATAGAGGATTTGAACTCAAATTATTTTGTTTCGAAGATCAGCAGAGTCTGTCAGACAGGCACAAATCTAGATGCATACACCGAAATCACCATCCAGTGCAGTGGATCAGATGGAAGTGTGTACAGCTTGGTGCAAGCAGCTCACTTTGGACCAGCAGGACCTGATCTAGCGGCATCATTGGGTCTCCATGCAGACGAGCAGGTGTTGTATGCTGTGTTTTCTAAAAACCAAGGAGCTTTGGGTACTAGTGATATACCTACCAATCACTCTGCATTGTGTGTGTACAGGATGACCGATATCTTGGCTGGCTTCATAGAAGCAGTGCGGGGCTGTATTCAGGATGGAGATGCATTCTCTGTAGGTTATTTTCGGGGGTCTTTTTGCAGCAACTTTCTGGTAAGTAAATCAGATATTAATTGGAGAGATTGGAGTGTCAAATGAATCTATTCTCAACGTCAAAATCATCGTATATTGGCCTGTACCAGTACACATAGCTCGAGAGATCATTTACTTTTTAAGCTAACCAAAGTTTTCAGATTGTTGTAAGCACTTGCGATAGACATGAAAAAGACTGCTGCACTCCATCTACATATATATTTTATTTATAACAACAATTTCAATGCTGAAAAAACGGCACAGTCAGTGATGGGCTGCAGCTGCTGTTTGAGAATTTGTTGCGCATATCACAATAAACCATGGCGAATGAATATCAAAATTTTCAGAGGGTATTAAACGACGTCATGTACAGGCAGCAAAATTCAAGGCAAAATAGTCTAATGGAGACCACTTCTCACAGATATATATTTAACTCTTTTGTGTTTTTATTAACAAGAGAATGGATTTGGTTGTTCAAATAGGGAGTTCAGCCCGACAAGTTTTTATGCCGGCCTGTTGCTGATGGTGCAACTGGGCTGTATAAGTATGCCAAAGGGATCGCTCCTGTCTCATCTACAGCCTTGCTGGAAGTATCTGGTAACTTGTTTATACTGATTATATTTCATATAAATTATAAATCTAGGCGAAGAAATTTACGGGAACTGGATCTGAACTTCAGACTTCCTTTGACGAGGGTCACTGATCAAAGGAAAGTCGGCTTTAGTTTTCCTCCCTAAATCGACAAAACATTCAAATAAAAATAGAAAATGCCTATAGTTTGACCAAAGAGCATGAAGAAAGAATATTTCAGTTAATCAGAATACATTAGTTTTCAACTGTCAAATCAGGTTGCTTTTATTCTTTTCTGATATCCGCAGTTTTTATCCGTTAACGTTACCCTCCAAGACTCCTGAGTTTAGGAAGAATCACAAAGTATTTGTTGCTTCTATTTCTTTCGAAATAAAGTTTGAAAAGTCTTTTATTTATGCTTTTAATTTTTGGTTAAATAATTCTAACTTGGGTTTCATTACGAAGGCGGTCTCTCTGTTTTCCAGAATTTATAAATTCAGGGAAATCCTCGGGTATAGGCATTTAATACTTACTTTTTCTTTCATTAAATTTTAAAGGAATAGTTTTATGAATGAAAGCATAGACTACATAATATTTCAGGTTCTAGGATGTCATCCCTTATCACCAGCATCGAATTCAACCACACTGTGGCATTCATTGGAACATTGAGAGGAGACCTACTGAAAGTAAGTCGTGCTTTAGTTATAAAATTGCTAGCATTTAAATGATGAATACTCACGAATGGGAATTACGAGAAATTTTTGCGAAATTGCTCACTGAATAATCACATCAATGTGAAAATGTATTTGCTTTAAATAACGTCCATTGCAACATTTACTCCCCGTACTAGCAAATACCTGCACGATCAAGACGTTAAAAGGTTTGCATATTTGTGGATAAATATACCAGTAACAAGGGAACAAATAATGTGTTTGGTAGATCTTAAACGGGCGTTAAAGACCTGCTTCGAACGTAGGGACCAGGAGTGGGTAATGAAACCGGCAAAATCCTGCCAGTTTTATGTAAATGAGGAAACAAAGCGCTCAATGCACAAATCAAACAGGAGCTGATAGACTATTTCGCCTTTTATTCTTCGTTACCAAAGATGACTTCACCATAAATTGTCTAATTATCTAAAACTTAACAAAATGTTCTCTGATTTGAAATACATTGCCGTAAATAATTTATCGATGTTATTCATTGAAAAAAATACCACAATGTGATCAACAGATGATGAACAAAGATAGCTATTTGTGTATTATTCGCCTCACTGCTTGGACGTAATTATGTTAAACCATTGCTGTTGCTTGACAAAAAATTAAAATATTCAGCATCCAAACTGACAGGGCTGATCGCATACATTAAACTACAGCTAGCTACCGGTCCCTATAATAGCGACGGGGAGTATTCCACTCGGGAGAATGGATGCGACTAATTATCAAAGTAACGTTTAAGACCGACCAAGCACACATTCATTCCTATTCATAAATATTGTTTCAGACAGTCAAAAGAGGACAATGTACAATAAATTTCCAAGGATTTTATCCCCTATGAACACCCTGTCTGTTTTATGGTATATTCCTTGTCAAGAAAATGAGTAGGTAGTCGAAGAAACTCCTGATATGGACTTGTCTCGTGCGTGGCGAATTTCGCGTGCGGCCGTTCACACAAACTGTTGACCAGTAGGAATGGATTAAACTGTCTGGTATCAAGGTGCAAGCTCGTTTTTACCACGGACGTATAATGAAATCACGCTGCGGCATTATCAAATCGCAGCGTGTATTATCGCATTGTTGAATGGGGAAGCTATTGAATGAATATTGAGGACAGTCGTTCGAATAATTTCATTCCGTGACAGACTGAATTTTCAATTCCTTTAGTGTTTGCCGAGTAAAATGGAACGTTTAATCTGTCGCGACATGAAAATTGAATTATTCTTTCCATTGCACAGATGTTAAAGATCTAGCCTGAGTAATTCCTATTTGGTGCACAAGTCGCCGATTAATTTTCTCAGCTCTCTTTTCTTTCTTTCTTTACTTTGCGATTGTGACACCCCTCGCATAGTTTAGCAGTAAATGTAACGGGATAGTTCAATTGTCGTATCTTTAAATAAACAGAATATTTCAATAACATATGATCGACAACCCAGCAATCGTATAATACTGATTTATTCAGATATCTAATAAACTGTTTCATATATTTACCGCGCACCGTGACACGGAAACCTCAGTTTGCCAATGATCCAGTGCGGCATTTAAAAAAGCCAAGGTTTTTCGGGAACGAAGCGCGTTTGGCTACGCTGATAGGTGCGCGTAGATGTTCCTAAGTAGCTTCTTGCTGGGCATGCGTTGTTGGAATACATGGCTCAGTGGGGCAAGTTCGGGCGCGAACTATAGTTTGAGTAGTCAATTGCTTTTTAACAATGCGCATGCACAATGTAATTACACTCGAATGACCCTATTCGGTCAGTTTTTAATATCTCATCGTTACATTCCACCGTTGGCTGTGATTTTCGCAATGTACATGGTCTTTGAAATTTCATACAATCATTTTCATGTCAGTGGTTCCCGCTGTTATGATAAATGAAATCAGCTACTGATAACCAGCGGTGCGACCATACCCCTGGGCTGGTCCCAAATGGTCAACTAGATGGTCCAAACCATCCACCGTTCGTGCAGTGTTAGTCAAACTGTAGTTAACTATAACTCGAACTTACCCTTCGCTGTCGCGCCGATGAGGGGAATTCAGATGATCTTCAAATGACGGGAATAGAAAAAAGAAGAGCAACATCATTTCAAGTTAATATATGTTTCACAGTTTCCCTTTTATTCAACGCACAGAGCCATATCGAATTCATTAATATAGGCCTACAGGTTGCATCAAACTATAAGATCCCACAATACCCCATACTTCAGCTTTTTAAATAATTTTACTTCGCGAAAATCTGTTTGACAAAACTGAAAATACATTTGAATGTGTAAGAGGTAATGTTTTGGTGGTTTGGGTAATTTGAAAAAAAATGATTATAAGCTATATAAATTGGAAAAACGCAACATAGTTCTCTTGCCTGTGCTTCTTTTCCTTTTTTGTTAAACAGTCACTGTTTTACGGGTCTATGTTGATTATTTCAGATCACATTCCAATGCTTGTGTAATGATTTGTATGATCTTGAGTTGTGCAGGGAGAAGGATAGGTCAATTCACTTGGAATTGCAATGTTCTTACCACTGAAGCAAGTTAGGCTTACCAGTTTTTGCACTTTGCCCAAAATAAAAAAATCATTTCTTACACAGTCAGGTTTATCTTTGGTTTAGCTCAACGAAAAATTCTATGATCTAAAATAAAGGAAAGGTTAAAGTATGGCAGAAATAACTATTAAAACAAAAACCTGAATCAGTTTATTTCCATGGTCAAAAATTCACTATGAGCATGGTTTTGTTCCAAAAAGGATAAATCTTTCAACAACAAGCGTTATTTGAACTCCTGGTTCATGCAGGTCCACATTGAAAGCAATACAACAGCCAGACTGTATGAGAGGGTGCCTCTGGATACCAGCCCTGTACTGACAGATATCAAGATAAACGACACTACCAGAGAGATGCATGTACTCACTGAACAAAAGGTTTCCCGCACCGTAAAAATGCTGGGCATTTTTTTCCATAACGGTACCAGGTGAATCGCTTAACTGTTAGGCAAAAGATCAGAACGCTGTATAAAAGGAGACCAGTTTCACCGTACTGTGGGAGAGAAACAGCGCAGTTGGGTACTCTGTTTGCCCAACAGTTAGGCGATTTACCTGGTAGCCAACGCTGGGTAAAAAAATTGCCCTGCGCTTTTACAATGCGTCAATTTTTTCAGGCTAGGGATAATCTACTTCATACAATTCATTCAAGTCGAAGGCCAAATCTCCTTGAAGATTCGAGGAAAGACATTTAAAAATGTGATGTTTCTCTCATAGTTGCTCAAGTGGCGTGCTGAGAACTGTGGTCAGTACACCACCTGTGAGGCGTGTATTGGGACTGATGCAGGGAATGATGGAGACCCATACTGTGGATGGTGCACTCTCGAAAGAAAGTAAGTCTGTTGTAGTAAATGTCTGTGTTTATTAATCATTGATTCATTGGTTAAATTGATCTGGAAAGGTGCACTGTGTTCATGTTCAGGTCTACTGTTTCTTTCTAGATGTTCAAGATATTTATACTGTGACCCACCAGATATATCTACTCGCTGGTTGGCCTACAATGCTGTTGAATGCATAAATATTACCGATGTAGCTCCTTATGACAACCTGCCTGTCACTGTCACACAGCAACAGGTGAGTATTCCCCCAAAACTATCTTCCCAACGAGGGCAAAAAAAATTGAATCATTTATGAAGATTAGCCGTGTTTGAAAAAAAAAACCAGTTTGCTATTTTTTCGAAACACTACGGCTTGCCTTAGCGGTATGATGCCTTGGATCGACGTGAAGTCTAATGCGCAACACTTTTGGCTTCTTTTCTTAATACAAAAGTCACTGAAGCATTTGTTAAATTTAAAAATTCGTTTTTGAAAGAGAACTAAAACAAAATGTTTTGGTGTTCCTTTAGATCGAGCTGAGTGTACAACAGTTACCTGACTTAGCGAGTGGCCAGAATTATGAATGTTACTTTGGGTCGTACCGATCTCCTGCTACAAAGACAAGCGGTGTGCTAACGTGTACATCTCCACCTAGTGATGCAATACCTGCCATTAAGAAAGGAGGTAGGCAAGAAAAAAGTATATGTATACGCAGTTATGTTCCAAGCCACGCGTTTTCATTTTTTATTAGCTATATTGCACCAGCTGCTCCAGTGTGGAGACCGTATCATTACTCTGGTTTCAGAGCCCATATTCCTCCCCAACGATATCTTTTAGAAGAGTGGCAATTTCATGTCTAGTATGGAGTGAAAAATATGTCTTACACGTCCCTGATCCCTTTCCACAAACCAGACACTATCGACAAGGTACTAGCTCGCGTGAAGCCGCCATGTTGTTCGAACTTCGAAGTACATGTAGGCCCCTACAGAATTATAAACCAGGGCTATAAATATTTAAGAAGATCGGTCATTTGCATACAACAGCCGCACCCTTATTCCTGCAAGATTCCCAAGACGTTAGTGAGAGTAAGTAAAAACTAATTGTGAAAGGGCGCTCTTCAACAGAAATAAAACAACTGTCGATCACTGACGTTTTGGGACAAGACTAGCCTCTGACAAGTTCCTGACAGCTGTCACTGATAAAAAAAACATTCCACTGCCTGGTCCAGGCACCTTTTTTTGTAAATAATGCCTTGAATAAACACATGGGGCCACTTAACACACAGTCTTGTGGGAATTGGCTAGAGGCCGGCTGGAATTTTTTTTTTCTGGCTGGGGGAGGCCCTGACTTCAAAGTGACTAAACCAGGATGAACAGCATGAACAGAGAAAGAATATGATGGAAGGTGATAACATTTGGACGTGTTTTTTTTAATTAACAAATTTCCGACCTTGGTCCCCGGGGAGGAGACCACGATCTCTCCTCAGGGTTTTAAATAACGTAAGGGAAATTTAAGCTTGGAAAAGAAACGCTTATATCATGACGAGATGTCGAGGAGCTTGCGAGCTGATAAGCCTTCGATAATCATTTTGTGTAGCATCTTGCTCGTAACTCTTCCTTAGATGACGCTGTCAGCGTTAAACTGAGTGTCTATTCTACGGAAACAATGGTCCGTTTCATCGATACCAGATTCCACTTCTACAACTGCTCAGTTCATACATCGTAAGTATTTTACTGCTTTTGCTCTATCATTTAGATTCCTCATTTTTGTTATTTTGGCCTAGCATGCAAGCTAGATATGCAGGTCTCTTCTCTTTCGGAGTACAGTCGGTAAAAATTGTTTTTTAATTACGTAATTAGAAAAAATTGGATCCCATGGGAGCAACTCCGCTCTTCGTCAGGTTAATTTTCCATTATTTTCCCATGTTGTTTTGCGTATAGTTGCGTATCCTGTGTTGGTAGTCGCTGGGCCTGTGACTGGTGTGTATTTGACAACAGATGTACTTATGAAAGCTCCACGTGTACTAAAGCTAATGAAATCATCATCAATGGAGAAAATGTAAGAAGATTCATTATGTGCGTTGAATGGTTTTACTATTATTCAATTTATCATCAATTTTAAAATAAACATTACCCCGTCGGACAATACCAAGTTTGTACTTGTCAGTGCCATTTTCTGCAAATGCATGCCTCTGACTTAGTGTTAGTCTCTGTTTTGTTTTCATACCAGATCTTGTCAATGATACTTTATTTCAATGTTATGTCACATGTAGAATCCAGTCTCAACTTTGTCAAAGGGACATGGATTTTGTCCACAGCTGCAAGCTCAAAGTGGTGAAGTTCTTCTGCCTAATGGAATCCACAGGAGTATTACAGTCAGGACTGAAAATTTGCCAGATAGAGCTCAGGTAGAAACATTCTCATCAAATAATCCTTGAAAACACAAACACCGGATTTACGAAACGTGCCAGACATATTCTTGTCTTCAGAGGGATGGGTATCAGGTTTATACCAACTGCTGAGGATGACAATATTAGTGCATTTAATGGTTGAAAGCGACTTTCATTTTGCCTGTATGTGCATCATTATGCAAATATGGATATGTGAAAGGTAGAAAGCAGATTCCTCTCAAATGCCGTATTGCTTTTCGCATTGTTAATTCTTTCTTTTGGGTTTATAAGTAGATATCTAGCTATAGTTGCAGCTTGGACGTTGATGGATCACCTCATACTGTAATGGCAGAGCGTAATGGAACGGATATCACATGTGCGCAGCAGACTGTAAGTAATCATTCATACTGAAATTTTCTTGTCATAATTTTACTGTCTATCATAGATTTATAATTATGATACAAGTTGTTCCTCTAAGTTTCACATAAATAAAAGCATTTTTTTTCTCGACAGTACACGTATTTATCTAACAATGAGCCAGAGCTTGAAGTGAGGCTGACTGTAACTTGGACTGATACGACTGGTGCAGCACATATCCTTGATGACGTACATGGGTTCAATGGTAAGCAATAAAGTCAGAAGAAGAAGTATATGACAACAAGAAGCTGAAATGGCCAATGCACCTTGATCATCTTGTAATGTTCAAAGCCATGAAATCTTATCCAGTTTTAGCATATGATCAATTCAAAGTTTTAAGATGATTTCTCTGATAGCAACTCTGTACAAGTGTGAAGTCCAGAAACCAGACTGCAGTCGATGTGTTACAGCCCGTCCAGAGCTTGGATGTCTGTGGTGCGGTGCCATGCCAACCGTTTCGGGTGTTTGCAAACTGAATGAAAGTTGCGATGAAAATATTGTGACTTCGTTTAATGGAGTGAACTGCCCAGATCCAGTTCTCAGCGAGGTGGGTTGATATGATAGGCAATTTCTTAAGATCAAATAAAGGCCTAAAGCGAATGCAATTTTATTATCGGTTCTTCCTAAAGAATTGTAGCGTGTCCCGCTGCACAGGGTTCGACGCTGCAAGAACGACACACTGGTGCAACTCACTGTTCTGGTCACAAAAATCTCTGCTTTTTTCTGTCGCAATACTGACAGCACCACAATGTCCTCTTCCGACCAGCTCTTAACATGGCGCCTGACGGCAGGGACTGCGCAGGCGCGAGGCGGGAAAACCGCGGGCCGTTCGCAACCAGCGCGGGCAGCCAGCCAACTCCATGCGGGTCCGAGCCGGCGGCCGGACCCGCCGGCGCTACAGAATCTTTTCATAATAACCAATTGCCTATTTCAAAATTGAAGATACAGTTTTACCAAGCATGACTATTTTCCTGTAGAAATTTAATTTTTTTTTATTGTGGGAGGTTGTCAAGCTTGTCTTCAGTTTGCGTTTGCTGGCTTTTTACCCCAAAATTATAATGAAGGTGTTTCCTCAGACCGGGCCAATTGAAGGCAATACAATCCTTGCCGTAATGGGAACAGATATCGGGCGAAGATTTGGTGACGTCATGGCTGTGATGGTTGGCAATCAACCCTGCGATCTGGACGGATTAAGCCCCGAGTATGTAATTGGGGCAAGGTAAAAAAAAAATAAATTACAAAAAAAATAATCGCAGGATTAAAAACGATATACGTGTATAAAATTGACGTCCTGAACTGGGGCACTCAACGCTGAATAATGTTGAATAACGCCATATTTTAGTGTCAGCTGCAGGACAAGACCTCAATCTGGTCGAAAAGAGTTGACCTTGACAATCAATGGGGCAGATAATACAACGCAGCACAGCTCTGGAGGTGTAAACTTTGTGTATACAGTGAGTATTACTGTTTTCAGCGGTATTTTAGTACAGTCTGGACGACGTGGGCTGCAGGATAGCAGGCAGCCTGAAAAACTCCGTACAGTCCCCTTCGGACCATACCTTAGACTAAACTCGGGATTTTCTCTTGTGATTTTGAAGGCCAGTATACATATTAGCCAAAAGAAAGTGTTTACGTTACGGTCATTGTGTGTGGTGGTTTATATGAGTTTGACCAAAGTCTGAGGTAATGTGATACGATCTATTTTCTTACCAGGATCCAAATATTATATCATTTGAGCCTCGCCTTGGCCCAGAAGCTGGTGGGACTGCAGTAAGCGTGACTGGTACATCCCTCAACACGGGACGATACATTGAGGCGTTCATTGGAGAAAAGCCATGCATCATATCATCGTAATTATCAGTCGTGTATATACATTTGCCGGAAACTCTTCGTAAAGGTTTAAAATTCCTGGAGCTTTTCTGTGGCAGATATGCACTGAATTGTTGAAATGGCCAATAAGCTTATAGAGTATCTTTTATTAAAATCAAAAACTCTGTCGATTTGGCTAAAAACTGTTGAAATCTGTCAACACTGTGTTAAGGAATATAAAAATTAACTTGAAGGAACAAAGATATATAGTGTTATTCTGCATATACCTGTTGGATATTTGCAACTAATCAAGACATTTTCGTGTTTATCTACCACATTTGTCAATACGAATGAAATAAATACAATCCAAGTAATTATTTTACCAACAGTGGCCCAACACAAGAAGTGTTGGAGTGTACTACATCCGCTGGACGGGCTGGAATGGCAAGTAACGTGAGAGTTTCCTTCGATGGTGCGAACAGAACATCAGATGAGAAGTTTAGTTACACAGAAAACCCTGTCATCACTCGGGTTCATCCACTGAAGAGCATTTATTCGTAAGACTTGTGCTTTGTAGGTTTATATGAGTTTTCAAGCAATCTTTAACTACATTTCAAACGATGAGTATTGGTTCTTTTCAGAACCCCACATACTCAAAAGAGATATATCCATGGTGCTACCGCAAACCTATCTAGTTCACTTACTACTTCCACCGTGAAAGCTTCAAATGTCATGCTACATTTCATTGTCACCACCGTTTGAATTTATAGCCTTAAATACAGCAAACCATAACTGATTTAAGTGTTTTCTGCAGTAAAATGGGCCTTTCATTACCTGCTATAAAAACGTTTTCCCTGGTTTGTCATTTTTTTTACTTTAACACGTATTAGGGGTGGTCGGACGTTGAACATAAATGGCCAATATCTGGATACCTGCCAAAATCGTCAGATTTACGTTGGGGACAGTAGTCGGACATATAAAGAGGTAACATTGCTTGAATTTTTTCCAAATTCTTTTTTTTAATTCATCCTTTCAGTCGATTGCAGAATGATAGTGAATGATCTCTTATATTTCACTTAAGGCACTCCAAGGTGTACTTGGAGGTTCAAACATGGTTAAGGGATAATTGTCAACATTAATTTCCCAGGAATGCACAGGTGAGTCCACCATAGAGATGCAGTGCAAGTCTCCAAACATAACATCACTCCGAATGATGATGGAGAGTAACGAAAACCTGACCTTTGGCTTCATCATGGACGGGGTCAGCGAACTATTGACATGGTCTGAGAACAATGAGGTCGAGCTGGAGTACTTTGAAGATCCAGTGTATGTCCCGTTTGAGAACGGACAGATGGAGAAAGACGGATCAACACTGACAATCATGGTGCGAATTGTTAACTTGATGTGCCTATTTGTCTTCGGCTGTTGTCTCACCTTGCGATACTTTCACTCTAATCTAATGTAATTAAATCGATCCCCCTAATGTTGTGATAAATGCCATGTCTGCCCGCCAGAATCCAATCTGACTGAACACAATTTTAGCAATGCATCATGTTAAGTGGCTGTTCTCCTGCGTGTTATTTTTTGTCACCTATGTGCTTAGCTTGGTTGTCATACTAGTCTTTGTGCCAGCAGAGCTAGTGCTTATCAACAGAAGGGGCTGGATTTTGGTAGTGGTTTCATGAAAATTCCTGAAGTGATCAACCTCATCAGGGTAACAAAAATACAATAGAGAACGCATCTGGTTATTCCTTTGGTCCCATTCTTTAAATTTGTAACATTAAAATTTTTACCCATGCTTGCACTTGGGGATGAATTTTGATTTATTGACCAGGAAATTTTGGGAATTAAATTGTATAATTAGAGAAGATGTCTGTTTTTTCCAGAAGCAGCCAATGGACTTGACTACTGCGACTCATTGGAAATGAAATTGTTGTTTCAGGGGGAACGTCTGGATAGTGCCATCACAGCCCAAGAAATCCAAGTTAGGATTGGAAATGGCTTCTGTGAAGTCAACCTGGTTAGTGATACCACTTTACAGTGCACTCTACCAGAGGATGAACCGGCCGCTGGGGACTTCAGAGATGAAGACAAAGAAAGAGACTTGCCTGTGGTGTGGGTACGGAACTCAAGAAAAATTACAGAGAGGCAACACCCATGTCAAGTAGTGGCGTATTCAGGTTTAGGTTCAAAACATTTTTGTGCTTAAAAGAATCATCACCCCCTCATCTCCAAAAGACTTTGTTACAATTTCCAAATTAGGAGCAATTTCAGTTACTTAATTAGAAAGAAATGGCATGCTTTGGCGGCATGTCGGGGGGGGGGCAACTTACCCCATTGAGACCTCATTCATTATACGCCACTGATTTCAAAACGTGTGTAACATTTGAGCCAAGAGCTGCATCATTATAAATGTTCAAACATTAACGTCTACGAAACTAAGTAATATTATTTCACTAAAAAGCTCTGCTTGTAAAAACTCAGAATAATGTCTTTCTTAGAAAAGTTACATGAAGTCGAACGGGAGCGCATTCAGGTTTTTTTTCAAGGGGGGTCAAGCTGGAGGTTTTTAATGCCTCAGGTTTGCGAAAAAGCGTAAACGATGATGAAACACTGCGTGACATACATTTACAATGGTGTTGGTGCACTTACCTTTGTACACTTCCGTTATTTTGGTGTTTGGGTGTTTGTCTCAGACCCCTGCCCGAATCCACGCCTGACAACATGTCTCCATGCAAGTCATAGCCTCAAGTTTAAGTGGCAAACTGTTCTTACCAGTATTCATTTTTTGTTGTTCGTCACTTAGGCACTTACAATTTTTTTAAACTCTTTAAGTAGGTTATGGGGATGTTTAGAGTGCAACTTTCCAGCAACTGTTCATTTCAAATTTCCATTTATTTTTATTTGAAATTTCCATGTTTTTAGGTACTTCACAGCAACCTGGAGTTTCGCATCGGCTACATTCGTTACCCCCTTCCATCCGTCGTTCCCATCATCGTGCCGTCAGTCAGCGGGGCCATCCTGGTGTGCATCCTGTTTGTGGCGTTCTGTTTTGTAGCTCAGGTGTATGGAGCCAAACGAGAGGCTAGACTGATCCTGCAAGACATGCGAGGTTTGGAGAGAGATCTGGCTGATGAGGTCAGGCAAGGTGGGCTCAAGCATTCAAAAAGAAGATTGAAGAAAACAAGCCTAGCTATTTATCGTACAGCGTTATACACAGAACTGTAAATTTACCTGACAGGACTCTGCATGGAAGAATGCCTGATCTAAAGAGAACTGTTAATGTGCCCCCAGAAAACAAGGTTTAAAATATAGAAACTTGAAAATATTTGCAGCCTTCGCAGAGCTCCAGACTGACCTGACAGATCTGACTAGTGACTTAGAAGGAATCGGCATGCCGTTTGTCAGCCACCGAGAGTACGCAACCAACATGCTGTTCATTGGCCAGGAAATTATACCTGATACCGAGGACGAGGAGGTAAGAAAATATTAACTCTGCTCCATCAAGCAATAACACATTTGTCCTGAGCCAAATGTAGAGCTATACGTATTTGAGAAACATCGACATTAAGTTTTAATTGTCCTTTTTACTGTCCCTCTGTATACACTTTTGAATCAAGTATCCCAATGAGCAAGTAGAGAGGGCCATGTGTAAGTTCTCACAACTCCTTAGCAACAAGAATTTCCTCCTCCTGCTCATCCAAACACTGGATGCAGAGAGCAACTCCAAGTTGTCCATCCGAGAAAAGTAAGAATGATTACTATGGCCTTCTTTTATTACAACAATAGCGAGACAAAAATTGAATGAACCTGTTTGGAAACATTTCTCGTTGCATATAGTCTAATATACTGGTCTCTGCCAAAATTGGAATTTTGACTGAAAATTGTTATTTAAATACGGGTAGTGTTTTTGTGTCGCTAATTTAGATTGATTTTCATTTCAGGCAATCTATTGCATCTCTACTGACCGTCGTGATGGTTCTGGAGAATAAGCTGGTCTACATGACAGAGTAAGTCACACTGAGAATAATCACTAAGTGTAGACCTAATAATCCCAATCTGTTTATACGTAAAGTATTAAGGACTTCTTTTCCCTTTACAGTATAATGATAACACTGATGACGCAACTCATCGAAAATGCCGCTGATTCCAACCGCACTCGCCAGCTTTTCTGCCGGTAAGATTATGTTCTTTCAGTAGTTTGATCTATTTATCTGTGAGAAGAGATTCACATTATTATTTAAGGCATTCTCGATAATTCACTTTTGCCTCATACAGAACCGAGAGCATTCTGGAGAAGCTGCTGTCAAACTGGGTTGCTCTTTGCTTGTATGATCAGCTGAAGGTAAGACTTGAGAATTGAATCTCTTTTTAAGAATTTAAGAAAGGTTTCCCTGATATGCAGAAAATGAACTTCTTGCATACCGATTCAAAATATAAGTTAGATCATGAAAATCAATACAATACTATTTTAACAGCACGCTTATTGTTTCGTTTTCAGAGGTATTGACCCCTTTTTATTTACTTATTCAAGAATCACACTGCCCACCCGCTGTTTGTGTTGTACCGAGCCATCAAGTATCGAAGTGAGAGTGGTCCCATTGATGTCGTCAGTGGTCGCTCACGCTTCTCGCTCAACTACGAGAAACTTCTACAGGAAGACGTGGAATTCAACTCTCTTGTGAGTCTACTTGGTATAGAAGCTAGCCCCCACGAGTCAAGGTTCCCAACCTGTGAATGAACAGGATGGAATATCTGTTCAGAGCATGAACAAATTACTTTGACCCCTTGCCCTTTGTTTATTACGCCTCCCAACCTCAGGTGTTCAATTATTGTCATAAACATTTCATGTCTTCAAGTTTCCTCGAAGTTATTGATACAGAATGTAATTATTTTCCAGAGCAAGTTTTGATTTTTACTTTTTTTCTCTTCAAAACTTCTATCGTGTTTCAATCGGTTTATTTTTTTTTTTAAATATAACTTGCTTATTGTTTCAGACATTGGTTGTTCTTATCGACGAGGAAGGAGAAGTGATCAAAGAAGTGAAAGTGTTGGATGTAGACACCGTCTCCCAAGTGAAGGAGAAGATTTTAGATGCTCTCCATCTTAACAAACCGTACTCCAACCGCCCAAGTGCTAATCAAGTCAGCCTTGGTATGTTCCGACTGTTCGCACATTTTAACACTACCGTTAATGGAGAGATATCTGTTTGAATGCATTTTGGGACATCAAAAACTAATCTTGATTTCCTCCTTTCTGCAGCTTACACAAAAACTTTGTTTGAGTTTGGCTAACGTTATTTGGACCTTCGATTAATATCTGATTAGGAATCTGATCATTGTATTCAAAATATCTATTAATGGTCGTGGGAAGAATCTGTAGCTTTTTTGTCTTGGCCTCCTTCATTCCCTTCAGTCAACTATTCGTTCATTTCTCAATTTTTTTTCTCTGCTTAATTATTTTAGAGTGGCGCCATGGTCGGAGCGGCAAACTTGTCTTGACTGACACGGACATGAGGCCATTGACTGATAAATGGCGTCGAATCAACATGCTCAAAGACTTCCATGTATGGTGTTAAACATCCATTCATAAACGTTTATAGGTGGCTTTAATCTGATCTTATTATCCGTTCAATCTATTATACCATTACCCTTCAAACAAGAACAAATATACCGATAAATCCAGAAAAATAAATATGCCAGACACAACCCACCATAATCTTACAGCTGATCAGACGTAACCTTGCTCATTCCCTTTCATCTGATGATGGCTATTGCCCATTATTTTGTTCCCACATACCCTGCATAATTTAATTGGATAATAAATGATGCAGTGGTTGTCCTTATGGCTCATCTCAAGTCTCAGATTTCCACAATCAGTCCACTTATTACCGTGCCATTTGTGTTTTAATTTTAAAAATTTACTTCAGTTTATTCAAGATGGAATGCTGGCGTGTTTGCAGTGAAGTCTGCTTGACTCCGTTTTATTGATTTGATGTTTTTCTCACACTTTATTGCCTCCCCAAAGGTTCCAGATAATGGCCTCGTGACCCTTGTCGAGAAGCAGGATGTGCCAAATGCTACACTCTCAGGAACAATCCTGAGGGTGCAAGGCAGGACTTCTTACGGTGAGAATCCTTTTCTAATGAACTATACGCGGCATTACGAGACGGGATGGGATTGAATGATACTTTTTAACTGACACATTGAAAAGTTTAACGTGCGTCACTTTAGAAACGGCTCCCTCGTGGTATAATGACCTGTATTGCATACGGCTGCATTTCCCCCTTCAATGCATGCAGTTGTGAGCTTGTTCACTTCGCAATTGTACCGGGGTTTCCCCGCGGAGAATTGTCTTTGTTGCAAAGCCTTTGAATTCGCTGTGTCACCCAGCTCTGAACCTACTGCCCAATGACACAAAAGTGGAAAGTGCACCGTGTGACAATAACACTAGGAAGTCGAGAGAAAAATATTGCTGCGTTGATACAGGATGGCTACAAGCACATACATGTACATGTAAATTCATCTTTCGTTCGTTTCATGAATAACAAGCTCTGGAGGAAATTTTGTGCATGTGTTTGTTTTATAATTCAAGTCCGTTTTTTTCAGAGCTCTCTTATTGGCGTTGAATGCCAGGCATTGAGATATTAATGAACTCTTAACACCACACTTTTAAATGAGGAACATTTCATTATGATGACAAATTAGACAAGAGAAGAGAACATTTGCAACTCTTCATTTTAGTAGGGAAAATGTAGCCAGCATGGAACCAGCATGTCTCTTATAACCAGTGATAACCCCCTCTCCTCCTTTCTTCGTTTTATTAAGATAAATTTCATGGACTACATATTTTGGAAACAGTCTGTCGATAAAGTTACAGCCTATTTTCTTAACATACGCAACTTCTTGGAACACATTTCAAACACCAAATTTCCTCTCATCTGATTCTGAAATGATAAATGCGCATTGCTGTGATATCTTCTTCCATTTTCAAATATTCTGTGTGTTTAGTAAACGTGGTCTTTGACGATGAGAAGATCAAACGCAGGATGAGTGCCAAGCGACGCTACACTTTGGCCGAAGTAGAGATGCAGGAAGGAGTCAGAGATTGGCATCTTGTAAAGAGACAGCTCGATCATTTTCCTCTTGAACTTACAAGCTGTAAATGTTCACTTTATTAATACAAACATACATAGCACTTCAAAAGTGTAATATTATGTGAACTGATTCAATTCTTGACAGACCCAGGAGGAGGAGTGGCCTACAGATGAGGAAGGAGGTAGACTGAGAAAGCAAGGAGGATGCATCTCACTGGATGTTGTCACCTTTAGGAACAAGATAAATCGTCGTAGGATCAGGGAGATTTCCTTCCCAAGACTTCTGTCAACCAAGGTAAGCAGCCATGCTAGTGATTCCCCAAAGACTGGCGCTTGTTGCAAGAACCCACAGTGAATTTAGGCTCTCTCCTCAAAGCTTATATATCGTACATTCCTCCATCTACACTGCATGGCTGAATATTTCACATGCTTGGAGTTCAACAACAGCATAGTTTCTTTGTGTCATTACACAGGGCATCATCCAGGAGTATGTGGACAACATGTTCAAGGCCATTCTGTCAGCCGAGACCGCCCCTAGGGCCATCAAGTACCTGTTTGATTTCTTTGACAATCAAGCCTATCGGCATGAACTGTCTGAAAAAGACTCTGACCTCGTTCACATCTGGAAGAGTAACATGTAAGGATCGCTAAGCTACACTCATTCTAGTTGGCTCACAGTCATATATAGGCATTTTAGTGATATTTTTATAGAGCTATAAGAGACTGGAACCCCACAACAAGTTCTTTGCTGTGTGTCTTCTGATTATCATTTGGTCAAATTTACAATTGATTTAGTTTTTTGTCTTTTGGGGACTTGTGCATGTAGTTTGCCACTGCGTTTCTGGGCTAACGCCATCAAGCACCCTGACTACATCTTTGACATCCGCCCATCTCGCAGCGTAGAGGCCAGCCTTGACGTCATTGCTCAGTTATTCCATGACGCACATGATACCAAGAGCCAAAAGTTGGGCAGGGTAATTTGATTTAAAACCTGAACTTGTCTGTGAGTGTTGGTATGACACACAAAACAAAAAGGGCCTAGAACGGTGACCACTGTAAATGGCCTACCCAATCACTTTAATCCTAAATTTCAAACTAACCTACTTTTTACCTAAAATTCCCTAATTGTTCTGAGACACTTTTGGCAGACTTGAAGGGAAAGGAAAGACCTACACATAATCCAGCTTGTCAATTGTCAAAAGAATAGCTCATTTTCACTTAAACATCACTGATTTTTTAAAGTACATTTATTCAAAGCTGTATTTTTCCCAAACCAAGGAGACATCCATCAACAAGTTGCTGTATGGTAGAGAGAGGACAAAGTACCACGATGACATTGTCTCTTTCTACGAAGAAGTACAGCAGTTACCTCCAGTGCCCACTCAGGAACTGAACAAGGAACTTTACAAAGCTTGCGAGGTGAAGTTATTTTCATATTAGTTAAAGGTTCCAGTACTGAAATTTTCGATTTGAAAATGAATGTCAGTCAGTTTTAAGATGACTGAAACTGATATGATATTGACGGTCTTTTATTTCAAGGTCACATTCAAATAAAACCGAGTTTAATTACAATATTGATAGAATTGTTTCGGCTGAAATGTTGTTTGCAGAATTTCACTGGCTTGTTCAGTAAACTGAGTACTCTGGATCAACTCTGGAAACTCGTGCGAAGATTTAAGCAGAAGGTAAATGAATACTGAATGTCTGTAGGAATGTGTAGTTTGAAATGTTCAAAATAGCCTAAAATGATATTGTTAATTTTCAAGCAAGTTCTTTTCTCTGAGCAGTTTCAACCTCAATGTTAAATCCCAGATTATCGAAAAGGTCAGGTCAAAAAGATTTATGAGACAAGATGACAACCACCAATTGTTATTTTTTTTAATCTTGTGAAGCTCCTGGATGCGATTGAGGACAATGAGCGAAGCAAGGAGGAAAATCTAGATGGATTGTTGGAGGAGATCGAAAACATTCTGTCTGAGGAACCAGACACCGGAGAAGCAGCAGTGTAGAGGACTGACAAGACCCAATTGATGAAAAAGACGAATACCTTCTGTGATTGCTTATTTAATTAATAGGTCATTCAAAGAAAGTCGTACATTTTGCAATACACGTTGATCTGAGTTAAGGTGACGTATGTTGCTCTACGATTTAATGAATACTTTGGTCATTTCGTTTGAATACTTAAGACATTTTATCACATGTCACAGTTTAATGAACTTTCAGGTTATCATACACACAGACTGTAATTTCCGCAGAACCCGTGAAAACTAATTTCAACTTTTGTAATTAAGCACTCAGCAGAAACGTTCTTTTTTGTTCATGTACACAGAGTTTTGCGTCGTGAAGAATTTCCGTCGGAAATGGTAGATAAATTTTGGAAAAGTCCATTTTCCAGTCTCTCTCAGCTGCTAAGCAGCAAATAGTACTAGCAAAAATAATAGTATAGCTGAAATAAGATCGTTTTGTTCAGCAGCTCCTTTAATGGTGGCTGTCTGGAAAATAATCCGTAGTCCAGTTCTTCTCAATGAAATGTTGTAATACTCATATACATTTTAAGCCAATGGAATTGAGCCAAATTCTACAGCTATCAGCAGCATAAATCAAAGAATTCACTGTTGAAGAGTTGTTTTCTTTAAAGTCTATAAAGATTATTTGAAACTCTATTTTTATTCAAATTTATATTCTTAATTTTGTGCTGAATTTTCAATTAATGCATGAATTTTTAATAACATCAATTCATATTTTTTAATATATAATTTTTGAGGAGAAAAAATGGTACATCGCACAGAACAGAAATTTATTAAGTACAAAATATCGTTCATACTCAGTTTCTACATTGTCAGAATTTATCTGAAATCTTCCTGTTTCACAATTTTACACAAATGTTTTAGTACATTATGCTTAATTTATATTATGGTACACAGAATATTTATTCAGAAAAATACATAGGCACATTTTATATTGTTTCGAAATCAAATAAGAGGCAATTAGTTTTACTATTATGTTTAGAATTTTTTAGGGTAATTAAACGTTTTGGTCATTTGTAAGCGGTTTTACATGTCTTGGCCTGATGTTCAGTCTGAAATTTGAATATAAAACATCGAAGTACTTAAAAATACTGAAATATTGTCATTGCATCACATCGGACGATAGCATGAGTTAGAATTATTCAAATGAAGGGTATACCGAGACTTAATCATTTTGACCCACTAGTAGCTGCACATTTGGCCATCAGTAACATTGTTCATACACAGCATTCCTACAAAATGGCTGACCTGTTAAGGTAATTTTGAGGTTGATATGTAATAACCAGCTCTATCGCGCGGGTCGAAGCATTTTCAATTGTTTTGCCACAGCATGGGCAAATGAAGTCAATGTTCTGGTGAGTCTTTTAGGACGTGCTATATACTGGCTTAAAAAGGTATCAATAAAATAAAGCCTGTCGCACAATATGTATTCATAGGGGTATTGCTTCTTTGGATGTTTTCATGTATCGTTTTGCACACAGCTTAACTTTCTGTTCCCCCTCCATGTCACTGCCCCGCGCTTATGTTTTTGAAAAATCATCAGCCTTTCAATACACTCGAGAAACATTTGTGTCGATTACACTGGAGTTTATTACAACTGACATGTTTAGAGGTAAACTCGATGGTAACGTGGTGCTGATATATGACTCCACAGAATCAATTTGCAAGCAGCGTTAAGGGGGTGGTTCAAAACAGAGTCACCTACAAGCCGGGGTGCTGATTGGAGAACGAGAACAGGTGTTTTCAAGATGTATTTTTTTTTGCGTCGGGGAGATGTTAATTTATATAACGGGTTTTGCCGTTACCCAACGTATATATTAATAAACACTGTATGCTCAGTGCTTGTCCGAGAGCTTGCGAAACCGGACCGGCCAGTCGACCCCGGCAAGCTCGGTGGTGGAGTGGTTAAGACGTCTGCACTAGTAAGCAGGAGGTCGTGGGTTCGAGTCCCACCCGAATAAGGTTATGACTTTTTTTCGCAAGCTCTCGGACAAGCACTGAGCATACAGTGTTTATTAATATATACGTTGGGTAAGGGCAAAACCCGTTATATAAAAAAGAGAACAGGTGTGTCTTATGGCATATTTGTGCACCTATTTTTACGATCCAATTCCGCGGGAAAGTATACATCTGCTTCAATCGTTGCAACCGACATGACTTCAGGTTAAATTGGAATCTGTGAGGCAGATGGGATGAAATGCAGCGGGGACAAGAGGAAGTGATGACATTCAGATCTTCTATGAGAGATATAAATCTTGGAGGGCTGCAAATGCATAAAGATGTCAACAAAGTGTCACTTCACTGAACCCGTAAGTCACGATGATTTTTGTGTGGAAGGACACCCCCCTTTTGTTTGAATTTAAAGCTCTTCCAAAACTTTGGGATCCTTTGCAGAGCAGGATCTTGACGAGTCAAGATCAAGAAATCGGACTACCACAGAAGCCCTCCATCCGCGTTTCGAGAAGTTGGTATTTAATTACTCGAGACGGACAGTAACAACTCCTTGAGGCAGGTAACTAGATGAGTGCTTTCAGTAGATTCATGCCATCTCTTGAGAACTACGACGGAAGAGCAACAGCTGCAGTTAAATGACAGGAAAGAGGAAGTAACCAAACTGCAAACATCAAATCACAACATCAAATGTTTCACACGTGAATGCTCTGCCTGGTCAGGAAGCGACTAATACTCAAGGTTAAGGGAAGCAGTAGATTGTGTTGCCACAGGTTAAACTCTTGCCTGCTGGAATTTAGAGGCAGTAGTCTCTGTATAGCTATTGTCGGTGGATCGTGAAGAGAGACCTCAAGTAACTCTGCACTGTAAAACGTCAGCAGATTTTAGACTAAGTGATGGGCCAGATACTTAGAACAGAGATGAGGGATCAAAACTCTAGAGATCCCTAAAACAGCCCTCAAGGTGGGGAATGAAACTGGCAGAATCTCAGAGAGCTGAAATACCTAATCCAATGAAGCAATGTGCGAAGGGGATATGTAGGAGATGCTTTAGTTCATGGGCTGAAGGAGCGGGATTAAGACCATGAAAAGTGGTCTGAAAACGTAGGCCACAGACACGCAGGGGCAGTGTCAAAGAACTATACTGTAAGACCCACATCAAGTTGACAGAATAAACGGTTTATGTACTCATCGCACTGTCCTGTATGACGTGTTCTGAATATGTGAAGAGTTTCGGCCATGCATATGATGACTGTGATACTGTCAGTGCATCAGGCAGCATTCAAGGACTGGAAAAAAAACTTTTTTAAAGGTTTTTAAAAATTAGTGTGAAAATAGATAAGTCAAGGGGACTGAGAATAGACTTTATTTGCATCAGTTTCTGTGTTAGCTATGTTAGATGATGGATGTTTGGATCCAACCTATACTGGCAAGGAAATGGAGATTAAGCATTGAAGAAAACAAGACTATTTTCATGTGGATGTGACTGTACAACAATGATTCAGAAACATATAAAAAGTTCCACGGTACGAAGTAATTGCCGTAGTCTCTTGTCAGAATTTGGTAGAATTTACTTATACGAACCTGAACTACAGATGCAGGAAAGAAATCATGACATTACCCACCTTGAATTATCTCCTGTTAAATAAGAACACGCCAGGTTCTAATATATAGCACATGAAATATCAATATAGTTCAATCCTGTACATCGACTCTGGTGGAGGCCTCGCTACTTGCAGTATGTTGACGTTTTTGTAAAGGTGAAATCATGCAGGAATTGCAAAATCAACCCCATTAAGAAATAAAAAGCCCCGATTGGCTGGAAGCGTTTGAAGGCGTTGACAGCTTTGAAGCACTGACAATACTAAGAAGTCACCGACATTATAAAAGTAGACTTTGATTGGTTGGTGATCTTAACGCATAATTCTCGACGTCGGGTTGTGTATAAAGTACAGAAAGATCCAGGATTGCTGACTTTACTGCCTAAAAAGACAACGCAGTATTTGAAAACAATCATTTCGCTTCTTTTTTTACCTATTCGTGTGTTGTATTTGCTCTAGTGCTCGAATCAACTGGATTTTCTTTGCAGCTCTCAACTGACTCCGCCTATGAGACTCTCTCAGAAACTTCATTCACAGTTGAACCAATTCCTTGGTTGCCCACGGATAAACCTACTGGATGAACTGATCAGCTTCTGTTATGGGAGCTTATGGGATCCATATTCTATTATACCAACAACTTTATCAGATGCTGTGCTTGTTTCTGTCCGGATTAAGACCATCAATTTCCGGTAAGTCTTGCCCAGTTGCAAGTTCCAATCTTGTTTGGATGAACAATAAGCTTGGTAGGCATTCAGCGTCTTGAGGGGGCACGTTTCTTTTGTCAGGCAAATTGGAACCATGTTGTGGGGACATTTCTGTGTCCCCATAACGTTTTCGGTCCCCCACAAAATGGGTGAAATATCGAGTGTATGTCCTCACAACTATCGAACCAGAAAGTGTGTCCGGTCAAGGTAGTGTAACCGACCAGAATCTCATTTTGCGTGTCTTTTGACATGTTTGGTCTGTGTACATTGTTTTAACCGATGCAATTTAGAAGGCGTTAACAAACTCCTTTTCTCAAAAACCGGTGATAGTAACCTATTTTCTTCTTTTCTTTAAACAGATATGCCAAGAGCGTCGGATTTAAAACTACAAGGATAAAGAGTCTGTAAATCTATTACTGAGCATTATGGAGGACTATAGAATGTGCACAGCCCTCTTGTTGGTAGTTCGGCTGTCTTTGAGCATTATTTATGCAAATATTGGTATGACATCAGCTGAGTGGCAAAGGGATCGTTCAGCCTATGAGCTAGGTTCCTTCAGAAATCCTGATCAAGAAGATGTACCCCGTGCCCAAACCTTCAACCATTTTACCTTGAGTGATCATGGTGATGTCTATGTTGGGGCTGTCAATTGGTTGTACAGGTTGAATAGTAGGTTGGAACAGATACAGAATGCTTCAACGTGTGATGACAGCATGCCTTACAATGGGATGCCGTGTCGTCAAACAAGTAACTACAACAAAATACTAGTAGTTGACAGTACTCGGCCGAACAGTCTGATAACCTGTGGTGGCGTGTTTGATGGAATATGTCAGTTACGACAGCTACGCGACATCGAGGTTGTAGCGCTGGCATCAGTTCCAGATGTTGCAGGGTTTGGTGATGCATCTACAGTTAGTTTGATTGCTCCACGAACGGGAGGGGCAAAATCGTTTTATGTCGCTGTTACTTACACGGGAGAAAACACTCCTGACATGTATCCTTTCATCATAACAAGAAGAAGCCTCACAATTACAAGTGACCGTATGTTTTTATCACCATCAGAAGAGCAAGACAATGGCGTTGTTTTGAGTCGTAAAGCCATTCACGAAAGTTTTCCACCGATATATTATGTTACAGCGTTTGACCATAGTGGATTCACGTATTTCGTCGCCAGCCAGATAGAGGATTTGAATTATGTTTTGGTTAATTCAAAGATTAACAGAGTCTGTCATACTAGTGCAAGTCTCGACTCGTACACAGAAATCACCATACAGTGCAAAGGATTAGATGGTAGTGATTACAGATTAGTGCAAGCAGCTCATTTTGGACCAGCAGGGCTGGATCTAGCTGCATCGTTAGGTCTTCACGCGGATGAGCAGGTGTTGTATGCCGTGTTTGCCAAGAACCAAGAAACTCAAGGTACCAGCGATGTACCAACCAGTCACTCAGCATTATGTGTATACAGGATGACTGGTATCTTGGCTGGCTTCAGAGAAGCAGTCCGGGGTTGTATTCAGAATAGCACAGCATATTCTGTGGGCTATTTAGAGGGATCCATCTGTAACACATTTTCGGTGAGTAAACAAAAACATAATCTTGTCAGTGTGCCACCAAAGCCCTGTAGTGCCGTCACGTATACCTTTTCAAAAAGCAAAGTTTATTTTTTAGAAGTCTGTTTTTACAAACTTAGAAAAAACACACGTATATCACTTTGTGAAAATCTATATTTGATGGCACTCCCGGGCTTGCGTCGTGTGCAACTCAGCATTGTGTGTTTTTAAGATAACTGATATCTGGGCTGCCATCTGTGGCTCTCTACAGACGACAAAAATGCGTAGCGTCGTCTCGTGGTCCCAACGCCACAACGTGCCGTCACGTCGTTGCGTGGCCTCCTTTCTCACTACTTTTATGCTGTGTTCAATGCAATGTGTCGTGGCGTCCTCTCATGCCGTCGTGATATCGCGTCGTGACGTTAAGTCGAGCCGTTTCGTCACGCCGTCGTGTCATACTGTTGTGCTGTTGCGTCGTGCCATCGCGTTATGCGGACGACCCGTCGGGTCGTGCTGTCGCATTATGCTTTTGCCGTCTCCTTGGTTGGTACATCACTGTTTGAAATTAGGGGCGCCCTTAGTGGTGGATTTAATTAGTTCCATCAATAGATACCATCATTTTGATCACCTGTTGAAAGCCCTATGTGCGCACATTATTTATTTCACAGGACTCGGGACATACGCCCTCTGTTGACCGTGGTAAGCAATAGCCATTTTTAGAAACAGTAAACACGACCAAAAGATACGACAGACAGAGGCACGACGCAAAAGCACGACGGGACAGTTTGACTGACGACGCGACGGCACTACATCGTGACGCAGCAGCACGACGGCAGGACGCGACAGTCTATCCCACACTGTATAAAAAACATACAACGATGACGCGATGCAATCTTGTCGTCTGTAAAGCATCACAGCATTCGGAGAAGAACTTTGAGGCTGATTATCTGTAGGCTATTTACAGGGGTCTTTTAATTGCAGCAACTCTCCGGCAAATCAGTTTGGAGTATCATATGTCATTACGTCGAGACATAAATCCAGACATCATTCAATTTGTTTTTCCTATCCCACTACACATGATATCAAATAATTGGCCATATCAGCTAACAAACAGTCCATAATTAATATGCTCTGTTGGCAAGGACTTTAAGAAAATCTGCTGTGCTACATCTTTGTTGTATTTATGAAAAAATTCAGTGCTGAAAAAATTACACAGCCATTAGTATGGGTTCTAGATTGTGAGCTGTGCGTACTTCATAATAAACCGTGATGCATTAATAAAATTCACAGAGGGTATGAAATAATGACATGCGCAGTAAAAGCTACGAATAAACAGTCTTATGGAGCCCACTTCTCCCATATTCATTTTAACTCTTCTGTGATGTTTTTTGTTAAACAACACAACGGTTTTGATTACTGAAACAGGGAGTTCAGCCAGACAATTTTCTGTGTAATTCTGTTGTTGATGGCACGACTCCGCTGTACAAGTATGCTAAAGGGATAACTCCAGTCTCATCTACTGCCATGCTGGAACAGATAGGTAGCTTTTTTATTTTGGATTATATTTCTAAGCAAGTACAGGTTTAAACATAAAGAAATGCAATGGAGTAGGGTTGAAGTTTGCGGGCACAACTACCTCTTTAGAAGAGGTATGGTTCTGAGAAGAACCGGCGAGTATTAACTCGACGTATCAGCCAAGATGCTCTGGCTGTCCTCAGGAGAGTGATACCTGCACCAGAGATCCTTCCACCACCCAGCCATCCGCACCATCGTCCGCAGAGCCTTCGACATATGTCACAAGAAAAACCTGCGTCAAGAGCTCCAGCACATCAAGACCCCATTAGCCTTCCAACCCCCTACCAGAACGCCAGGATCTCCTATAGCCTACCCGAAGTCCCCTCCTTACCACGGCGTTAGGTCTCCAATACCCGAAGCCACCAGCCCCATCACCACAGTATGTAGGCTCCACTTCCAACCAACTCCGCAGCATCTTACAGTCGGCTAACATCCAAGTCTTTCACTCCGCACCCAAGTTGCAGACCCTACCCCCAATATAAGGATCCACCAGGATTCAAGAACACCGAGCGGACGGCCATCATCAAACACGCACACTCTTCGGACCACCACATTACCACCAGATCACCTTTGGATCACCACCGGCACAACAGGCCAAGACATCAGTTTCAAGCTCAGCGGCATCCGGCGCCAATTGACATCACGACATCTCCAACCCCGGGCACTTGTAGGGGCCCCTATATCTGAAACCAAAACTAACTTACCCAGAGGCGTTAGGGTCTTTCCTACTCGAACTTCCCGAAGCTAGAAACCCCTCCCCCTTGGCATAACAGTCCCCTATACCCGACACCCATTTCCCGCCAATTCTGAATCCCCACCATCACAGGATCTAACACCTTCATGCTCCAGTGCAAGCATAGCAAGCCATGCACTCCGCGGATCCCGTTTCATAGACCACCGCCTCTGGCATGTCTTTATAACACAGCTGTCGACTCGAGTCCGGCACACACGGGGGAGCGGGTTAGCGTAACGGTTCTTTCCTCGCTTTGCACCACTGACGCCTGAATCGGCTCAGGCTTTAAGTGTATTTGGTTTCCAGTCCATACTCGCTCTTGTAGGTTTTCTCCTTGTACTAAAGTTTCCTCCTGCCTCTAAAACCGGACCTTCTTTCTAACTCCGTAATGTAATGCTCATTAATAAAGATTATGAATAAATGTTTATCTATTGGTGCAAATAGCCTGAGTAGCTAAATGTACCATTACAATCAAAACTTGAACGAGTCCGGCACACTTTCCAGGCCAGAGCATCTGGCCGAAACGTCGAGTTAATACTCACCGGTTCACCTCTGTTTCGCGCCCATAACCCCAATAGATTCAGCATAAGGATGGCGGTAGAAGTTTTACAGGATAGGGCAAAGTACTAACCAGTAGCAAAATTGATGAACCATTACGGTAGAATGGGTCAAATCCGTGGTATTTTTGAGATCAAATTCGAGATCTTCATCCTTTTTTCCTTTCCCCCCCAAACCACCCGGAAAAATGACTATATGCCTACTTGTAGTTGGACGAATAAACACAAATAAAGAGTATTTCCCTTAATCAGTGTGATTAGTATAATCAGGCAAAGGAATTTGCCTTTTTTCCTCCTGGATTCCCACTATTTTATATGCCGAAGTTATAAAGAATTATACGACGGTAAATTATTTGGGTTTTTTTGTCGGTTTTCGCAATAAGATGTGTAATATCCCTCAATTCGTTCCATGCGATTTTGTCTATACCCTTGGGCTTCAAGAGAAATGCAGTTTCTTTCCCTGGGTGGTTAAGCAATACATCTTTTTTTTTATTCATGAATGATATCATCACCACAAATTTTTCAGATTCTCGGATGTCATCCATCATCACCAGCACTGAATTCAACCACACTGTGGCATTCATTGGAACATCAAGTGGAAACCTACTGAAAGTAAGAAGTATTCTTGTTTAATTGAAAGGGTAGCATCAAAATAATGAATATTCATGAATGTGAAATGACCCGAGTAACTTCAGAAAATTACAGACTGAATTTATCCCATCAGTGTGAATCTTTATTGTATTTAAACAACGCGCGTTGCAGCCATTGGTGTAATTTTGTTCCGGGAATTTTGGGGAATAGGGGATGGGGAATTGTGGGGGTATGACTTGCCTGGCCAGGGAAGGGGGGGGGGGCTGACACAATATGACACTTACAGAGGGCGATGTTCACGAAATAAATGTACATCTGTAATATGTACATTCGTGCAGAATCTTACATCAGAACGGTAAACTTTGAAATCTTTGTTGTTCTCCCTTCCTGAGTAATATTGAATACAGTTTGGTGATTGTAAAGTCTGTAAAATCTTCACATTCCACTTAATCTTTTCTAACCACAAAAAAGTGGGGATGATGCAACATACCGGGATCCCCAGGGATCTACGCCCACGATGCATTCCTGCTTGGCCAAGGTGTTCGGATGATCGCATGATCACGGATTAATATAAAACTTATGAATGTTTATGAGTACAGTGGTTTATAACATTTTCAGGTGACAGACTGAATGTTTTATATTACCATACGACGAGGCAGAGTACAATCGAACATTCAATTTGTCACTGAATTAAATTATTCTTTTTGTTGCACGGATATGAAAGATCTTTTAGGTTTGCACTCTACCCAAACAACTCCTGTCTGCTGTACAAGTCGGAGTTAAAATTTTACTTTCTCAACTTTGGGTAAAGGGAAAACGTGAGTTTTCACGTTCCAATCCACCACTGAAGTTTTGTCTATACGAGGAGCCCCCGCGACTCTGACTCCCAACGCACATAGTCTAGTGGTATATATAAAGGGATATAGGAACCTACTTAACTGTCGCATCGATGAATATGCGGACTATTTTAGAGGCACATGATAAATGGCCCAACAATCGCATGACAGTGATTCATTTAGGTGTTGTATTAAACATTTCATTATTCACATTTACCGCACACCTTGAACTGCAACATTATTCGTAATTTCGTGGTGTAGCTGCCACGCCGACTGGCTGTTCTGTCATAGAGAATGGACGAGGACTAGACTGTAGATTCGTGCAAAGAAAGCCTCCCCCATTCTTTTCACGAATTTAGAGTTCTGATTTCTTTTCTCTGACTTTAACTATTTCCCATTGTGGCACAAACATGTCCAAAAGTCCAAAAGAAACCCATGCATTAATTAACCATTAGCGTCCTTTGTTATTGCACTGTAGTCTTTTGTTACTAGTAGATCTTCATAGGGTTGACCGTTGTTAACGCTTCGCCTGAGTGCACAGCTCACGACATGGAATGTTTCAGTCATTAACGTGCAAGGATTTTGGCTCCGTGAAATACTGAGAGTATCGTGCATTCAACACCGCCTGCGTGGCATTATAATGTGTCATTGCAGCAAAACCTGTCAGACAGAAAACACCATAGCACTCTATGAAATAGAGAACTGCTATTTTGGCTTCATGATAAAATGGTTAGCACTTTTCGAACCACTTTACAAACCACTCAAAATGACGTTCACTAATCCTTACATATTCTTATGTATGAATCATTCCGAAATGCCCACTTATTACTATTTCGTTTGGAGAATGAGCAGCATTGGATTCTAATTACGATGCAAATTTTGGAGTTCAATGATAATAATAAAGAATTTTTAAAAAGCGCAAATATCCAACCTAAAATTGCTTATAGCGCAACAAACATCAACAACGCATGAAAATGTACAGGCTAACTGGGCAAGATTATACAAGCATGTTTGATAGCCGTTTTAAACGAAATGAGATAATGAGAGCTGGACCGCAAACTTAGAGCAGTAATCCTGACAGATCTGTCACCTCAGGACCGGTATGATCTTGGTAAACAGTGGAAGAAGTACCCGATTTTGCGTCGATTCAATTAAACTGTAATCCAACACATAAGAAAGACTGGGCAAAACTTCGACACAACAAAGTAGCCAAAACACATCAAATTTATTCCTTATTGAAAAATGAAGAGATAATTCAAATCTTTGTTGAAAATCTTGCTTTATAAATAAAAAAATCCTGCGAAAAGAGATAACGATGCATCATTTTCTATGGATGAAGGCAAATATACACAAATAAGGCCGAAGTGAGGTATCCCTTAAATTTGCCCACTGTGTCTGTTAAGAGGCCCAGTACAATCAGTGTCCCGGCGCCAAACCATAGAAATTACAGTAGCTGTAGATTCGTAAAAATAATCTGCACTTTGAACAAAGGAGTGACGTTACAGAAAAAGGTTGAGAATATCAATGACCCGCCCATCAGTTGACACAAATTTGAGTAAAAAGAGAAACATCGTTTCGAGTTGATATACAGGTCACAGCTTCCCTTTTGCTCAATCCGAGGATCCATATCAAATTCGTTGATATAGGTTGTCTAAAAACTATAAGAACCCACAATGCCCAAATTTATTTTTTGGCCATGAATATAACTTAAATTTGCAATTTTTCAAAAGGTAATTGCTCCATAATTTCAGCCTTCTTACAAATTTGAGATTACGAAATCGGTCATATATATCTCATTTATATCAACGTATATCAATAATCAAGAAAAAAATCGATATTGGCACGTTTGGGTTCTATGAAGGATAAGCTGCATCAACTGTTATTTTAATTGATGTAGGTCCACATTGAAAGTAATACAACAGCCAGACTGTATGAGAGGGTGCCTCTGGATACCAGCCCTGTACTGACAGATATCAAGATAAACGACACTACCAGAGAGATGCATGTACTCACTGAACAAAAGGTTTGGGAAACGTATGGACTCTGTTTCAAGCATATTACACGATCAGCATCATCTCATGCATAAGACAGTTTCCGATGCAGGCTTCCACTGCTACTACTTAATGTCTGTTGTTCGTAAATGACTGTAGAACACTTGCATTTTGCACTGATTGCTCATCAGTGGGCGTGGTTGAAGCTGCAACGAAGTCACACGCGTTACGAATGGTGTTATAAAACTGTGGGAGTGAGAGATAAAGAGATTCCACAAATTCACCATCCGTTCATTCGTAACCTTTTAAACTGATACGAATGCGATTTTTGTTTCGGGGTAATTGGTCTCGACTTTAGAATTTGTATTAATTTTGATTCGTATTAATATTTTTAATTTTGATTTCTGGTAATGACACCAAGGATTCCTTAACTGAACAACCTAAGCAATGTAGCTTGCAAGTCTAAGAAACCAGAAAAGATGAGACAATGAGAATCAGTTACAGTTTTAGAGCTGGCTGGAATATTCCCAGTGGAATGTTCTGGGTAAAACCCACGGAATCAGTTACAGACTCAGCCGGAAATCAAAACTTGATTGGGGAGATGGGAGGCGAGGAAAGAACTACTGCGTCAACCTATGGCTTCATTCCATCTCATACAGGATAGAGGATTGAAGAAAGGCCGCTTAAAATGTGCTGTTTCCCTCACAGTTGATCAAGATGCGTGCCGAGAACTGTAGTCAGTACACCACCTGTGAAGCATGTATTGGGACTGATGCAGGGAATGATGGAGACCCATACTGTGGATGGTGCACTCTGGAAAGAAAGTAAGTCGCAGTATTGTCTGTGTTGATTAATGGTTGATTGATAAGAAGATCTGGAAAGGTGCTCATGTTGAAATCCACCGCTGTTTTCTAGGTGTTCAAGATATTCAGACTGTGACTTGCCAGATGTGTCTACTCGCTGGTTGGCCTACAATGCTGCTCAGTGCATTAATATTACTAATGTAGCTCCTTATGACAGCCTTCCGATCACTTTCACGGAACAACAGGTGAGAATTCCCCCAAAGAGGGTGGGCCAAAAATAGTGGCGACTTATATACTGGTCTTTATTAAAAAATGTTTTTCATGAAGATAAACCGTGTTTGAAATACACATTGTTAATTTTGGATTTTATTATCACTGAAACACTTGACTTGGATATGGCTTGCGTTTAAACTTTGATGCCTAGGATCGAAGTACATGTAAAGTTTTGTGTACAACTCTTTTGGCTTTATTTTATTTCATGGCCATAAAAGCAAACATGATCAGTATTTCATCATGATTTGAAAACCAACTGTCATTATTCTTTATTTAATTCAAAATTCATTTTTACAAGAAACTGAAACACACGCTTTGGTTTCCTTTAGATCAGCCTGAGTGTACAGCAGCTCCCTGACCTAGAGATAGGCCAGAGTTATAAATGTTACTTTGGGTCATACCAATCTCCTGCTACAAAGACTGGTGAAATGCTTATGTGTACATCTCCACCTAGTAATCGGATACCTGCCATTCAGCGAGGAAGTAAGCAAGAAAAAAGCACATAAATCTATGTCCCAGGGGAACTTAACCTTGGAAATATACGCTTTTCATATTATGCCCTAATGTCCAATATTTTGAGAGGTGATGGGTCTGGAAAATCATTTTGTTTAACATCTTGCTTGTAACTCTTCCTTAGATGACGCTGTCAGTGCTGATCTGAGTGTCTTTTCAACAGAAACAATGGTGCGATTTATTGATACCAGCTTTCACTTCTACAACTGTACATTTCATACATCGTAAGTGATTGAATGTTATTGTGGCGACTTTCGGATTCTACAAAACTTTTCTTCCTCTGTCTATACGTGTAAACTAAATATTTTAGTCTCTTTTCTTTTGGAGTACACATAGTTAATTATTTGGATTTGGTAATTATTTTCTATATTCCGTGATATTTGTTTTGTTTTGATTGTAGTTAAATATTCCGTGATATTGTTGTTTTGGACACAGCTGTGTATCCTGTGTTGGTAGTCGCTGGGCCTGTGACTGGTGTGTGTTTGACAATAGATGTACTCATGAAAGCTCCACGTGTACTAAAGCTAATGAAATCATCATCACTGGAGAAAAGGTAAGAAAATTACCAAAAAATTTATTGCACATAAAATTATTAGTTTTGATGATGTATATTTTTTCATAGATTTTTATAATAAACATTACAGTGCACCGTTTGACAATACAAAGCTTTGTATTTGTCAATGCTGTTCTTCAAGTGTATACTTATAATGAAGTGTTTGTGTCTTTTTTAATGTACTTGTAGCTTAAATTGACCTGACTTTAGTTTCATTAATTTCCCCTTTCATTTTAGATATAATCAGTGAAAGACTATCATATCACTGATAATTTATTTCAATTGTTATGGAACGTACAGAATCCAGTCTCAACTTTGCCAAAGGGACCTGGATCATGTCCACAGCTGCAAGCTCAAAGTGGTGAAGTTCTTCTGCCTAATGGAATCCAGAGGAGTATTACAGTCAGGACTGAAAATCTGCCAAATACAACTCAGGTAAAAGCATTACGAAACTTGCTAGAAAAGGATTCTTGCCTTCTGAGGAAGGGTTATGACTTGTTTCATATTACATGAATCTGCTTAGGGCTTGTCACTGCAAAGCAATTTTAATTCTTCAGGTGTGCATTATTATCCAAATGTCGATGTGTGATAGGTATAAAGGAGATTCCTCCTTCAGCTGTTTTGTTTTCCGATTTGTAAGATTCTTTCGTTTGGTTTATGAGTAGATTTCCAGCTATATTTGCAGCTTGGATGTTGATGGATCATTCCAGACCGCAGTGGCTCAACGTAGCGGAACGATTATCACATGTGCGCAGGAAGCTGTAAGTAGTCTTTCAAAACTGAAACTTTTTAGGAACAACTTTATTGTCTGGCATAGTTGAAAATCGACTGATCAATAATAACAAACAGATAAAAATAAATAAATAAAAAAATAAATAAAAGCATTTTTTTTCCTCGCCAGTACACGTATTTATCAGACAATGAGCCAGAGCTTAAAGTGAGGCTGACTGTTACTTGGACTGACACGACTGGTGCAGCTCATATCCTAGATGACGTACATGGATTCAATGGTAAACGATAGAATTAGACGTACCAGTTGATCACCAAGCAACTTTCAAAGCCATTAAGTCTTATTCCGCATAAACACCAATTTTGAAATGCGATAGTTTCGAAGTTATTAAATATCTGTTTTGTGATAGCGACTCTGTACAAATGCGAAGTCCAGAAACCAGACTGCAGTCGATGTGTTACAGCCCGTCCAGAGCTTGGATGTCTGTGGTGCGGTGCCATGCCTACCGTGCCAGGTGTTTGCAAACTGAATGAAAGTTGCACTGACAATATTGTGACCTTGTATAATGGAGTGAACTGCCCGGATCCAGTTCTCAGCAAGGTAGGTTTACGTGATGGCACATTTCTTAAAATCAAGTTGTGGCCCTCTGCTCTTAAACTGTTACTATTAGTAACGCGCACCCAGGATTTGTCGGGTGGATGCTCGAACCAAAAACCTTCTAATGTTCAAGCCCTCACCCCGTCGCACCACTACAGGAGACAGTGAATGAATGGTAATTCAGGGATTGTAATTTAACATTAAGGTGTATACTGTTTCAGAAAGCACAGCGAAAGCTCAACCCTCCCTGCTTAATATGTGCCACTTGTTACTATTGTCTTTCATAAAGATTATGTTTACAATTATCAATGACATATGCAGAACATGATTGTTGGTATTCTTTCTAAATCACGCTTATGAATTACCACTGGACTATAGGCAGACATTGTTATTTCTTCCGATAGAAATGCATCATACATTTCAAGCTTGTCTTGAATTTGCTCTAATGCCAACTTCCTTGCTTATAACCCTGAATGAAGTTGTTTCCTTTGACCGGACCGATCGAAGGCAACACAATTCTTGCCGTAATGGGAACTGACATCGGTCGACAATTTGGTGACGTTGTGGCTGTGATGGTTGGCAATCAACCCTGTGATCTAGACGGATTAAGCTCTGACTATCTCATTGGGGCAAGGTATAAGAGCAAGAGGCTTGTTTCCAGCAAGAATTAATCTGAATTTTTGCGTAGATTGACTTGCAAGCTTAAACACATTATACACAAATTGACGTGCTTTAGGTCGCTGGTATCGAAAATAAATATCTTGCAACAACGCTGAATGAATGGCACATCACGCTATCTTTCAGTGTCAGCTGCAGGACAAAACCAGAACGTGACGGAAGTGAGTTGGTCACTTTGACAATCACAGGGGCAGATGGTTCACAGCAGCACAGCTCAGGAACTGTCAACTTTGAGTTCAAAGTAAGAATTACTTTTTGCAGTGGTATTTTAGAACACTCTGGACAACGTGGCCTGCAGGATAGCAGGCAGCCAAAAAAAGCAGGTTCCCCTCCAGACCATCTCTTTGACTAACGTCAGTATTTCAATCATGGTTTTCAAAGTCAGTACACATGAAATTCAAAAGTAAGTGTTTACGTTAGGGTCATGTGTGTGGTGTGTTATATCATCTTGACCAAGAAATACGATGTCACCCATTTTTATTACCAGAATCCAAGGATTACATTATTTGAACCTCGCCTTGGCCCAGAAGCTGGTGGGACTGCAGTCAGCGTGAATGGTACATCCCTCAACACAGGACGAAATATTGAGGCGTTCATTGGAGAAAAGCCATGCGTCATATCATCGTAATTATCAGTCTTGGACATTTTGAAGCAGCTTTTCAGTGACAGATAATTCATTGGATTTTGTATTCCCCGATCAGCTTATTAGAGTACTTTTATTGAAAAAGTGAATATTGAAACAAGTTCAAGAATAAAGGTTTGCAGTATTAAGAGTAGTGATATTTTCCTGCTCATTCGCCCCATTGTCCTCGTGAATGCAATAAATAATATGCCTGTGGACGTTTTCCAACAGTAGCCCAACGAAAGAAACGTTGGAGTGCACAACATCCGCCGGACAGGCTGGAATGGCAAGTAACGTGAGAGTTTCCTTCGATGGTGCGAACAGAACATCAGATGAGAAGTTTAGTTACACAGAAAACCCTGTCATCACTCGGGTTCAGCCACTCAAGAGCATTTATTCGTAAGTCTGTAGTTTCACATGAGTTTTCAAGCAATTTTGATAATCATTGTTTTATGTGGTAGCCTAAAATACGGGAAACCATAAATGATTTTGAGTTTTTCTGCAGTAAAGCAGGCTTCGTCATTACTTTGTATACAAGTTACTTCTCTGATTGTTCCTTTTTTGTTTATTTTTACGCATATTAGGGGTGGTCGGGCGTTGAACGTAAATGGCCAATACCTGGATACCTGCCAAAATCGTCAGATTTACGTTGGGGACAGTAGTCTGACATACAAAGAGGTAACATTGCTCGATTTTTCAACCAAATTCTTCTTTTCATTCATTCTTCCAATCGACCGCAAAATGTATGGCAGTGAATGCTGTCTTTTATTTCACTCCAGGCACTCCCAGGTATGTTTGGAGGTTCAAACATGGTTAAGAGATAATTGTTAACATTATTTTCCCAGGAATGCACAGGTGAGTCCACCACGGAGATGCAGTGCAAGTCTCCAAACATAACATCACTCCGAATGATGAGGGATACCAACGAAAACCTGACCTTTGGCTTCATCATGGACGGGGTCAGCGAACTATTGACATGGTCTGAGGACAATGAGGTCGAGTTGGATTACTTTGAAGATCCAGTGTATGTCCCTTTTGAGAATGGAGGGATGGAGAAAGACGGGTCAACACTGACAATCATGGTTTGTGTATTGCTGGTTTTGAGTCTATTTATTTTGTCCTTTGACAACCAGCAGGTGTAGTGATCACGGTGTGTTGGACCCCAATGGAAGTTTCCTTTAAAATGGCTCTCAGATGTATAACTTGATCAGTTTATTTCAAAAAATCACAAGGCTTGCATCATGAACTGAATAAAGTAATTAACTGGTTCATAGCATTTGTCAGTTGAATAATGCAAATGCACTTGTTTATCATCAATAAAAATGGCAGCATTTTTAAATAATTCCTTTTATTGGTACTTGGAATGAATGTTTATTTACTGAGTAGTTCTTGCTACTAGATTTTATGGTCATATACAAATCGTCTTTTTTCCAGATTCATGCGTTAGACGTGAGTGTA
This sequence comes from Acanthaster planci, assembly GCF_054643075.1. Taxonomy (NCBI): domain Eukaryota; kingdom Metazoa; phylum Echinodermata; class Asteroidea; order Valvatida; family Acanthasteridae; genus Acanthaster; species Acanthaster planci. The sequence goes on along the minus strand of NC_141780.1, from coordinate 17,609,859 downwards.
AAATCATCGCCAAACTTTATTGTTTCAGGGTGAACGGCTGGACAGTGCAATCACAGCGTCAGAAGTTCAAGTAAGGATTGGGAAGGATTTCTGTGCTGTCGACCTGGTCAGTGATACCACCTTACAGTGCAGTTTACCGGAGAATGAACCAGCTGCAGGGGATTTCAGAGGAGGAGACACCCAGGAAGGTTTGCCTGCGGTCTGGGTGAGTAAGGAGACATTCGTTAATATTATAAATGTTCCCGTTCAAGGCAAATGTGAACGTGACAAATCGTTATTATCTTGGTGCCGAAGACCAAACCAACTGCTCAATATGTTCATCATTTCGATTTTCGAAACACCAATCAATACGGGTAAACTCTTCGGATGTTGCATGTGATAAACTCACATGAGACCTTAGTCCGTACCTCTTTGATGTGGTTCGTGCATGTTAAGTTCGTCCATGTCATCTCGTCTTCCATGAAAGCAACCAGCTCTATTGGGTATGATAAGTCGTTTAGACATATTTTATAACGTAATATAACTAAGTAAAACACCAAATTCCAAAGTTTGTTACACACTTTGCCTTTCAGGTAATTCACAGCAACCTGGAGTTTCGCATCGGCTATATTCGCTACCCCCTTCCATCTGTCGTTCCCATCGTTGTGCCGTCAGTCAGCGGGGCCATCCTGGTGTGCATCCTGTTTGTGGTGTTCTGTTTTGTAGCCCAAGTGTATGGAGCCAAACGAGAGGCAAGACTGATCCTGCAAGACATGAGAGCTTTGGAGAGAGATCTGGCCGATGAGGTCAGGCAAGGTTAGCTCAAAGCCCACATCGTATTCGAACAGGAAGAATCTATCAGTTATTTAACGCAAACAATTGGAATTCTGATCGCTATTTGAAGAGCTCAATGTTAAGTAGGAGGTTAAGTTGTTTAGAGATTTCAACCAAGACTACTTGCTTGATATTATCTTCTCAATCTGTTGAATAACTCACCTCAACATAAAAAATATAAATTCGGACTTAGTTTGATATCAAGTGATGTCAATAAACACCTAAAACGGTTTTAAAATAAAGGAACCAGTGAATATTTGCAGCCTTCGCCGAGCTCCAGACTGACCTCACAGATCTGACTAGTGACTTAGATGGAATCGGCATGCCGTTTGTCAGCCACCGTGAGTACGCAACCAACATGCTGTTCATTGGCCAGGAAATCACACCTGATACTGAAGACGAGGAGGTATACACAAAATAAAATATTGGCCCGACCAGGTTATTACATTAATTCTTTGCTAAATTCCAATAAGGAAAAACTGTTTATTATATCAGTGTGTTAATTAGTATAGCATGCAGGAAATTGAACAAATGGCAGTTTTTGATTTTGATGACATTTAGATTGAAGGATGTTTGTAACTTCTCTTTAAAATGTATATTACTTTAATCCCAGGGGATATTTATTCAGGTTTGCACAGCGAATTTGAAAATATTTGAAATTGGTCGCCATCCCTCTGCTTTACCTGTGAATCTAGTATCCTAATGAGCAAGTAGAGAGGGCCATGTGTAAGTTCTCCCAACTCCTTAGCAACAAGAACTTCCTCCTCCTGCTCATCCAAACACTGGATGCAGAGAGCAACTCCAAGTTGTCTATCCGAGAAAAGTAAGAATGATTACTATGGCCTCACTTTGAATCGAGAAGTGTGACTGAACGAATCTGTATGGAGTAACATTATTACTGGATAAATCTATTTATTTGCGTCATGTGTTTTTAAGATTACTTCTTAAAAATAAAATATATACATTGGTGTTTGTTGTGAATCGTGTATTTTCTATTTATTTCAGGCAATCCATTGCATCTTTGCTAACTGTCGTGATGGTTCTTGAAAATAAATTGGTCTACCTCACTGAGTAAGTTAAGCATACAGACAAAAAAATCCACATCTATTTGTAATACTCAAACTTCTATCGTTTTGTTTTCTTTTATTCCAGAAAAAGCTTTGATCGATATCAGTTTGTGGTTTACATCATAAATCAAAATTCTGTAAACAGTCTTCACGAATTCTTTCTACGTTTTAGTGTAATGATAACACTGATGACACAACTGATCGAGAATGCTACCGATTCGAACCGTACTCGCCAGCTTTTCTATCGGTAAGATTGTTTCCGGTAATTTGATCAAGTTGAACTTTATCGACAAGAACAAAAGTCAATTCGTTCTTTAAATATGCTGATAAACCCACGTTTGTTTTACAGAACCGAGAGTATTTTGGAGAAGCTGATGTCAAACTGGGTTGCTCTTTGCTTGTATGACCAGCTGAAAGTAAGAAAATAAGTTCCTGATTAAGAATTTTAAGTGAATGTCCTCAGAGGTTTCAGCCAGTCCGCAATCATGATGATCAGCATAGCACTCCAATTAAACGGTTTTGAATGTCTTCTTCGCTAAATTCGCACGTCAAAGGCAAGTTCCATAAAACTTTGAACACAAAAGCCTCATTTTGAGTGATGAGTTTCCCCATTTTCTTCAAGAATCACACTGCCCGCCCGCTGTTTGTGTTGTACCGAGCCATAAAGTACCGAAGTGAGAATGGTCCAGTCGATGTCATCACAGGTCGCTCACGCTTCTCGCTGAACTACGAGAAACTTCTGCAAGAAGACGTGGAGTTCAATTCCCTTGTGAGTCTACTTGGTATAATAACATCTGTAAAAATCACTTTACGTTAAAGTCACCGAAAAGAAGTTAGGGTGGACCTTTTATGTACAGATTATGATGCTAATACTTCGATTTCTCCCCTTTATACTTTATTGATAAATACCTCAGTCTCCCCAATTAGCAACGTGCAACTTGACTGTGTATTAACTTTTGATAATGCCTGCTGAGAAGATATAATGCCCGCTGCGTGAATCACGACTGGCGCCTGGATACGAGACACATTGGGTTCTGATTGGTGAAGAGTCTGTGTGCACACGGCTCGTCACGTCACGCACCAAGTCCACATAAGGAGATTCTTTTGGACAACTTGTAAAAGATTTGTAACATAAAATGGACAGGGGTGTTCGGGAAAATGAAAGTAAAATTCTAGAACAAAATCGTTGGAAATCCATCATATATTGAATTCTTTCGACTCTCTGACTAAAGAGGTATTTGTGAATGCGTTTGGGCATTAGTCGCGTTCATTCTCCTTTATAATAGCCGGTCTAAGACCGGCCAAGCACACATTTATTCCCTTATTATTTAAGACTTTTCTCTTTTCCTCTTATGATTTCAAACGAAATATGGATGTTACCAATCTGCAACAAGTAAATTCTCTTCAAATCGAAATTCTGATTTACATTTGGTCCTTCCTTCAGACTTTGGTTGTCCTTATTGATGAAGAAGGAGAAGTGATCAAAGAAGTGAAAGTGTTGGACGTAGACACCATCTCCCAAGTGAAGGAGAAGATTTTAGATGCTCTCCATCTTAACAAACCTTACTCCAACCGCCCAAGTGCTAATCAAGTCAGCCTTGGTATGTTCCCGCTGTTCGACCAGTTACCCGGATACCCAGTTGAATTAATGCCATTTGGGACACCAAAAACTAATCATGATTTCTTCCTTTGCACAGCTTTACACAAAAATGCGTCGAGTAGGACTAAAGTAATTTTGTCATTTGGCTAATGATTTCTATCCGAGGAGGAATCTGATTCTTGTATTCAGAATGTCTATTAGTGGTGTAGGGAAATCTGTTGCTTTTTGTCTTGACTTCACTTCATTCCCTTCAGTCAACCATTCGTTCATTTCTCCGAAAATGTTTTTTCTCTGCTTAATTATTTTAGAGTGGAGACATGGACGGAGCGGCAAACTTGTCTTGACTGACACGGACATGAGGCCATTGACTGATAAATGGCGTCGAATCAACATGCTCAAAGACTTCCATGTATGATATTAAATATTCATTTATAAAAAGGGTATAAGTTTCTTTATTCTGATCTTATTAACCGCTCAATCTGCGAAGTTTGCGTCATTACTCTCCTTCAAACGAGAATTGTGGTTCAACGACAGATATACTTACAAATCAAAAATAAGAATGACACTTTCCACCGTCATATTACAGTTGATCAGACGGGAACAATTATTTTGCTCATTCTGATGATGATGACTGTTGCCCGTTATTTTGTTTCTACATACCCTGCCTAAGTTTAATTGGATAATAAATGACGCAATGGTTGTCTTTTTGGCCCATCTCAATTTTCCCTAAGTCTACTAGTTACCATGCCATTCCATTTTAACTGAAATTTTACTTCAGTTTATTCAAGATAGAATGCTGGTGTGTTCGGAGGGAAGTCTGCTTCTAACACTTTAATGTCTCCCCAAAGGTTCCAGACAATGGCCTCGTGACCCTTGTTGAGAAGCAGGATGTGCCAAATGCTACACTCTCAGGAACAATCCTGAGGGTGCAAGGCAGGACTTCTTACGGTAAGAATCCTTTTGTAATGAGCTATTAATAACTCAGCATTACGAGACGGGACGGGAGGGAATAAAACTTTTAGAATGACAGATATGGTTTAACGTGCATCACATTAGAAATGGCTCCCTCTTGATTGCAATGGGTACACATTTCATACGGCTGCATTTCCCCTCCAATACATGCAGTTATACGAGTATTATGTTTACTTCCATATTATTTCCGAGTTTTCCCCGCGGGAACTGTCTTTGTTGCAAACCGTGAATGAAAGTCTCACCCTTCTCTGACTACACAAAAGAACGAAGGTGGAAAGGCTAGGCAGTGGACCGTGTGACAATAACATTGAGAAATTGAGAGAAAAAAAATACTTGATGGCTGCATGTACTATCGTCTTTCGTTCATTTCTTGAATATCAAAACGAGCTTGGAGGAAATTTAGTACATGTATTTTTCTCAATATTTCAGATTCGGTTTGTTCAGAGCTCTCTCTTAGGCATTTAATACCAAGTATTGAGATATAAATGAAATCTAAACGCTACACATTTTATTATGATGATAATTCACTTTTGAAATACTTCACTTTAGTGGGGAAAATACAGTCTCAGAAGCTTTGATGTATTCAGTGAGCCAAAATAATTCCCTGGGCCATTTTGAAACCAATATGTCTCTACAAAAACTAGTGACACCCCTATCTCCTCCTCTCTTCGCTTTGTTTAGATAAATTTCACGGACTAGATATTTTGGAAACAGTCTGTTGATAAAGTTCTAGTAACTGAGCAATACACTTTCTTAATATACGCGACTGACTTCTTGGAACACATTTCCAACACAAAATAACTCTCATCTGATCTCTGAAAGTAACAAATGCGCATTGCTGTGATATCTTCTTCCATTTTCAAATATTCTGTGTGTTTAGTAAACGTGGCCTTTGACGATGAGAAGATCAAACGCAGGATGAGTGCCAAGCGACGCTACACTTTGGCCGAAGTAGAGATGCAGGAAGGAGTCAGAGATTGGCATCTTGTAAAGAGACAGCTCGTTTATTTTCCTCTTGAACTTACAAGCTGTAAATGTTCACTTTATAAATACAAACATACATTGCACTTCAAAAATGTAAAATTATGTGAACTTATTCAATTCTTGACAGACCCAGGAGGAGGAGTGGCCTACAGACGAGGAAGGAGGTAGACTGAGAAAGCAAGGAGGATGCATCTCACTGGATGTTGTCACCTTTAGGAACAAGATAAATCGTCGTAGGATCAGGGAGATTTCCTTCCCAAGACTTCTGTCAACCAAAGTAAGCAGCCATGCTAGTGATTCCCGAAGAGTGGCCGAGAAAGCGCTTGTTGCCACAACTCATAGTGAATTTAAGCTCTCTCCTCAGAGCTTGATACCTGTATTTTCCTCCATTCCTACACTGCATGGCTGAATATTTCACATGCTTGGAGTTCAACAACAGCCTAGTTTCTTTGTCTCATTACACAGGGCATCATCCAGGAGTACGTGGACAACATGTTCAAGGCCATTCTGTCAGCCGAGACCGCCCCTAGGGCCATCAAGTACCTGTTTGATTTCTTTGACAATCAAGCCTACCGACATGAACTGTCTGACAAAGACCCTGACCTCGTTCACATCTGGAAGAGTAACATGTAAGGATCGCTAATCTACACTCATTCTAGTTGTCATACAATCATGGGAATTTTGGGCAATATGTGTTACAGAGCTATTAAAGACTGAAATTAAGTTCGTTGCTGTGCGTCTTCTGATCATCATTTGATAAAGTTTACAATTGATTCTTTTTTGTGTGGGTCTTTTTGGGACTTGTGCTATAGTTTGCCACTGCGCTTCTGGGCTAACGCCATCAAGCACCCTGACTACATCTTTGACATCCGCCCATCTCGAAGCGTAGAGGCCAGCCTTGACGTCATCGCTCAGTTATTCCATGATGCACATGATACCAAGAGCCAGAAGTTGGGCAGGGTAACTTGAATCATGGAGGCGGTTGCATACAAATCCCAACTCCATGACTATTATGTCAGCGTTTGCAAAACCAGCAAAATCCAAATCACGGAAGCATAGTTGCAAAATTCAAATTTGCTAAAGACCATAGTGGTAAACAAAGACCAAGATACCAGTTCAAAATGTCTTTTGTCAAACTTTCAACATTCAACATTACCCTAAGTTCCCCATGGTGTATTTTTCCCAAACCAAGGAGACCTCCATCAACAAGTTGCTGTATGGCAGAGAGAGGACAAGGTACCACGATGACATTGTCTCCTTCTACGAAGAAGTACAGCAATTGCCTGCAGTATCCACGCAAGAGCTGAACAAGGAACTCTACAAAGCTAGCGAGGTAAAACATCTTCGCCAAATGAGTCTTAAAAATAGCCATAATTAGCCATAAAGTCGTTTGCTATTTTTGCAAAGATGTAATCTTCTAGCTAGTTTGCATTCTGTAAATGATTGTCACTCTTCTTTACAGCAGAAAAAAATCTGAATTTTACTAGAACAAAAAATAAAACTGGACAGAGATTTCTATTTACATGCCCTGCTCACGGCCTTATGACAATGGAGATATAAAAAGGGTTTGGAGAAAGCAGTACAAGAATAATAATCCTTATTGAAATGTTGACGATTTTTCAAAGTTAGTTCTCATAGCACAATTAGAAGAAACATTCATAGAATTGTGGCTAAAATTGTTTTTGGCAGAACTTCACTGGCCTTTTCAGCAAACTGAGCACTTTGGATCAGCTATGGAAACTGGTGCGAAGATTCAAGCAGAAGGTGAAAAAACGTATATTTTTATGTGGAAGTGTTTTGAAGTATTTGAACTTTAAACAGTAATGGCAATTGACTGCGAACTGAGTCTTGAAGCAGATTAAACCATTAAGTTTCTTATACAGTATTTTCAGTAAACTATGTAACTGATGGGTTGAAATTTTAAATTTTTAAAAGTTCAGGTATCGCGATTTTCAGAAATAATGGTCAACTTCGATTTTAATTCCTTCTGTTATTATCGTGCGTAGCTCCTTGATGCAATAGAGGAGAATGAGCGATGCAAGGAGGAAAATCTAGATGGATTGTTGGAGGAGATCGAGAACATTCTCTCTGAGGAACCAGACACCGGAGAAGCAGCTGTGTAAAGAAGTGAATAGGCCAATCTTGCGAAAGGGTCAATAAGACAAAGTAACCACAACGTTTGAAGCTAGAATTAATCAAGAATAGATATATTATAATTGTTAAAAGTCTTCAACAATTCCTCTTGTAGTATGTATCCACGTTATTAAAAGGGTTATGGGTTGATTTCCTTAAATACTTAAGCGTTTAATAATAAGTATTGCAGTCACTTATTTTAAACTTAGTATAAATATTTAACAATCACATATCAAATTTAATCAATCTGCAAGTATTTTAGTGGTACATGTCCATCAAACATGAAAGGTGAATTCTTGCAAATCAGGTTTCTGCCTCTTTTTTTCGCAAAGGAAAAAATTCTCCCTGTTGCAGAAGCCGGATACGCATTTTTTTTTCAATGTTGAAACTTCTTAGCAGAAAATAGTTTTAAAAGATGTATGTGTGTGCAGCAAAGATCATCGAAAGCCATTGAGTGGAATTGTTTGGAGTAACATTTTGACTACGCTTCATGTATGAATAGTAGTCATGTCGTATCCAGGATGATATTCATTGCGCCCTCACTAGCGACTTTGGAAATGCAAGAATATCCGACATCAAATTACAGTGGAACTGCAAGTAAGATCAGGAAAGTAATCAGTTAAGTCATATGATAATACTCGGTGAAAAAGCCAACGAGACCTAGTTTTTTCGGCTTATTTAGGTAATAACAGGAACTTTCTACTGGTACTCTTGTAATAATCAAAGTTTACCCAGATACTGGCAAAACCTCAAAGTCATAATGTAAGGAGAATTGAGGCTACGCAAGGGCTTAAATTAGTGGTTAAATAGAAATAAATCAGAAGCCGACGCATATATTTTTATGGTGGATTTTCTTGTTGGCTCTTCAGTATAACAAAAATGGCAACCGATTTTTTTTAACCCAATTTATATTTTAAATGGGGTTTTCTATTGGTTAATTGATCTGTTAACATGAGCAATATAATCAAGCAAAATTTCTTTGCTATCTTCTAATTGGAGTGTTAATTTTTTAGAAAATGGCTGTAATGATATTTCCGTATAGGCATCTAAATTTACCTTTGACCTTTCTTTTAATTCTATTATAACATACTCAGAATTTTTTACTGCTTGATGCAACGCAAGGATTAAGCGATTTTATTGAACTCAATTAGTTGAGTTCAATATGCATAGCTGGTTAAAATTTGATTTGTCTAGATGTTAATCGGTCAAATAACTTGTGAGAAAGTATAAATTGAGTTTACTTGTTCAGGCTGAAAATTGACTTCTGAAATCTACTCACGACACAAGTACATGCATATTCATATTTCCACGGTGGCACAGCCTCGGGTAAATTCGAGCAACGACTATAGTTATACAGAACATTGTACTTTAACGAGGACCTTGTAGCAATAAAATGACAGCTTTCCGAAGAAGATTCCAATTACATTTAAATCAATATACGGTAGGAGTAACGCCAGAAATGTATGACCAGTTTTGATACAAGTAACCGGTTTTATTTCTTTCTTTTGGCCTACTCTACTAGGCCAAAATTAGTTACTGATGAAGCCTGGCTGATTTCGAGACTTTACGTATTCAGCGCTATACCATATTAAATTGAGGTTGAAGCCATCAACCTGAGGTATTAGGGAAAAGACGGCGACAGGTGTACACATCATTAGGCAAGCTACATGCACTATTTTGATGAGACCAATAGCATTTTGGGAGCCGTAGGCTGACATGTTGAACTGGACTGCCTTCCATAGATCCAATAGATTTATATCCATAAGAATGTTACGAAAATTTATATTTTTTTGCTCAACTTTCAATAAATTTCAATACACTGACAGAAGCCTCACTTTGCTTGGAAAAATTTTGTAGATCTTAGCAAGTTGGACTTACGTAGCGTTCAGGCCTATAACTTAAAAATCCCATTTTTACTCAGAAAATGATCGGAGCCGATTACCCTCTGTGTTTATGGACTCTTACCAGGTGAAGTCTCTCAATGTGTTCATTTCGCTATTCAGAATTTCCTCTGAAATTGTTTCAGTCGAAGTAAAGGAAATCGGTTCGCTTGGAATGTAATTTGGAGATGGCGTGTCTATATGACGACTTGAGCAGCAAGACGTCTTCGCCATTTTATGTAAGATGACGTACATCTGGGGTTTGGCGGGTTAGACTCACTTTCTCCTTTTGTATGAACTGGGTGCAAACCATTTGATTTAGTTGTTTTCTTTGTCGTTTTTGTTTGTTCTTTTTCCTTTCTTTTCTTTTAAAATACAACAAACCTGTCATTTTATTTTTGAAGATTTCAGGATAAAATCATTCAACATTTTTTGGTATACCATCGCTGCATTTTTTAAGTAATCAGCAAATAATATTAAAAGACGACGGCGGGTCTAATGGGGTATGTTGTTTGTTTCGTTCGCGTGTCTTAGACGTCGTGTAGTCGAAGAATTTGACATGCGATTGCATCGCAATCGCTTCTTCGGCAGACTACTTGATGCACATCATTTGTCGAAGATGTCAGGAATGCAGTTGCATAACAATTGGCTTTCTTTCGAAGGTGACGATCTTGTTATTTGTTATTTTCAAAGATTTTTCAAGATACAATCTCAGCATTTCTTTACAATTTAGCAGATGCATTTTTTTTACTTGATAAGATGGGGTGCTTTTTGTTTTGTTGTTTTTGTTTTGTGTTTTATGTGAGCGTGTTCGCCGTTACATACTTGAAGATGTCGTAAAACAACTGCACTTCGATTTGTTTTCTTTCGAAGACAACTGGGTGCCAACCCTTTTAACTGATACCAGATACCACAACGGGTGAAATCTTGACAGCATTAAGAAATCGTGGGATTTTCACATTTTACAAAATGCAAATAATTTGCCGACAATAATTTAGGACAGGGTTCATTTTATTTTATTTTTCGTGTTTACTTGTTGGAATGCAACTGCATTGCATTTTTTGGAGGGAGGACTTTGTGCATATCGTTTTTCGAAGAAGATGAAGGTGCGTCAAAATTTGTTTTCTATTAAATACAAAAATCCTTCCATTTGTCATATTCGAAGATTGAAATCTTCAAAAACATTTTCAAGATATAGTCGCTCGTTTTTAACGAAAAATAAGTGGACAAAACAAATCTGTCATTTGTCACACTCTAAGATTGTCTGGTGAAATTGTTTAACAAAATATCTGAAGAAATCATTGTAAAATTTGATTTTTAAGATTTTAACAAATTCAGAGCATCCCAATTTTTATTATCGGTGTTTTCCTTTTCATGTTTGCTTTGTGTTTCGCCGCAGTGGAATAATCGAATATGTCAGAATGCGATTACATTGCAGTTTGTTCCCTTTCGAAGACCGACGGTCACTTGCATACTATTCACCAGATACTGGGTCCCATACCAGATGCAAGGGAATTATTCGAAGCTAACGGACAGGAAGCGCTTCGACTGTTTGAGAAGGCGAATCTGTTATGCGCTGGTACTGAAAGTGACCGACTCGAAAGGAAGCAATCAAGAGGGTCGTTTTCCTTTACATGAAGAGGTCGCTATTTATCGAACCAAACGGATTCCATCACTCATTTATTCTAAGATGACATATGAATCCGCAATGGTTTTTTTTTTCCAATAAACGGTGTTTACTTTGGGAAACTTGAAAACTTTGCAAGGATGACGCGACATATTCGCATTTTTGACGAAAACAAGGAGAGAAAATTGAACCTATTATTTGTCAGCTTTTCCTGTCTCGCAGCAGTGCAATCGAACGTTAAGATGCGATTGCAGTGCAATTTTTTTCTTTGGGAGAGGACTTGATGCATATCATTTTTCAGAGGATGTCGGCCAGCAGTTAGCGTCGGAATCTGTTTTCTTTTGAATAAGAAAATCCTGTCGTTTGTTATTTTCGAAAATTGCAGGTTGAAAGCGTTGAACTAAATAACTAAATTTTTCAAGATACCATCGTGGCATTCCTTCATTATATAGCGGACGCAAGTAATTTTTCGTCAATGGGTTTCAACGGGGTTGATTCTTTTAATCTTTCCTTTTTTGTCGTTTTTGCGTTTTCTTTGCGTCTCTCATTCATTATACCCTCGTACTGAAATTGACCGGCTCGAAAGGAATGTTTTCAACACGGTCATTTTCGTTTAGATGAGAGATTGCTCATTTATCCCAAGATGACGTTTTGGATCCGCATTGATATTTTTTAGAATAATGGTGTTTACTCTGGGAAGTTTGCAAGGATGACGCGGTATATTTGTTCATTTTTTACGAAAATAAGCGGATAAAAAGAACCGGTCATTTGTCTTTTTCGAAAATAATTTACATAAATTTATCGGATAAAGTTAGACCCTATCAGACACGGGGGGGGGGTTGAAGCTAATGGAATGGAAGCATTTCGATTGTTTTGCGAAGACAAATCTCTACCGAAAGTGACGAATCAAAAGGAATTGCTTTCACCACGATAATTTCTCTTACAATAACTGTGTTTGCTTTTGGAAGCTTGTATTTGCAAAGATGACGCCATTTATTCGCTAGTGTTTGACAAAGATGATTGCATGGGATGACATATAGGAAAAGACTTTTCCACCTCGATTACTTTCCATCACTTTGCAGCTTTAACCTATTATGCATGGGAACGGTCTTTAGTTCCTCAAATGGCAAACAAATTGTTCTTAAGGCAGCTTGTCATTTCGATATATCGATTAAGAGGACAACAGACCCGCCATCGTCCTTTCATTTCTTCAATTAATACACAAATCAATGGGACAACAGACCCGCCATCGTCCTCAATATCCAATAATACAGAAATCAATTGGACAACAGACCCGCCATCGTCCCTTCATTTTAGTAATACATCGATCAAGAGGACAACAGGCCCGCCATCGTCCCTTCATTTTAGTAATACATCGATCAAGAGGACAACAGGCCCGCCATCGTCCCTTCATTTTAGTAATACATCGATCAAGAGGACAACAGGCCCGCCATCGTCCCTTCATTTTAGTAATACATCGATCAAGAGGACAACAGGCCCGCCATCGTCCTTTCATTTTAGTAATACATCGATCAAGAGGACAACAGGCCCGCCATCGTCCCTTCATTTTAGTAATACATCGATCAAGAGGACAACAGGCCCGCCATCGTCCTTTCATTTTAGTAATACATCGATCAAGAGGACAACAGGCCCGCCATCGTCCCTTCATTTTAGTAATACATCGATCAAGAGGACAACAGGCCCGCCATCGTCCTTTCATTTTTCAATAACACATCAATGAATAAGACAACAGACCCAGCAAATATTCCCCCATACTCCGTGGGATACGCCCACTCCTTATGCAGTTAATTAAATAACAGGGCTTCGACATATTTAGAGATAGCAGATTGCTGATACGCGTGCAGATTACTAGGTCAAGGTACAAGTGCAATACTCAAGTGGATAACTTGCCCGAGCTAACCACCGATATCAAAACAAAAGTCATGATCTAATTGGCTGGAACCATTGAGATGACTCTTTGATTGGCAGCTTGCCAAGGATGGTGTACTTTCAGTACTGGATGCGAAATTGTGCGCCAGAGCTGTACAAAGTGATTAGATCGCGTATACAAGCATGTATGTAAAGCAAAACAAAACTTTTGTTGGTTTTCCTCTTTACCTCATTCGGGTAAAAGGCAGCCGAACCCCCAGTGTTTAGCCTATGCGCTTGGTCCGTTGATATGATTACTTAAGAATGTTCTGAATCCTACGGCATAGCGGGGAAAGGAAAGACGTCTTTAACAAATCCACTTGAGAGCCAAACCATATCTTCTGATCACCCACTGGATAAATCGGTCTATAATTGGATCTGTGTACACAAGAGGTCTGAAGGGAAACGGGATCGCATAAATTGTGGACATTTGTTTAGATGTGAATCAAGGTACTTACAAACGGTAGGTGTTGTCGTATCACAAATGCTTTTGTTGTAAAATCGTCTGAACTGTTGTTTAAATGATACTGAGTTAGTTCATGCTCCCCGTTGTCAATCTTAAATTTCGAATCCCAGCTGGGAATGGTTGTCATCATAAAGTTTGTTGGTTCGTTCCTGTAGAGGCTGTGTGTGCCGTAAAGTACTGTACAAACCATTTCAAGAACCCACACACATAAGCAAAGACCTCGATGTCGTGGAGGCTCCTTGGAGACACATCAGCGCTCTCTTTTTGGTGGTCGCTTTATAGTTGGTATCAGCAGAGAGACCCGAAGATCTGTCAGTCTACCTGTTGGCAAGCTTCAAAAATCATTCAAAAAGCACAGTTCAACCATTTTGTACTTCACGGAGGTGTTTATGTAGTAGAGGAGTCTATCACATAATACAGGTCGAACAGCATGCTGGCACAAGTGCAGAATATTTCAACCTGTAAAAGTGTCGATCAGATATATCAAAAGTGCTGAGTACTGCTAGCATAATTGCGCCACAATCAAATAGTGGAAACCTTTATGTACCTGTATCATTTGCCAATGTGAATGAGCATAACAATATTCAACCAATTTCAAGGAGAAAACTGAACGATTTGTCTACTTCTAATGAAGTGAATACTGTGAATTTCAAAATTAGAATTGAAATCAGCATGAACTATTAAATGTTGGACAGTTCGAGTATGACAGATTTACGTACTTCGTCGCATTTCAACTTGAAGACAGAGTTCCGAACAATTATATTTCCAAGTTGAATGGAGTCTGCACAAATGCTGCACTGAAAACACTTTATGTTGCAGTGGATCAGACGGAAGTGTGTGCAGTTTTGATCAAGCGCTGCTGCTGTTGCTTTCTGAAAAATGAGGGCCCTTACAGTATACACCTGCATCTGAAATTACAAACTTTGAAATCTCTGTCCCCTGAGGAGCAATGGGGGGGGGGGGCTTGTGAAGCATGAGGGTTTTTTAAGGGTAGATTCTAGTTTAAATCCACCGTCCCCGCCCCTACGACAAATCACAGGGGCGCCAGGGCAGAATATGAATTTTGACTGTGAATCTAATTCCATCACTCAGGCTTTATATGTCTTTGTACTTAATAGTACTAAAGATTTTTCATCACTTTTTTCACAGACTCAAGTGAGGATTTACCTCGGGGCACTGTACTCTTCACCGCCAAGACTTGGTACCTGGCTTTGTGCACCATGGAGGCCTGTAAAAGCCACACGTCCTTTTTCAAGGAAATGTGCTTGTGCATGTGTCTTGCCATCATCTACATGGAATTCGGCTTGACATCGGCAGAATGGCAGGGAAATCTACTCATGTATCAGATTGCCTCATTCAGTTACAATGATCCATCACTCAATCCCAAGAAAAAGTTTAACCACTTTGCATGCGGCCAGGATGGAGATGTGTACGTGGGCAGCGTAAACTATGTATTCCGACTTGACAGTTCATTGAATCAGTTACAGAATGTTAGCACATGTGTCAGTGTTGATAACAGGTGTGATAGGGACACCAACTTCAACAAAGTCCTGGCCTTGCACAGTAAAAGTAGTTTGATAACATGTGGCAGTGATGATCCAGAAAGTTGTCAGTTGAGGGATGCCATGAACATCAAGGAGGTCACATGTAGTTCATCTCCATCTGGGCCCATCGTTGGGTTTGTAGAAAATGATACTGTTGGCTTGATTCAATCAGGACCTGAAGGGCGTAGTTTTCTGTATGTAGCTGTCTCATTTGCTGATGAAAATGGCTACAGAGGCATTCCACCTTTTAGTAGGAGATCACTTCTACAGACCACTCCAACTGGGAATTGCTTTGAAGCGGAAGATGACTCCACTGTTCCCTTTCGGTTAAAAGCAGGGCCATCTGCATTTTTCAGTACATTCAAGTATGTTTCTGGCTTTCACCATGAAGAATTTGTGTATTTTGTCTCTTCTCAACAAATGAGTCAGGACGATAGCAGGTTTGTTTCAAAGATCAACAGAGTTTGTCAAGACCACTCAAATCTGGACTCATACACCGAAATCACCATCCAGTGCAATGGATCAGATGGCAGTGGGTACAGCTTGGTGCAAGCGGCTCACTTTGGACCAGCAGGACCTGATCTAGCGGCATCATTGGGTCTCCATGCAGACGAGCAGGTGCTGTATGCCGTGTTTGCCAGGGAATCTAATGGTGAACCCATGGAGCAGTCGGCATTGTGTGTGTACAGGATGACTGGTATCTTGGCTGGCTTCAGAGAGGCAGTACGGGGTTGTATTCAGACTGGTGCCGCATCTGTAAGCTATTTGGAGGGATCTTTTTGTCCTATTCGTTCTCTTCCGGTGAGTAAATCAGATATTGATTGGAGTGATTAGGGAATCTAATGAATCTGCGGAAGTATTTAATGAGTTTGACGTCATTCACTTGATCCATTGTATAACAGAAACACCTACAAATATCGATTAAATTTATATTGGCCTAGGCCTGTTTTAGCACACATAACTCTAGAAATAACTCCCTATATCATCAGCTCATGAATGTTCTCTTTTTTTTCTTAAAACAAAGGCACAGGTACATTAGGATTATTTATCTTCCCACTTGATAAAGATTAAGCAAAGATTATGCTGCACCCATGTTTCATATACTTTCTCAATTTGAATGCTGAAACGACATGGTCATAAACATGCTCCACCTAGCAATACGAAATTATTTGATTAAAACTTTCTGCACACAGCAAAATAAACCTTGGCATATGAAAATCATGTTCAAAGAAGGCCAAATTATGACACGCAGGAAGAGCCACAAAATGGAGCCCACTACTACTAAGGCCCCAAAAATACCTGTGCTTCCGGCAGTTTCCTATATCAGCAGAGGGGAGGGGAGAAATTCTTTTTTTAACAAAGAGTGGGTGTGCAGGAAAGAAAGTATTCAGTACATATTAGCACCAAATTTCTAAGAAAACACCAGCATATAAAAGCAAGGATTTTGGGATTGAGAGTATTCCTTTTCAAGGTGCATCATACTCCATTTGGAGGGCTCTATATGTAGGAAGCTTTCGGTAAGTAAATCAGATGCATGTATCAATGGGAGTGATTTGAGTACATGTACATGTTTTCAATTATGGCCAAATTGCAGTAGTCAAAGCCACATTACAAACAGGATCATTAATTGATGATGAATTCATTCAGTTACTTCAAGTCGAGGTAAATGGTGATCGAGAAGACAGTAAGAAAAAAACACATCACTAGTAACTGTACTCTGATGTTGTAAAATGCAGTACTATTTCCAAAATGTTCCTGTGGCAAGTGACGAGGAAGCCATTTTGTTTATTTACAATTCACAGGGCGTTCAACCTGATGATTATCTGTGTAATCCTGTTGCTGATGGCAGGACTCAGCTGTACCAGTATGCCAAAGGGGTCACTCCTGTCTCATCTACAGTCTTGCTTGAACAGACAGGTAATCATTTATCTTTTGCGTGAAGATTCTCCCTGTTTTTATCTTTCATTTCCTATTTTATGTGATTTTATTTATTTTCATATTGTAAAGTATTTGCAGTATTTCGCGTGATTGTTCAAATTTGTTCATCTTCGGTTAATTTGTTCCTTTTTGACTGGTTCTTGTAAGTTAACGAAGAAATACATTTTATTTTAGACCTTTCTAAGCCTGTGTGCATCAAAAGTTAGTCAAGTACCAAATGCACGAAAAATCAAAGATTACTTTTTTTCTCCAGGTTCCCTAATGTCATCCATCATCACCAGCATTGAATTCAACCACACTCTGGCATTCGTAGGGACATCGAGAGGGGATCTTTTGAAAGTAAATAGAATTTTAAAAGGCTGTATTGAATTAAAATGGTATTACTATGCTTCTTTTTCTTGGGGAACCTTTACATCAACCAAAATGTAACGGGTCACATCGGTTAATTTCAACAGAGGTAGGGATTACGTGTATTTTCTGTTTAAATAAATCTTTTAATACATGTAGGCAGACTTGTAACTTCTTTCTTTATTCTTGTACTTTGTTTTAGGTTTGATGCTATTTTGATACGGCAATTCCGGTAAAACATGTTAATTTTCCTTCACTTTTATGAGAGCTGTGGTTTCAGTTCAACTAACTAGATGCATGGCGTTAAACAGAAGACTACAGCATCGTTCCAGTTCCAGTTTCTCAGCTTAAGATCCGCAAAGATACATTCCAATATTCACACTCCGTCTGTTGTCATTCAACTGTTACTGCATTTAATTCAAATCAAATTTATTTCAGGTTCACATTGAAAGTAAAACAACAGCCAGATTGTATGAGAGAGTACCTGTAGATACCAGCCCAGTGCTGACAGATATCAAAATAAACAGCACAAACAGGGAGATGCATGTACTTACTGAACAAAAGGTATCCTAAATATGTTATCTTTGTATCATTAATTTTCCTAAAAGTTAAACTTCGGCATTTTCGTGAAAAGCTCGAATCGGTATCAATGTAATAAGCGTTAAGTTTAAGCCCAAAGCTTTGCAAAATTAAAAAAGGCCTGTAAATTTAAACCTTACTTTTCCTTTCTTAAAGTTCTTAAATGCTTGATGCATCATCGCGGCCTTTGGCAGATTGCAGGCAAGCTACATAACAAGGTTCTTCTCCTTTCTTCCCACAGTTGATCAAAATGTGTGCTGAGAACTGTGGTCAGTACACCACCTGTGAGACGTGTATTGGGACCGATGCAGGAAATGATGGAGACCCATTCTGTGGATGGTGCACTCTCGAAAGAAAGTAAATTGAAGATGTCTTAGTCGAAATGTATTAATTGATTGGTGAATGTTTGAAATGTTACCTATTATGATGGGTATGGGAATTTGGATCTGTGGTGGTCATAGTTTAAAAGATGGGCAGTGCACTGTTGGAGGAACGTGAAAGGAAAATATTTTGGTAACTGTTTTATCCATTGTATTGTGGGAGGTGCAGTGTATAGAAGCAGATGTACGCATTACAAAGTAAAAATCTGGGCGGTAAAAAAGTTTCACCATTTACGTTTTCAAAATCTCCATGTTGTTGTATATTTATTGTGTTGTCTTTATGAACTGAAAGGAAATGCGACCCTACTGTAAAAGGAAACCTTTTTGTATTGGAAAAAGAGGGAAATTCACCTCAAAATCCAATAACTCCCTCCCATTAACCAACATCCGTTTTTTTCCTCATTTAATGCTTCTAAAACGGGCACACAGTTCTGTAGCATAGGGCCTATAACATATTATCAGCAAGCTTGTAGGGTAGTGTCAAATGAGCTGGTTGGGTAGGATGGTCGGAACACAAGGAGTTACTTGACAAGCTACTAAAGTCTTCAATCCGCACACTTTAAATACTTTTCAAGTTCTATGGAGCTTTCCTTGTTTTCATGGCAAACCAGGACAAAGCACCATAATATCGATGCATACCGGTGATCAGCATCGCCACGTCTCATTTCTTCCACTAAATAAGAGAGCCAGTTCACTGTTTCAAATTAAGCAAGGTTATATCGGGAGCGGTGCACTCGCGTGGCCGTGCAGATAGAGATTCAATTGAATTTTAAACATTGTATTGTAAAGTATGCAAGTAATAACTACAGTATTTTCCATTCAGTCATTGTCCACACGTATTTAGTGAGTCAGAATTTTCACCATCCTGGCCTCAGCAATAATTTCATTTCAAAAAGGTCCTGGTATTACCATAAGTTTCTCACTTCAGTAATTCATTGCAACGACTACACGCCATTGCAACACCATTTTCTGCAACTTTCAGTTTAGCTTTCAAAAGCTCTGTGCAGCTTTGTTATTCTAATACAGCGACAAAATGTGGCCACAGATCCGTGTTTTGTCTTTATGGATCCAGCGATGAGGCCCGGCCTTTTTACGGGAAAGGCAAAATAAATACACTTAATTCGTCATTCCAACTTGTCGAGGAAGTCATGAAATCTATATTTCAAACATTTTATTTTGTACATGGTTGGACTCTGCCCCGACTGTGCGAGCTCCTTGCTGTTTACTTACGGGTTTATTATTGTTGATTATTAGTTCTAGTTTCGAGTTTTCAAAGTTCTTGAACAATTATGAGGTGTAGGTTTCAGAAACTGGCTTTGTTTAATTTTGTTGCACACTGAGTCGTTTTGATAGTTCAAGCCGCTGCAGTCAACCCTGCAGTAAGCATAAAAAGTGAGATACGAACTCACTGGGTAAAATCGACAAAAGTCCGGAATTGCTTTCGAGGTCATGATCCCGAAAAAGAGAGATTGCTGTTTGTGTGCTTCCGTTGTGCTATTTAGCAATTCACGACGTGATATAACTGCATAAGATTATTTAGAATATACAATAAACCAACTAACTCGCATACTTTTAGAGCAAAACTTCAAAACGACAAAAGTTCTGGGTATGGATAGTAAAAATGGTAAAGATGAAAATCTAGGAAGTAAACTACTTAGATCTTTAGTAAGATGATATATTTTATAACATTGTCAGTCACAAAATGTACGTAGTTTAATTATTATGTACTATGATGTAATAGTCATGTAAATATTTTTAGATGAAGACGAGGGATTTCTGAAGTAATGAATTATTCATTTAGTCACTGTAAACTCATCAGTCTACTGACATCTATGGAGTCGTGGATGATAAACCCATAAGCGAACCTGCTTCACCTTTTCCAGGTGTTCAAGATACTCAGATTGTCCATCACCAGATTTATCTACTCGCTGGTTGGCCTACAATGCTGCTCAGTGCATTAATATTACCAACATAGCTCCTTATGACAGTCTGCCAAACACTCTCACGGATCAAAGGGTGAGGATTCTCCTGTAGTATTTCCCTATTTTTTATAATTTAAAAAACTAAGGAATTTGCAATTGAAAAATATTTTCATTTTGCTTGCCGTTTCAGATGACCTTGACCATACAACAGTTACCCGACCTAGTGATTGGCCAGAATTATGAATGCTACTTTGGGTCATATCAATCCCTCGCTACTGTTACCAGTGATTCGCTTATTTGTACATCTCCTCCGAGTGACAGGATACCTGCAATTCAGAGAGAAGGCAAGCACGGGGGGGGGTTAAAGAGATGCCAAAGGATCCTTATTTTTAAAAACTAAAAATAGAAATGAAACTTTTATTCACAACTCCTATTTCAAGGGAATAACAAGCTATGAGACAGATCTATAACTCATTCTTGAAATCTCAGTCTGCTCAACATATTTCCCGAAACGCTTTCTTAGATGACGCAGTCAGAGTTGATCTGGGTGTCTATTCTACGGAAACAATGGTCCATTTCATCGATACCAGCTTTCACTTCTACAACTGCTCAGTTCATTCGTCGTAAGTACTTTTTTCGGTTGTAATTTCTCAGTTTTAAAACAACCTGTCTTCCTGCGTTCTTATGTTTGAGCTAAGCATTTTATTTTATCATTTAACATTTCGTTATAATTATCACAAATACCCCTCTTTCTTGTCTTCACAGTTGTGTATCCTGTGTTGATAGTCGCTGGGCCTGTGACTGGTGTGTATTTGACAACAGATGTACTCATGACAGCTCCACGTGTACTAAAGATAATGAAATCATCATTACTGGGGAAAATGTAAGAAAGCAATCACAACCATTTGAATTCGAATTTTTAGGGAGGGAAATGTGTAAGACAGGCGAAAATTGTATGAGGAAATGTTTTAAAAGCTACAGTGGGTTTTATTGCGTATAACTTGTCGATATGTTTCAGTTAATAGTGCAACATGTTGTTCTATATATTCATTTGTTACACTGAAAGGTAAGAGTGTTGGTCTGTTTACATTTACTTTAAGAAAATTGGAGCGGGTTTTAGTTAATTTGAATTAATGCTGATTTTATTGCTGATTTTAATTCTAATTGTTTTGAATCGTGCAGAATCCAGTCTCAGTTTTGCCAAAGGGACCTGGATCTTGTCCACAGCTGCAAGCTCAAAGTGGTGAAGTTCTTCTGCCTAATGGAATCCAGAGGAGTATTACAGTCAGGACTGAACATCTCCCAGATAGAGCTCAGGTAGAAATATTCTCGGAAATAAAAATCCTTCATGAAACTGCAAACGCCAAATATTCAAAAATGAGTGTTCAAACTGATGTTTTTAGCAGAGGTGTGCATGATTGTGTATTTCCCATTACAGTTGGTCTTGGGAGATAACAGTCGCCGTGTTGTAGAAAAATTGCCGATTATTCTCTTCTGTGGATTGACTGATAATTACCTTTATATCAGACTTTTCGACTTTATGTGTAGATTTCTAGCTTTGAGTGCAGCTTAGACATTGAGGAAGTACCACAGACTGTAGATGCACAACGCAATGGAGATGAAATCACATGTAGACAGAAAGCTGTAAGCAGTCATTTGCAATTTCATCATACTTTAATATTGTTGGAAATCTTATGTAGTCTGATTTCACATGAAATGTAATTCTTTCACATATTTTTATTTAAATCATTTTTTTTTTCAATTTTCATCACAGTACACATACTTTTCTGATAATGAACCAGAGCTTAAAGTGAGACTGATTGTGACTTGGACTGACGCAAATGGTGTAGCACATATCCTCGATGACATGTATGGGTTTAACGGTAAGGAAGATTATAGCAAATGACAAAGGGTAATGGTCATTTTATCAAATTCAGGATCAAAGAATTTTTATGAAAAATTCTAATCTCTTTTCTTTGTTTTTATACTCTGCTCCGGGTTTCTGATGCGGTGTTTTTAAAACAATCGATACTTTTCCTACAGTAACTCTTTACAAATGTGAAGTCCAGAAGCCAGACTGCAGCCGATGTGTTACGGCCCGTCCAGAGCTTGGATGTGTCTGGTGTGCTACCATGCCAACCGTGTCGGGTGTTTGCAAGCTCAATGAAACTTGCAGTGATAATTCTGAGAATCCATATAATGGATTTAACTGTCCTAATCCAGTTCTTCTTGAGGTAGGATGAAATAATAATCCATAAAGTTTTAGATCAAAATGCAAAGTCTCTTATTTACCAACACTGCAACGGAAAGAGTCTTTCGACCCACCAATAACCAATTCTCCCCCCAGGGAAAGGATGTCTTTTAGTTTCGTGATACATTGTTGTGTGTTATACCCTTGTTCCCATTAATCGTTTCTCTCTCTATTTGCTCTGGTGTGAACTTTTTATCTTCTATCAAAACATATTGATGAAGGTTTTTCCTTTGACTGGACCGATTGAAGGCAACACAGTCCTAGCCGTAATAGGAACTGACATCGGTCAGAGATTTGGGGACGTTTTGGCTGTTCTGGTTGGTAACCAGCCCTGTGATCTGGATGGACTAAGCTCGCACTACATGACCGGAAAAAGGTAAGAGCTACAATCTCGTTTCTGACAGGAGTCAGACAGATTGACTTATGGAATTAACGCACATAGGCCTAATATGAAATTGATGTATTAACACTTTCTGTAATGATGGGCTTGGAAAATAATCTAACCACGTTTTGAAAGGATTGCCTCATTAATTATTTTTCAGTGTGAGCTGCCGAACAAGACCTGACAGTAAAGGAAGTAAGTTGGTCTCTTTGACAATCATGGGGGTAGATGATAAACAGCAGAACAGCTCTGGAAACGTCACCTTTAGCTACACAGTAGGTACCGTTATTTTTTTCAGACAAGAAAAATGTTTACCGGCCTCGGCGGATTTATTTTGTTCCCCCATTGGTACGGTGTGTTCCTTTAAGCTGAATGTTGATGCTTTGTTTAAAACAGCTTGTGTATCGGCGACATACACAAAATTGGAGTTTAACTTAGTCATAATGCTTTGATGACAAAAAAACACGTTAGTGGGTTATTAATTAATTCTTTAACCAGGATCCGCAGATAACAGTGTTTGAGCCTCGTTATGGCCCGGAAGCTGGTGGAACTGCTTTAAGTGTGAGTGGAGAAGCCCTCGACACAGGACGCCATATCGAAGGATTTATTGGAGACCATTCTTGCTTGGTGTTACCGTAACTATTTTTAAGACTGTTCTTTGAGTCCAACTAGACATCTCGCAATCACTGTCTGTGTCATTCCATTCTTTGGGGAACTATCCGTAAAGATTGTTAATACACAAATTGTCAATACACAAATTATTTGCCAAACGTGAACTGTACTCGTTTTTCAAATTTCCTAATTGGCTGAAAAGAGTGTATAATTCTAGAATAATGGTCAGTTTGACTGTATGTGTTTTTTCTCTTTCACCCGTTTCAGCACTATGAGAGAAAGAATCACTATGAAAAAATGTTACAATAGAATCATAAATCCACCATCTCTCGAGAATATATTAATGGTAGATTTAAGTTACTGGAAAAGTCCTCAGTCAAAGAACACTTTTTGTGAATGCAGTGTTCTGTTTTCAAAGATCCAAAAGGTTGACAGTAACCTCCTTCTCTACAGTGACAGAACAGGGACAGCGTTAGTCTGTACAACTTCCGAAGGGCAGGCTGGAGTAGCAAATAACCTGCGCTTGGTCTTTGATGGAGCAAACAGAACGTCGGCACAGATGTACTCTTACACAGAAAGTCCTACCATCACGCGGGTGCATCCATTGGAGAGCATCTATTCGTGAGTCGGTCCCAATGAATTTGAAATGCGTTTTTATCTGTCTTTTAGGACGCTTCCATTTTCTTGCTTCCTTGTCAGTTATTGCCGATTTCATCAACAGCGTGTAATCTGTACCTCGATTTTGTGATTTACACTTTGTAAATGAGACAGTTCTCTGCAGAGCCGCGTTTTTCTTTTTTGTATCTTTTTTACTCGTTATCAGGGGTGGTCGGATGTTGAATGTAGTTGGTCAATTCCTGAGCACCTGCCAGTATCGTCAAATTTACGTTAATGCCGACATTTTGACGTATAAAGAGGTAGGAAAAATTGAAGGCTTTTCTTTTTATTTATGTGGTTGCTCTTCTTTAAGTAAATGATAGGAAAAAAATGCAAAAACTAGGTGTCGTGTGGGACTTACTGCATAGAGTCCGGGATGTAATTTAGGAGAAATGAACTACAAACAAGTTTTGAAAGATTTTTGACACTTTTCTTCTAGGAATGCACAGGTGATACTGCAACACAGATGCAGTGTAAATCTCCTAATATAACATCAATCAGAATTGGTAGAAAACACAGCTTGACCTTTGGATTCATCATGGACGGGGTCAGCGAACTGTTGACATGGTCTGAGGACAATGAGATCGAGTTGGAGTATTTTGAAGATCCAGTTTATGTCCCGTTTGAGAATGGAGTGATGGAGGAAGATGCCGGATCAACACTAACAATACTGGTGTGTGTTAATAGCCCAGTTTGTTTGGCATATTATCAGTGCTTGCCTCTACACATCTAGATGCATTTACTTTTTTTCCATGTCATGATCTAAGAGTTAAGAATTAAAAGCCCTGAGCCAACAGGCAACTTGACCTTACATGCAACTTGACCTTAATATGCAACTTGACCTTACATGCAACTTGACCTTACATGCAACTTGACGTCACATGCAACTTGACCTTGGTGTGTGTTAATAGCCCAGTTTGTTTGGCATATTATAAGTGCTTGCCTCTACACATCTAGATGCATTTACTTTTTTTCCATATCATGATCTAAGAGTTAAGATTTAAAAGCCCTGAGCCAACAGGCAACTTGACCTTACATGCAACTTGACCTCACATGCAACTTGACCTTACATGCAACTTGACCTTACATGCAACTTGACCTTACATGCAACTTGACCTTACATGCAACTTGACCTTACATGCAACTTGACCTCACATGCAACTTGACCTTACATGCAACTTGACCTTACATGCAACTTGACCTTAATATGCAACTTGACCTTACATGCAACTTGACCTCACATGCAACTTGACCCTACATGCAACTTGACCCTACATGCAACTTGACCTTACATGCAACTTGACCTCATGCAACTTGACCTTACATGCAACTTGACCCTACATGCAACTTGACCCTACATGCAACTTGACCTCACATGCAACTTGACCCTACATGCAACTTGACCTTACATGCAACTTGACCTCATGCAACTTGACCTTACATGCAACTTGACCCTACATGCAACTTGACCCTACATGCAACTTGACCCTACATGCAACTTGACCCTACATGCAACTTGACCTTACATGCAACTTGACCCTACATGCAACTTGACCCTACATGCAACTTGACCTTACATGCAACTTGACCCTACATGCAACTTGACCCTACATGCAACTTGACCTTACATGCAACTTGACCTTACATGCAACTTGACTGAACATACTGGAATAGCATCTGATAACTTGGGTTCTGTGCAAAACAAACGCCACAATGTCATGGAGCTGACTAAACACTCTTTTCTTCAGAACGGCTGGTTGATTGTTACCTTTTTAATGCCAGAAAGGCTAAAAATACTCCCTTTTCAGGGCGAACGGCTGGACAGTGCAATCACAGCCTCAGAAATTCAAGTCCTGATCGGAATGGACTTGTGTATTGTCAACCTGGTCAGTGACACCGCCTTAAAGTGCACTTTACCAGAGAATGATCCAGCTCCAGGGGATTTCAAAGGAGGAGACACCCAGGAAGGTCTGCCGGTGGTCTGGGTAAGTGTGTTGTATATTGAGCCCACCAAAGGTTGGAGAAACGTAAAATAAATTCTACAGTTAAACAGTCTTTAAGATTAGCAACATTGCCCTATCGAAGTTTGGAAATGTAAGACACTAACTAATTCTTTCTTTTTATTTAAATGGAACAGCCTCAGACAAATGAATCTGTTGAGGATGTCACTCATCTTGTTATCAAATTTTCCTTGTCATCACGATTTGTCGTTGTTGTAACAAGACTGGCACACGTCTATGTTTATGCAGCGTGCACTACGCATGTGCGTGAGCTGCCCTCTGGCGTTCAACCTCCCTAATTACGCGTGCCAATAAACGTGGTATTTAAGCCTGTACATCCAAATTCTCCAGCCTTGTCAGTAAATACATGTACCACAGTCATTGGTCAGTTCTTTTTTGTTTCAAATTAGCAGATAGGCTGTTCGAATGAAATATGACCAAAGGCGGGCTCAGAACCAATTTTCTTTTTTGGGGGGTTAATAAAGGGATTTTGAAATATTTATCCAACCTTTTGTTACATTTCTGAGGGATGAAACCATAAATGTGTTTTTATTGGCTTTTAGAAGGACCAAAAAAACCTTAAGTGGCTCCATGATTGGGCCTTGACTCAATAAAGGGATCCAGATACGACGCTTTTAGCGTGGATCTGCGCACTTCCGCGTTTGAAAACGGGGCTGTATGTGTCGGCTTCAATTCTTAATACGATCAGACGACTGAAAGTAAGGAGTCAAGACACAAATACATAAAGGTATGTTAAATTCAGACTTTTCAGGCTGGAAATTTTTGTGGAAGAGTCTTTCAGAATGACTCGACACGTAAAATCAAAAGAAAAAGTAACGGCAATTTACCGCAAACTAATGTGATGGTCGCGTGTCTGCATGTGCAATGGGCGTGGTTTAAACTGAAGTGACGTCACACTTACGAACCGGATACTCCATGTACTGTGTCGACTCTGGGGCGCGGCGCGCGCGACGAAGTTCAACACAGAGAGCTTCGGTTTCGATGCGGATATGCGCAGACGACGGTAATGTGAATCCCTCTATACGGTATTTCTTGTTCATTGTTTATGCCACTTTCGCTGAGTGGCACAGCAAGGTCATTTAATATGGGATAAAATACAGTGTATCGTTTCAACAAAATATATTACAGTGTAATGTGGAACTTCGTTGAAAATTGCACTTGGAGTGTCATGTGACATTTTTGATATAAAGATCTTCATAAAGGAATGAGGATATGAGCTTTGTGAGTTTTGTTCGAGGTGACATTCAGTTCTAATTTCAAAGGTTTTTTTTCCGTTCAGGTGATACACAGCAACCTTGAGTTTCGCATCGGGTATATTCGGTATCGCTCTCCAAATCGCGCCCCAATCGCTGTAGCTTCAGTCAGCGGGGCCATTCTAGCGTGCATCCTGTTTGTGGCGTTCTGCTTTGTAGCCAAGGTGTATGGAGCCAAACGAGAGGCAAGACTGATCCTGCAAGACATGAGAGCTTTGGAGAAAGATCTGGCTGATGAGGTCAGACAAGGTGGGCTAAAAACTCAATGTAACTTACCAGGACAACTTGTTTTCTGAAGAATAATCTTGCACAGTTTTCTGAAACCTTGTGAATGAAGCAATTATAAGAGCCATGTTCTATTCTTTGAATGTTTTGCATTTATAAAAGTTTAGTGAATGCTTTTGAATGTTTTGAGGTGCGATTTTTTTCTGGGTTTAATTGCATCTTATGTCAATTGACAAAAGCCGTTTATGTTTTTAAGTAAAACATTCAAAGTTCTGTTGATTTGCAGCCTTTGCTGAACTCCAAAGTGACGTGACGGATTTAACTCGGGACTTAAGCGTGAGTGGTATGCCGTTTGTCAGCCACCGAGAGTACGCCACCAACATGCTGTTCATTGGCCAGGAAATTATACCTGATACCAAAGACGCAGAGGTACACAAAATTAGCCCAATTATTCAAAGAATCATTTTTATTCATCTATGTATCGCAGCCCTTTAGGACACAAAATAAGAGAACGATACTTTTAATATTGCATCCATCATTTCCGAGGTAATTTAAGTCAAGGCTGGCTTTTGTCATATCTCTTTTTAAAAATGCAATTAACGCTAATCAAGAATTTTCTTTAGTGGATTTCAATAAATGTTTATAGCTGGGAGTTAACATGCTGTCTGATGAATTTATTATTTCCGTATGACCTGTTTTCATGTCGCCCACCATCAATTTTGAGTTTAGCACCCCAATGAGCAAGTAGAGAGGGCCATGTGTAAGTTCTCCCAACTCCTTAGCAACAAGAACTTCCTCCTCCTGCTCATCCAAACACTGGATGCAGAGAGCAACTCCAAGTTGTCCATCCGAGAAAAGTAAGAATGGTTACTTTGGTGACTGACATTGGTGTACGAACGACACTAAATAGAGATGATATTACATGTAATCTTATTTTCTCATTAGACAGTCGGCAACATTTGCATGTATTTTCGTGCATCTGTGAATGTATTTGTCTAAAATTTTATTTTCATCGAACTGCTTATTTTCCGGTCCTTACAATCTTTATAATAGGCCGGAGTGTAATAAGAACACGTATCATGAATCAGTATTATTAATATCATCATTTTACACAGAGGAACTAGTCTGTATGAGTTAATATTTGCATTTAATTCCAGGCAATTAATTGCATCTTTGCTAACCGTCACGATGATTACAGAAAACAAACTGGTCTACTTGACTGAGTGAGTAATATTTCGAATTAAGCGACGCGTGGACAACAAACTAGACAAATTTGCTTCAATTCTTTTATCACAAAATGCATTTCAAAGCACCAATAAGTCCTTTGTTCGGATTCAATGTTCCTTCCAAATTGCTAGAAAACGAAACATAACTGTCACATTTTACGAAGTGTTTGTTTCCATTTAATCCTGAAATATCTCATTACTCAGTGTTGTATGTATGCCCCGTTTTCAAACTTCATATGGCAACACTGTGTACGTTTTTTCTCCATATTATAGTATCATGATCGCATTGATGACACTGTTGATCGAAAATGCTGCTGATTCCAACCGTACTCGTCAGCTTTTCTGTCGGTAAGATTATTTATCAGGTATTTGATGTAGTTCATCCATAGAGATTAAAGTCAAACCACTCTATAAAACTACAGGCAAATTGGCTTTTACTTTACAGAACGGAGAATATTCTGGACAAGCTGCTGTCAAACTGGGTTGCTTTTTGCCTGTATGATCAGCTGAAGGTAGGACTTTGCATCCCTTTTTAAGAATTGCTGGTATTGGTCTTTCATTTTTCTCGGTCCACTTGCAGACTTTTTCCGACAATGTGTCATAAACTCCAATTTTAACACGTCTTGTTTGATTTATTGTCCTCGCTTAAGTTTGGAAAACCAATATTAGCTGAAATTACAAAGGTATTGCTCTCTTTCCTTCTCATCGTTCAAGAATCACACCGCGTATCCGCTGTTTGTGTTGTACCGAGCCATCAAGTGTCGAAGTGAGAGTGGCCCTATTGATGTCATCACTGGTCGCTCACGCTTCTCGCTCAACTACGAGAAACTTCTACAGGAAGACGTGGAATTCAACTCTCTGGTGAGCTTTTTGGTTACCCTATATATCGTCGGGCCCTTCATAGCTTAACTGGTCTAATAAGTCATCAATGATTAAAAGATATTTGTTTGTTTTTTTATTTGTAGTTCGGCTACCTTGAAGACCTTCGAAAGCAGTTGTTCTCTTTTATGTCTTGCTCGTAGCACGTTCTAGCTTCCTTCAGAGTTGATTTGAAAATTTGATTTTAATTTCTCTCAAATTTCAATTAACAAATTCGAATTTGCTTCGTCAGATAACTGTCTTCGTTCAAATTTCCTTTCAGACTGTGGTTGTTCTTGTCAATGAAGAAGGAGAAGTGACTAAAGACGTAAAAGTGCTAGATGTTGACACTATCTCCCAAGTGAAGGAGAAGATTATAGATTCTCTCTATGTGAACCAGCCCTACTCTCTCCGACCCAGTGCCAGTCAAGTTAGTCTTGGTATGTCTGACTTGATTACGTTCAATGTACAATGATAAGCCCAATGAATAAGACTAGGCCTAAAAAGAACCAACTTTTTATGTCCTCCTCCCAGTAGAATATCTCGAAGAATAGGTCTTAAAGTCGATTTTTAAAGTTTACATCATATTGTTTGCCTAAGCTAAGGAGCTTTTTTTTTCAGGATTGAGTAATCTAGGCCCCTATATTAATTACAGGTATTATTTGAATTGAACGAGTAATTTGTGTCCGCAAAACATTCGATGTATACATAGTTCAACAGTCAAACTGTCTATCTTCCTATTTAGAAAACTACTTTTCTCTCCTTAATTAATAATAATTTCAGAATGGCGCCAGGGCAGGAGCGGCAAACTTGTTCTGACTGACACAGATGTGCGGCCATTGACAGATAATTGGCGTCGGATCAACACGCTCAAAGACTTTTGTGTATGAAAGTGCAACGAATGTTGATATTAATATTAATTTTCTGATTGTATTTAATTAAAAGTATTTAACCTTATCGATGGGAGGCACTGAGCTCAGACACATACAAATTGTGTCTGGCAAAATGAGTCCACAATCAAAACCTTGGACTAGTCATTTTTGTAGCTTAAAGTTAAGAAAGATACATGACTTGCAGAGTTTGATGATGTCTCTTGCTCTCTCATTGTCTCTTACCGTTCTTCTGGATTTTTGGATCGGCTAGGAAGCATAGGCTACCATTTGAAGATTGGAAAATAATCCAGTTGTTGGAATCCTCAAGATTTGAGCCATGCTTTGTACCCAATCCAAACCCGGTATTCTCGATTTAGAACATTATTTCATTTTCCAGGTGTATGAAATTTCCATTGAAGGGTTTGGGACCCTTTAGTGTTACCATCCATTTTTAAACTTTGCTTTGCTGTTCCATTCACCACTTGCCAATTTCCAGAATGCTAAAGTACATGAATGAAATTATTCCCGAATCATGTTCATCACGGATTGAATGTTCTTTTCATACCACCTCCAAGGTTGGTGACAATGCCCTCATGACCCTGGTTGAGAAGCAGGATGAGCCAAACGCTACACTCTCTCGACCACTCCTGAAGATGCAAGGCTCAGCCTCTTATGGTAAGGCTTACGTAAGTGTTGCCTAAGATTGTGGACTCCAGCAATGCAAGTCGCTAAGCTCATTTCAGCTTCACGGAGAATTTGTTAAATCTATAGAAAAGTGCCTGCCTAAAACGGTCATTAATGATTTCCTTTGTCTTTGGAGGTTTCCATGTCTTCCCCCATAATTTTCTAAATGATAGCTTAAATTCCTGAGTATTCCGTATCGGAATATGAAATCACAACATCCTTTATCTACACACAAATTTCAAACATCCAAGTTCGTTGAATGTCTTTGTCGTGCACCTCTGGCTGGTCTGATGTAGGAGAGGTCTCAAGGTCAGCCGAGGCAAGCAAATCATTGAAATATATTCTTGCGCTGTGTGATAAGACATGCAGTTTGATTCCAACTAACATCAGAATGAGCTTGAACAGAATTTTTGCATTTGATTTTCTTTCAAGCTTTTGCTTTTTGTCAGCACTGACTTCTGGACGTTCATGTTACGGGGACGAAAATGTAGTTAAATGTTTTTTCTTAATGCATCATTCCCTGTGCTAAATAGCCCTCTACATCTCGAAATGCGTAAGAATATCCTGTTCGATCTGTTCATATCTTTGATCTATAGAAAACGCCTTTTTTAATGATGAGAAGATCAGAGGCAGGATGGGTACCAAGCGACGTTATAGTTTGGCCGAAGTAGAAGCTCGAGAAGGAGTGAGAGACTGGCATCTGGTATGAAGAAGCGGCTTTATGATTATCCTCCACATCAAGAGTTGTTCCTCTTAAGGCTATTGATTCAAACGAACAGTATTTGATATTTGAATGAAAAAGGCAGAGATTGGTTTCTAGAAATGCACAGATTGGTTTCTTCTAGAACATGTATAGATTACAGGCAATACCACAGCAATGGACGAATTTGAAAGGTCAGAATCTACATTCCTACGCGAATTAAATTCATGGTCAGTTGGGAAAGGACAAACGACTAACCGACAAATTTCAAGGAACCGATATCGGTTGTTTGCATTGGCAGACACAGGAGGAGGAAGAGGCGTGGCCAACTGACAAAGAGGGGAGTAGGCAGAGAAACCTAAGAGGATACATCTCACTAGATGCTTTCAGCTCGAGGAAGAAAGTCACTCGTCGTAAGATCAGAGAGATCTCCTTCCCAAGACTTCTGTCTACAAAGGTAAACAGCCATATTCCAGAAGATAGTTTGCCGCATAAAGAATCCACTAGCAGATAAGCTCCACAATTGACCTCATGTTAAAGCAATGTAACGATAGTCAATTTTAGTTACATCTCTTTGATTTGCTCTTGCTACCTTTCTACCATTTCCTTTCTAAACAAAGCGGAACTTGAGGTTTTTATAGCTCCCTCAGTGCAGTGGCCAAAACTAATTTATAATCAAATTAACATCTGCTTGTCTGTCACTAAGCAATTGTAATCACCCAGTTTTAAACTGTCAAGTTAAATGACAATCTGTTCAAATGAATTAGAACAGAAGCATTCCATATTGTCACTGATAAAACCTCTCTTTCAATATTTATGATCTGATTTGTAATTTGACTTTCAATTATTTGGCTTTATTTGGCATGGCCCACACTGCTGACATCTGGATTCACATTTGACCGGCGTGCCAGGATGCAAACTGAAATTAGTCAGTTGAATTTCAGCTTCAGTCTATTTCAGTCGCGAACAGTAACGTTGACTAATTTTTCATGCTGAACAGGGCATTGTTCAGGAGTATGTTGACAACATGTTCCAGGCCATTCTGTCAGTGAGGAGCGCCCCCAATGCGATCAAATACCTGTTTGACTTCTTCGATAACCAAGCCTTCCGACATGATCTATCTGAAAAAGACCCGGATCTAGTCCATATCTGGAAGAGCAACATGTAAATATCTCAAACTTCTTTTCATCACAGTAACACGTATTTTTGTTCAAATTTTGGGAAAAGGGGATTTAGCCGTGAAGAACTGGGTGTTCATGGTGGGTCCTTTTTTCTGAATTTCGGCTTCTTTTCTCTCTTTGTTTAAATAAATTCCACTCTCAGTTTGAACATTTACACTTTGAACCAATTAAATGAAGCTTAATGAACCAACACATCCCTCTGTAATAAATTAAGTCCTATGATGAGGATGAAATCAGCCACGACACTGAGATTCTCGATAAATCAGTAAAATAGTGTGATTAATCACGGTTGATCTTTTTGCGCGTGATTCAATTTTTGTTTTTCTATTCTCAGTTTGCCACTGCGTTTCTGGGCCAACGCGATCAAGCACCCTGACTACATCTTTGACATCCGCCCATCTCGTAGCGTGGAGGCCAGCCTCGACGTCATTGCTCAGTTATTCCACGATGCTCATGACGCCAAGATGCACAAACTCGGTCGGGTAAATGGAAGATGCAAAATGGTAGAATCAAAAAATGGGGTGTAGAAAAAGTTCACCATCGGGAAATGATCTACTGAAACTTACGCTACGTTTTCAACTTCAGGGCCAAGCCAATGATTCTGGTTTTCCAGTATCACACTACGAAACAAAACTACTCAAAGTACTCATCGTAGAATTCAGGGAAACTGGAAATTGAGAAGTGCAATTTTCTCCTCAATATAAAGGACACATCCGTCACCAAGTTGCTGTATGGCAGAGAGAGGACAAAGTACCACGATGACATTGTCTCCTTCTACGAAGAAGTACAGCAGTTACCTCCAGTGCCCACTCAGGAACTGAACAAGGAACTCTACAAAGCTTGCGAGGTAAAACTTTATTAGCAGGTAAAAGCAGAGGCAAACTTTATCAGTAGTAAATTCAGACGATCCTATGCAGTAACGGATTGGAACGCATAATGCTACACACACAAATGTTTATGTAGCGATGGTTAGCATTATGTCATGCAGGGTATATATAGAGGCTTATATCGGTATATAATTATTGAAATAAAAATAGAAGTCAACAGTATGTGTACTGCACATAATATTTTATTGATTATTTTGGGTTGAATGCTTGTTTGCAGAATTTCACTGGTCTTTTCAGCAAGTTGAGCACCCTTCATCAACTTTGGAAACTTGTGCAAAGATTCAGGCAGAAGGTAATAAGTTCTACGGGCTAAGTTCATTCTGAACATATCCTCCGTTTCAGTTTTGGCAGAATTTCAACTACTTGTTTGTTAATGTATCTGCATGGTAGAAACACCAATAAACGGAAGTCATGGAAGTCATGTCACATTAACGAAGATGGTGCTGAACTGTTCCAAATGAACGGTTCAAACTTTACTTGATTAACATTAAGAAACTTTGCAAACGTGGACTAAATTAGCAATCCGTAGTCAGTACTTCCCAAGACCCACAGAGGAAAACTCAAAACCTTGGATGCGAATGATTTTGACTAACTGCTAAGCCAGATTTGAACTGACCATAACCACTCAGCAGCTTTAGTGGTGTAGGGTAAAGACACTTTCTAAAACGTGGTGAGCTTGAGACCCATTAAAGCAAGCTTGTATTTTTTTTTCTCGCGCTCCTAGAAGTAAGTCAGGTTGGCATTATTTCATCAGTTCACGCCGAGGGCAAACATTCATTGACAAGTCCGTGTAGCACCCTCTGTTGTCGTACACTTTGTTGCAGTGCTAGAAATATAACAAAATACAAAACTGCCTGTGAATATTGAGCCTTCTTGTCGTTTGACACAGATCCTAGATGAAATAAGGGAAAATGAGCGATGCAGCGAGGAAAACCTGGATGTTTTACTGGAGGAGATCGAGAACATTCTGTCTGAGGAGCCAGATATCGGAGAAGCAGCGGTGTAGAGGAAAGGGGGGTAACTCAATGCTGGCTGTCAAACCCTCCAATTTTCCAACAAAAACAAGTCACATTTTGAAAGTGCATTTCTGAAAATTAACTTGATAATAATAACCGAAAGATTATGAGGCAATCGTTGCTTGAAATAGCAAGCATGTAATTAAGGAGTATCTACCAAGGTTGGAATGTTTACACGTTTAAACGTTTAGGCCTAAACGAAAAAGTTCCAAGTTCAGATTTTCCGAATCGTTTCAACGGAACTGCCCATTTTAGAGGTTTGACGGACTAATTGACGCAGTGTGGCATTCAGTTTTATTGTAAACGTATTATTAGTTATTTTGATGAAAGGGATTTCCGTATTAGAGGACTACATACAATATTAATGTTCTTAAACAAGGAACCAATAAGATTTCCTGTTAACCGAAGTTTACATTGTAAAATGAGTGATGGTTTAAATGACCATGTGTTTATACATGTACAATAATATATTCAACGAACTTCAAGTCTATACACAGATATTTTATGAAACAGAAAGGAAGCTTGGAACCTTCTATACACCTGGTATGTTGTCACATTTGACAAACTTGTATTTTAAGAGCAGTAGCAAATGAAAAGAAACAGATAGATTCTGATTAATAGGCCTACATATCATTATAAAAGAAAAAGGGAAATCCTTTACAATAATGATTACGAAAATGTTTGGACGTGTTTATGCTTTTTGCTAATTTCGTAAGCAAAGTGGTAAGTTCACGCTATAAATTTTACGTGATAATGATTTGTCTAATGATATGATTGACTGTGTATAAATGAAGACAACTCAGAATTTCCACTTAGTAAGTTTACGAAAACACCTGCTGACATTATTAACAATGTAGCATGTCCATCTAACTTGTTTTCACATCACGTTTTAGTCATATCATAGGCCAACAACAGAAACCTTTCCTGGGAAAAGTACAAAAAATGCAGGGGTTACAAAGTTATAAGCAATGTCTGTAGTTATAATTTTAGTCCGGGTTGTACCTTCATCTGCGCTTCTCGAAGTGCAGATGTTCACAGGGACAAATTTTGGCGAGGAGACTGGGCAAAATGAACAGATGTCTTCAATCGACAACGAAGTTATCTGCTACTTTAGAGTTACCCGGATGATGAGAATGCGTATTCCTCGTTAATCAAAATATATTCAAAATAAAATATACTTACTCAGTAATCAATAAATTGCATTCACCAAATGTTGTCATATGGCCCTTAATTCACTCTTAATTTTTAGACTTAGTTTCGTTTCGTTGTATTTCAAAAATACTATAATGTTAGCTGCTTTAATCACATTTTATCTGGAAAATAAAGTGTGGTAATACAAAATACGTTGTCTACATAGACAAGCGGCAGTACTAAAGTTTTCCTTTAATAAGCATTTTTCTAATATGGTGGATTCAACCTCTTTCCTTTAACCCATTTTCTCCATTTTTTCTTTAGCTCTTCTTTCATGCTTATGCTGATGAAATCCCGCTTTTGGAGATGACCTGGTTATTTTATTTTTAATGTTTTAAGGTATTTAACCTGACAGTGTGCATCTATGAACGTCATCAATTTTACAAATTGGTAACAAATGACTCACTTTAAAACGAAAATATGTCATACATGTATAAACAGGAAATTTGGGTAGTTATTTAATAGTCTAAAATCTCTCTAGATATACACGCACATTAGTTGTACTTTAATTTCCTGAATGTTTCGATTGACATTTGAACTCCCGCGCACGTTACACTTGATTGAACAAGTTCAATCCATTATGGAATTCAACAACGAAAGGGAAAGGTCTCCACATAATGCCGCCCCACAACGACAGCTTCTGCTATGAATACCCTAGAGGTATAAATGCGTGGCCTTGGTGGAGCTATGTAATGGTATTTTTGGAACTGCGTCTCGCTGAGAGAATTTACATCTGTCTGCGCTGCTAACGAGACCAAATAGTAGACTTGCCTGGGAGGGTTCGACGCTGCGTGTGAGTACATAATTACTGCCGAATAATAGTATAATTGTTATGACA
Organism: Acanthaster planci; assembly: GCF_054643075.1. Taxonomy (NCBI): domain Eukaryota; kingdom Metazoa; phylum Echinodermata; class Asteroidea; order Valvatida; family Acanthasteridae; genus Acanthaster; species Acanthaster planci. The sequence continues at coordinate 17,572,823 of NC_141780.1, read as the reverse complement.
TCTGTTGTCGCTGAGACTTAGGTGATTCGAGGACGTTTCCGAGCAAACGACTGTTCCCACTTTCCAGTGGGAAAAGTCAGCAATTAGGCCTACTTTAAATCACGCCATTACCAGCGTAAATATCATAATAGTTCGTTACGGCTTAGAACACCAGGAACAAACTGAGAAAGATCTGGCTATTGGGTGGCAGAAATATTTCGTAACTAACTTTTGATAATAATCAACGGCTTCAAAAATTTTGTGGATTTGCTGCTCTTGAAGATAAGGACGCGAGCAGTGCAATAAATTATCCGATTTCCCTGGAGTCACACATTTAGATTAGCAAGATAAAAAATACAAATCTTTAGAATAAGAGAAGTAAAAAAGCAGAGAAGAGTAAAGAAGAAAGTAAGAAAGAAAAAGAAAAGAACTCACATCTTATCAGTATCCATTAATTGGTTAGCACTTGAAGCATTTCAATTTTACTATTGAACACGTGTGGCTAAATTGTACTTACAGCATGGTATTCAATAACAATTCTATTGAACAAAAAAGTTGTTGCAAAAATGTCAATCTTGTAACTGACTATATTTTTTCTTTATCACGATTTCAAAGAGCATTGGGCCTTGTCAGGGTTTTAATGGAGACCTGGAAGGTTATAAAATCAATTTGTTCCCATGAATTTTGATAAACACACTTCTATTGCTCAAACTGTTATATGCCTTCGGTAAAGTTATTGGCTGCTGTCTCTCTTTTTAACTGTCATCAACTTCTCGTCCGGTTGTGGTAAGGGCTAAATAGGTGAAGGAAACAAAATGTACTTTCAACTCTCCACTCTCCACGCAAAAGATAAATCGGCACCGCGCCATGAAAATAAATCAACATAGTCGGTTTCCGTCTACGCTACGATCACTTCGACTTTTTGTCTCGTATTTAAATCTCTAAACAAAGCATCAATTAGATGTCTTCCGATGTGTATTTATCGGTTGATCCAGAATAAATTTTTATTGGGGCAAATGGGAGTCGTGGAATTGGAATAGTTTATGCTACATTTTGATGTTTTAAACACACTTTTAGAAGGGAAAGAAATGAAATGAACCCGCCTAAATCGCCTGTCTCTCGTTAGCTAAACCAAAACCAACAATATTTCTTCCTCTTTCGACGGGCAGCATGGCCACCGTTATCCCTTCCCCATTGAACCCATCTATATGAAAGGTTTGTTGGGTTTCAATAACATCGCCGTATTTGTTTCATTTGAAGTGGTTGTATGAGTTCTAAATTTCTTGTGTAGGTTTCAAGACATCGGCATCATATGTGACCATAAAGAACTTGCAGAGATGGAGGCAAGAGCAAGATGCAAGATGTTCTCAACGTTTCAGCTGCTCCTGGTGGAATCCTTAATACTGGGTGTTTTCACACAGTTGACAGGGAATATCATTGAATACAAAATTGCATCCTTTGACAATCCCATCAAGTCATCAGCGACCGTGACAACTCGTCTAGATCACTTTGCTGTCCAGCAGGACACTGGGGAGGTGTACGTTGGGGCGGTGAATTACCTGTACAAACTTGACAAGGACTTGAAGCAGGTTGCTAATGTAAGCACGGCCACGTGCTATGAAGATACTTGCCTGAATTACAATAAGATTCTGGTATTACACGATGGCAGGCTTATCACGTGTGGCAGTGAATTTATTGAAACACCCAGGATTGATCAATGCCAGTCAAGGAGACTAAGAGATTTAGTCAGTGATGGCAGTCAGAGAAACCTGATTGTATCATATGATACAAGATCAACAGCAAGCATTGTTGCATCTGGAAAGTACAATGGTAACCCATCTACTCAACTCTATGTGGCAGCATCATACTCTCCTGAAGCAGGTTATTATCATTCGCCTCCTATTACCAGACGACTGCTTGTAACTGGCAGTGGATTCATGTTTGCTGATGGTGGGGATGCTGTCAGTTTCACTGATGACTATACAAATTCATATGATGCCAACCCTGCACGCATCAGTTATGTCAGTGCATTTACCTGGAATGGATTCACCTACTTTGCTACAACGCAAAGGCAAAGTTTATCATCCATTCACCGTTCACGTGTTTCCAAACTAATTCGCCTCTGCCACAACACTGATGACGTTGACTCTTACACAGAGATTTTTATTGACTGCAGTGGATCCAGTGGTACATTCAGTTTGGTGCAGGCTGCTCATGTTGGACCAGCAGGCCCCCACTTGTCAGAGTCCTTAATGTTAGACAATGATGATCAGGTGCTGTATGCTGTCTTTGCCAAAGCATCATCATCTGATGATAATCCCATCGCAGACTCTGCACTGTGTGTTTACAAGATGAGTGACATTGAAGCTGCATTTAAAGAGGCTGTGAGGCAGTGTCTGAATCAAGCTGATGTGAATGAAGTACCATTTTTTGCAGGAACAGTGTGTAATAACCAGGTATACGTGTACTATTCATAATTATGAATGAGCAAAGTTTTTATCCCATTGGGAATAAATGTTTTCAAACAATGCATCATTGTAAGAAATTTATGATGGAGCTTTAGTTTGTGTGTATCTTAAAGAAAAAGATATGCAGGTCATGAGAAAATAGCAAAGAAATGTGCTCCTCTCGCCCTCTAGAACATTCCCGACAGCGGCCCATATCTGTGCAATGCAGGGAACAGGTACGTATATGCTACTGGGAGATACACAGATCGTGTTCGTGGCACATCACTCGTACGGATGGCAGGACATCAAGCATCATCCATCATCACCAGCACTGATCTCAACCACACTGTGGCTTTCATTGGAACTACAGGTGGACAACTCCTGAAGGTCAGGGATTTCACTCCAAAATTGTTGTGGGGATGAGTGTGTGTAGGCATCCGAGCATCCAGAGGTATGGTAAAGAATTGATGTGGACTGAGCTAGGTCCATACAACGTTCCTCACCTCTGAACAACAGGTTGGGAGGCGTTTGGGGTTATACGGTTAGAAAAAAAAGTGAACGAAAATTTTTTTGAAATGGTAATCAAGTTACAAGGACATTGAACATTTTGGCTTAATTTTCGTAAATGCACAAAAATAAGGGAAAGTTCGGGCGGTGCTGACGCATGCGTGTGTTAGTTCGGTTTCACTTTGTGTAGACGAGCACAAAAGAAGTCCACATAATGAATTAGGAAAGTTCGCCCACACTCCCACACAACGTTTCGGCCTTTCTGAAATGCAGTTTTTAAACTTTTGTGTCAGCGTTATTTGACACATAGGCTGTCAAGGAAATCGCCACCAAAAATCCAGCTTGAAGGAATGTTTAATTGAAAACAAAGGTTTTTAGTGAGTTTCTTTTAACTCCCTCAAAACTAACATAAAGTCCATTATGTATTGAAGGCATGGCATACAAGCGTCCTGCAGATTCAACTGTCTGGTAAATAAAATCGTCATTTGCCTTTTGAATAAAGTTTTTACATGCAACTGCTCTTATTTAATCAGAGCGTGGAACTTTACGATACGATATGGTAGAGAACAAGAGAAAATTTAAATCTTAATTTTGGCCGTGAGAGGTTCCCTTGTTCCGTGTATACATTTAGAAAATCTCATGCACGCGACGAAGATTGCATCGTCTTTTATTCACACGCACACTCTTTTAAACAGCTGGCAGTACTGTCGTTCTGTGAAAGTTTAATGTCTCCAGTCAGCCACCTATAATTGATAGCAGGTTAAATGCCCATAATATCCTCGCGGCTGTTCCACTGCCTTAGTACAGTAGTGTGCGGTGTTGAATCCTGAATTATTTTATTTTACAGGTACACGTTGAGAATTCAACGTTTGCCAGATTGTACGAGCAAGTGACACTCGATGATAATCCAGTGATGGGAGATATACTGCTGAATGAAACTGCAGATGAAGTCTTTGTACTCACGGAACAAAAGGTGAACTGTGTCCAACAGTTAATTAAATAATGTCTTCAGTATGCTGAAGTATCTTGTTGGTTGTTGTTGCAGTATTTTATCTTAAAGTGTCATTCAAGATGCGTGCTGAGAATTGCGGTCACAACCTGCTGATGGAGACCCATGCGGTTGGTGGTGTAGGACTCTGAATAGAAAGTTAAGATCTAGCCAATGTTTCTGCTAATTATTTGTTGGTCTTCCGCAATTCTCTGTCTTTTTTTATACAGCTTATTAAAATGCGTGTTGAGAACTGTGGTCAGTACACCACCTGTGAGGCGTGTATTGGGACTGATGCAGGGAATGATGGAGACCCATACTGTGGATGGTGCACACTCAAGGGGAAGTAAGTTACGGAATTAGTCTACCTTCGTTAGGCTATCGTCAGTTAATTAAAATTAAATGATAAACTTGTTTGATTATTTGTTTACGGTATGTCACATAAGTGGGTGAAAATAACGCTTTAAGAAGATGCTTGGCTGATAACAAATGCAGGTGTAATTAGCCTCGAGCCGGACCAAGAGAGGGTGCACTTTTCTTAGCAACGAAGGTTCCTTTGGTTCACGTTCAACTGTGGAATGTGCGCGTTGTGGTCGCATCGCTATCAGCCAATTAGACATTTCCTCCGACCAACATGGCTCTTCTCGAACAAGCTCGACGTGGATGAGGTGGAGTTCGGGTGGCCTGTTCTTGACACAGGCTTCATGGTCTTGCGCTCGCACGGCGGGAACCAGACCCCAAACGTTGTTCTCGGAACGGGACCACACCAACTCTATGTCAGGGTTTTATAGGAATACACGGAAAATCTCCTGAGATTTTTACTTTTAAACAGCCGCCCAAAATAGTGAGTTGGATTTCAAAGCTGGAAAAATTAAACTTGTGCAAAATTAAGATGTATAATTTTAAACAACACAGAAACGAATCTTCACTTTTAATATAGAAAGAATTAAGCCCAGTTATCCAAACATTAACCCTCGAAGAACGCAGATGGACGCAGCCGATGTTGCTTGCCACTACTAACTACCAGCGATAACCGGTTGTACGTTCCCAGCTTTCGAGCGGCCGACCCAAGAACGATTGATCGAGCTATTTGTGACTCAGACTTTAGTGTGACTTGACGACCAGGATTAGAGAGATATCTCTATTAACCATAGAGAAATAGAGATATCTCTAGGCCCTATTAGCAATAGAGATTTTGTTGCCTGTTTTGGATGCCCTTTGAACGAACTCTGGGGTGATTGGGACGAATATATGCACCAAAATTCAGAAAGCCAGGGTGGTCCTTAATGGTAGTTGTTTGCAATGGAAATGGCATGCATTTGTGTGAACATAGTTGTGGGGTGCACTAGGGGCCCTCTAAGTGACCAAGTTTTCAACCACAATCACAGACCCCAAGCTGCAGCGGAAACGAACTAGTGATGTCTCTATTTTGTAATTCGGGATTAAATGTTAACTTTGCACGCCATACAGTAGATTGCTGTGATTTGTCAAATGCACACGCAAGTGCAGCGCCACTGTTGTGATTGAACAGCGCCACTGTTTTCTAATCGGATAGTCTGTTAACCAATCAATCTGGCTGATCGCCCTCGTGACAGCATAGTGTTTTTTCGTTTTTTTTTTATCCTTTAAAGATGCACCAGGTATACTGACTGTCAACTGGATAGTGTGATAAGTACAGGCTGGTTGCCCTACAATGAAGCACAGTGCATCGGAATAACACAAGTCTTTCCCGCTACAAACATGCCAATCACTCTTGCCGGCCAACAGGTACTTTGATTTCTTTAGCATGAACTCACGAAAAATATTCCTTAATCCTATGCTCAATCTGATGGTTGTGCGATTGAATTTCCCCTGCATGCACTTAGATAATCGTGACACTGCAAAAGCTACCACAGCTCCGAGACGGACACCAGCATTATGTGTGTAGGTTTGGTGATATTTTTGACTACCAAGCGACAAACTACAACAAGGATAGCTTGGCATGCAGAACACCCCCGCAAGATAACTTACCACCACTGCCTACTGGAGGTAAGGTAAACGCCCAGTGGCACTGGGTAATTAGTGCTTGATCAAAATAAGTGTTGCATAAATATTTACAATTACATAATATGACCGTCTCGCGTTTAATATGTTTATTTGTAACAGTGACCACATTTTTTTCTTCTTAGTTTTTTCTCCTTGTTTGATACTATAGAAGACCATGTCATAGTTTCACTGAGCGTCATGTCTATGGAAACCGGTGTGAACTTTGTCAGCATAGACTTGAGTTTCTATCAATGTGGCACCCACACAAGGTAAGGAGTGACCAACACCTGTTGGTTTTTGTTTTAATATATCAAGGTTTTTTGTTTTTGTCCCAGAGAATCTATCACCAGGTTTGAGTTCCAGTCTCGTCAATGTTACCAACGTTTACAATGATCTAGTAGCGAATCATTAGCAAACGTCGACAAGGTTAGTAGTGGGTAGAACTGATCCCATTTGGAGTTTTATTTCAAAATACGCAAAAAGCTACAAAGTCCTCAAAATGCTGAAAGCGACGGACGAATAGCAGCGTGTATAGAGAAACGTTTTAAATCTGCTCGTGGAATTAAAGTCACTGAATGGAATGAACTCTATCGTCTGGCGCATTGTTTTTGGTTTCAGCTGTGTGTCCTGCGTTGGTAGTGACTGGGCCTGTAACTGGTGTGTGTATGAAAACAGATGTACTCACAATGATTCGATTTGCTCAAAGCCCAATGAAATCATCGTCACGGGACAATACGTAAGTCTAGCACTGTTGTTTGTTTTTCATTCTGAAAATAGTGGTAGAAATGTCTTGCAGGGTTTTCGTGAAATAGATTTATTTGTTTCCGAGAAAATAAGATCTTTTAACAGTATGTTGATGTGACCATTGTTAGTGCATTTTTCTGATTGAAAGTTTTCATTTATTTCTATATTTTAAAGCAGAAGTAAAATTTAGCCAAAATATGTAGAGTGCTAGAAGCAGTTTTTACTTTTCTGTTGCTCAATTTTCTCAACAGAATCGGGGAACAACTATGGACGGCCCAGACGCGTGCCCTCAGCTCCAACCGCAAAATGGCGAGGTGCTGATACCTAATAATGTCAACACGGAAATAACTGTCAATGTTTCCAATTTCCCGCTGTCAACAATGGTTAGTCTGACAAAAATATGGATTTTTATAGACTTCAGCAATAAGTTACATTTACACTTCCAAAAACAAGCTCCAAAGAAAGCTTTTATCGATTTGCTCAAGTTTTGTTTTTCATAATAACAGTATAGACGTGTTTTCATAAGCATAGAGCGGAAATCCGCATGCAAACGGATTCTTATTGCACTTCCATTATCATCATCGCTACTCATCGGGACGTAAACATTCCAAAGTCAGTTCCCTTCCCTGAGCTCCTTGAATGTAGCTATTTCAGTAACAGACAGCTAAACAGACACAGTGACCGTCAGGTCCCAATGTAACTGGCTCTTAGATGCGAATCCTGGCCTGTTTCACCCAGTGTCCAAACTATAAATGCGGATGGTTCCAGATGCGGATAATTGAGTTGCCATAAATTCTTTGATCTTTCAGGCACAAATTGGAATTCCTAATCTGATTTAATGCATATATTCGTACATTACTGTCAGCTGTCTAGATACCAATGCAGTCTTAACATAGAGGGGGTGGACCAGTTCGTGGAGGCTACTTGGGATGATTCAACTGTGGCATGTACTCGAAGATCGGTAAGTGATATGGCAAGACCTTAAAAGTGGTTTTGCTCTCTCTGGTGAGAAAATTCGTCTCTTCGTGAAAACGGTGACGAAAGGATATTTTTATTGTTATGATAATGTTTGACCCTCCACATTTTAAACTGCCCCACTACTTTCTTTTTTGATGGCTTTATTCACCAAATTGTGTGTCACGCTAAATTGCTTATAATTGTACATGTACACAGTTTACTTACACGTCCATCGAGCAAGAATTGAATGCGACATTGTCATTATGGTGGACAGACGACAATAACAACATTCACCGTGTGGACGATCGGCATGGTTTCACAGGTAAGAATATCAGAATCTTCCAGTGGGTCAAATGGTAAATAATTCTATGTCATATTGGCCAGTCATGAACTGCAGATACTCGAAGGAATCATATCCAAAAGTCTCACCGTCAAGTTTACTTTCAAGTGAAGTAGAGGCACTAATTAGTATGTACGAAAAACACATTCCTTGTAATTCTCATAATCACAGCTCCTCAACGTGCTGCTCAGCTCATCTGCGACAGAAATATTTCCTAACGTGTAAAATAAACCATCTTTATACCATCTCAGTGACTTTGTACAAATGTGAGGTCCTTCGTCCTGACTGTAGCCGATGTGTGTCTGAGGAAACTACCCGTGCGGAGCTGGGATGCGTGTGGTGTGGGAATACCTGCGGAGTGATGGACAGTGCTGTGTGTGAAACTGCTGCTGAGATTGTCAGTCTTCATAATGGAATCAACTGCCCTGATCCAGTTATAATGATGGTTGGTTTCAAATTGTAGGTTGAATATCAAGGGTACTTTTAAATGTACGCTTGTTGGCCCTTCAAATTCAGAAACCGTAGGGGGTTCTTCCACTGCTGACCTTCGTGTTCAAGTCGTCAGCGCAATGACAAGTCAAATATATAATTCCAGCAATACGTCCAACTGCATATCTCCTTTGATTCCAACATTGTAAGCCTGTACACACAGAAGCGGGTGTTAGTTTATAGAAACCAAACCTGAGACGCGTGGAGGAAAACGCGTGTTGAGAGAACTTGGCAATTTTTTCTTGAAGATAAAAGTGATGATCAGAGAATATTTTAATTCACCAGTCAATGTTCCATCTAGTCCGTTGACAATTGGTAGGCCTACCACCACCTAGACGCGGACCATTGATTAAAAATCTGAATTAGGGCAAGGTTTGCTGGTTTAATATTTTTGTTTTACCTGTAATTGCAGATTTATCCATTATTTGGACCAGACGAAGGCAATACAATTATAACCGTGATGGCAAGTGATCTTGGCCGCAGGTTCAGTGACCTCCGAGAGGTCACGATCGGAAGTCAGATATGTGACTTTCATGATCTGGAGATGTACTACCGAACCGGTGCCAGGTAATCTATTAATCTGCATTTACGCATCCCATTACGTTGTAATAAATACCTGTGGAAGCGGGAACATTTTGTTCCATTTTAAGCTTTTATATTTGTGAAAAGTATCACTGTAATCCTTATTGAAACAGTTTGGATTCTTAAACGAATGGATTTTATTGAAATCTTGAGAAAGTGTAGGAAAGAAAGTTGGAACTCCATCGGGTTGGGGTAGAGAAAATAGTTGCTGTAAATGCACTGCAAAATCAGAATAATATCTGTATGCCCATTTGAGTTCATTCTAATATAGTTCTTATTTATTGCAGTGTACACTGTAGAACAAGATCTAGTTACGACCTCAGACCACAGTTGATTCAAGCGAGTATTACAGGTGCAAATGGTATTGAGCAGAGAAGTCATGGAGAAGTTACCTTTCAGTACAAGGTATGAGTTCGGGCGGCTTGTTCTCGTATGTTTACGAACAGCTCGATTTGTTGTTCGTGAGTCGGCCGTTCGAACGCCGGGAACGTACAACCGGTTATCGGTACTAGTTATTTGTAGCATGCAAACAACATGGCGGCGTCCTTGTGCATTCTTAAAGAGTTAATGTTTGAATAATTGGGCTTACTTCTTTTTCATTAAAAATCATTTCTGTCATGGAAAGTTATTGTTAATTTTGGAAAATGTTCCATTGTTTCCAACTATGTAAGCCCTCTCGGTAGTTTTTGCAGCTTTTCAAAAATCAAATCTCACGAGCTTTTCCGTGTGTTCGTGTAAAACGCTGATGAGGAGGTGGTATGCGAACCTGTTCTGAGAACAGTGTTCTTGAGTCGTGTTCGCGCCGTTCGAGCGCGAGAATACGAAACTTGTGTCAAGAACAGAGCGTCCGAACTCGACCCCAATGTATCCGAATTATTTAATTTTTCAGTGTCGTCTGAATGAAGTAGAAATATCAGAAACCCAGAGAACCATCGAAGTCTTCTCAGAGATTTGACTCAGTGGCGTATCCAGCGGGGGGCTGGATATGCCACTCAGCCCCCCACCCCGAGATTTTTATTACACAGAATGTGTCATGGGTGAGTAAGAAAGAAAGTAACCAGTCTATTAGCACCAAAAAGCCAAGAAAACATCCACTGCAAACAAAAGCAAGGATGTCGAGACCGTGAGTTAGGCTTTTGATTTTTTCTTCCCAACATCTATGTGAAGTCCAAATCCGCAATTGCTTTTGAATTTGACCCCCCACACACACACACACAGCAAAAGCTGGATAGGCCTACGCCACTGATTTGTCTTCATTTGTTTTCCGTTGTTTGTCGTTTACAGAACCCAGTTTTGCACGATTTCAGCCCCAAGACTGGCCCACAATCCGGAGGTACACGGATAGCAATCTACGGTGAATTCCTTGATGTTGGAAGAAACATCAACGTTTTACTTGGAAGTACTCCATGCTTGGTTGAAAGGTGACCGAACCAAACTTCTGTGATTTGGCCAAAGTGACTGATTTCCTATGTTTTGGTTCACAGCCAATAAGTAATTTTTGTCACAGCTTTCATCTGATGAATTTGAAATGATGCTACAATTTCCTTACTAGGTCCGATGTCAATGACAGCAGAATAATCTGCCAAACTTCCAGCCTCGGCCAAATCGGTTCCTGGTCACTTTATGTGTTTTTCGATGGTGCAGTACGGTTATCCCAAGGGCAGTTCACATATGTCCAAGATCCAGTGGTGTCAGGATTAGATCCCTCAACTAGCATCTTGGCGTAAGTCAGATCATACAGTTAACCATCAAAGATTGACCTCGTTCACGCGAAAGCCAGCAGTTCAGGCTGAATAGACAAACGTGATTTTCAAGTGACCTGCTTCCACTTCCCATTTTGAAAGATAACCCGTCAAACTAACATCGCATTCTGTCTATCTTGTCAGATTTGTTTTTCAGGTTGAATTCCTCATCTTTACAGAACTTACATAAACATTCAAAATCAAATTATTCCCATCTGTATATTCAGTTAAGATCACCTGACGCTCGTTTTTTTTTTTTACTGTAACATAATTAGAATTCCTTCACTTCTTTTTTTCCATGAATGAATGTTTTCATGTAGGGGTGGTCGAAAGCTTCAAGTTAGTGGATCTGGTTTTTCTGTTCTACAACGAACTCAGATATTAGTTATTATTCAAAGCAACCAACGGGAATTTATTGAGGTAAGTTCAAGTTTGAAATTTTGTCTCAAGGACATCAGCGCGTCTCTGAAGAAGGTCACATACAAAACTTCACGCTCCCGTAGTCTGTTTTTACTCTGCCATTCCCTGATTAGTGGATTGATATGTAGTACGTTGGCAAGTCTGATTTATTTTCAAATTTTAAATTCAAACGCAGTTTATGCCCTGTGAGCTTGTTTTCAAGAATTTGTAATCGCAGGTATTTTTGACTTATTTTCAGGACTGCAGTGTAGAAAGTGACGAAGTCATGCACTGCATTTCCCCAAGAATTGATGCTGTTCCAAACCAAACACTTTCAAGCGATACGTTTTTGAACGTTTCTACTGGCTTCATCATGGACGCGGTCACCTCACTTCGCACCTGGTGTTCCGATCCAAATTCCTGTACGCTGCTGAAGTATTACCCGAATCCCAAATATTACACTTTTGATGACCCACTTTATGGATACGAGGATGGAATTGCTGAAATGAACGGAGACACTCTGATCGTCCGTGTAAGTTTGGGATTGTACATCAACGAAATCTATGATTTTGCTTGAAAGAGTAATAGTTTTGGGTCTTTTAACTTTTCTCTTCATCAACAATCGTGTTAATCGCATTCTCTGCATGCCCGTCAGTGGCTTGTGACTGTCCGACCTTTTGTTTTGCTTTTGGTTATCCTGACTACATGTTCATCTATTTCCATTTATTACTGTCATTACAAAAGTCAACTCAAGAGCTGAATATGAACAGAATAACAAGACACTAAGAAGTGATCCAGCTCTTGTAAAATTTTTAAAAAGGACTGCAAACTGTTTATATTGACTTGATTATCTGTAGGGTCCTCAAACCTTTAAGATGATACAGCCAAAAAGGTTTTTGAGTAAAAACTTATGTGAAAACTTTCTTTTTAAAACAGGGAGACCTTCTTGATCTTGCTATTACTAATAACGAAATCACTGTCTACGTTGGACGGGATATTTGTACCGACATCACCCTAGATAGGAGTGCTTTGGGTTGCAAAGTGCCGCAAACACAACTTGAGGCCGGTGATAATCTGGGGAGAAAAACCTCCAGAAACCTGCCATTTGTCCGGGTAAGAGTTATTACTTTGTGATATTACACAGATGTTGAAAATGCAACATTTACTGAGTGAGCAAAATAAAACTTCAGATATACAACAGGACACAAAGAATTGCAGCAATGCTTAAAAATAAGAGATTAGACATCATATTACACAATTTTGTTGTCACTGTTGAGGAGACATCATAATGGGTGTCACGGCTGTCAAACATTCAAAAGCAAACACGTCTCTGGAGTTGTTTAAAGGATCCGTGAAATGAATTTTTTAGAATCGATTTTTGTGTACCTCTGTACTCTTCTTCCATGTATGAAGACTGTTTAACATCTTTTTGGAGTTATGTGAATTGACAGATGCACTTTTTTAAACATTAAAGATTAACTATGCATTTATGGACAACTGAGGGCGCTTTTGCTTTAACTGGTGCGTTCGATTAGCTTACACGTGTAACTTAAACTTACACCAGAGCGTTCGTTTAGCCATTAGGTGATCCTCATGCCTGCCCTGGTGTCAGCCACCACTACCCCGGCTAGCGAACGGGTCTTTGGAGGCTGCCCAGTGTAATGACGTCACGGATCGACTGTTCGTGCTTGGACATGATGGAGCGTGGCGGAGACTTGACCTTTTTCCCAGAATGCCTTGGCGAATACGCTGTAGCGTTCGATTAGCCTCATTCCGAGGCTTCCCTTGCCTGTAACACTGGTGTATTCGGGGAAGCTAATCGAACGCACCCAGTAGATCCAGGAAGACGGTTCAGGTTGCATGTTTCATGTTCAAATTGTGAACTCCAAATTTGCTATCTGGGAAAATTTCTGTTAAAGAGTTGTTTGCTAGCTTATTGCCGTTTACTTACACAACAATAAATTGCCAAAGAAAATGCTACCATAGCAGGTTTTCAAAAAATCTAGACATTTTCTGTGCAAAACATTGAGATTCAGTGCCTTGGATGGCATCATAGTTTTGCTCAAGAATATGCAAATGTGCATTAGCATAAAAACCAATAAAGCTCCAAAATATGGGTAAAAATTGTAAAACAAATGTTTAAAATCAAGTTAATCGAAACCCTAAGATGCAATTTCAAGGGTTTTTAACACAATTTAGTCGAAAAGTTAAAAGTTTTCCAGGGAAAGAGGGGAAGACCAAGAAAAGGGGGACAGAACGGTTGTCGTTCAACTTCCCGTCTGATGAATATCTCTACGCGTCTCCACGCATTTCCAATGGAGTGAAGACCTAGACCTCGCTCTAGACAAGAGATTCGGCCGACGCAGCCAAAGCACCCGCGCGACTGAGTCCACGTTGGGCCGCGCTGATATAGGGAAGACCTACGGATGAACTTTGTTTGCGTATGCGTAGGTGGAATACCAAACTGGCAACTCATCATTGTGCCAAACCAGCCTCGTTTCCATCTTGCTGGGCCATGTTGGTGCCCACCATGTCTTGCGTGATCTTCTAGTGAAAGAATGCACACGCAGCCCATGGAGTCGAGTTTGTGTCCCCAACCTCTTCTATAAGCAAATTAAACGTAAATTTTTCCCAACTACATAGGTGTTTCATGGCACAAATGTGGTCTTTGACATCGGATACATCCGTTCTCCCAGCCAGTCAAACACAGCCCTCATCGTGAGTCTTATCAGCGCAGTTGCCATCTTAGGCGTTACGATCTTGGCTGTGGTGCTGTACAAGAAATCCAAGGCCGCCCGAAGAGAAGTTGAGGAGCGACGGACCGACCTGGTCAAGATGACGATTGAAAAGACCGAAGCTGTGATTACTGGTCGGTATATGTTTTTTTTTATCTTACATGCGCTGGTTCCAAGCCACTGTCTCCCTGTATACCACTGTTCAATGTTCTATTTTCACTATTATATCAACTTGCCGGGAAATTTGGGTTTTAAATCTGATCATGTGTTGTCCGCGGCATGCATTGTTAACACTTGTACCAATATGAGCATGCACCTGACTACCTGAAAGGATGACAACACAGATCCCAGCTTAATCGTCCATATTTTAAATCTGTAGGCTACTATAAAGAAACAAAGTTGAATAAGAAATATTGTAAACTTATAGTCTCTATTTGAATTCTTGTTACAGTTTCCGGGGGCTTTCAGGAGAATGCCAGAGAATGATGAAACATTGACACCTTTATGACGGAATTAATAATACCCACTTTTTTGTAATGATTTGATTATTAAAAGTTAGCTATCGCTGTAATAATCAGAAACTTATGTTGTTGATTTAATGTCTATTTAACCGGAAGTACCTGCTGATCGAATGAAGATTAAACTTTGCCGAAAATTTGGCTTTCCAGTGTTTCAACTTCATTGAGTCAATTTTTCCTATTTATTTACACAGGAAGTTATAAGGTTTCCATTCTTTAGAGTTGATAGCGTCTTATTTCCTTTTATGTATACTGTCTAAAAACCTGTAGAAAAAAGGAGCTGTAACCCAGAAATAATTTATATACTTTTAACGGTCATTTTCCTTATTTTTTCCTGATTGGTAAACCTGATTTTTCACACACTCCAGTGTTTGTCGATTTTCTGTTAAGTACCGTTAACTGATTTAATTAATACAATGACTGAACGTTTTATGGGACGTCATCATTTTTTTTTTCATTTAAATTTTTTGTAATTTCTCTCTATAAGATTTGGCCACATACGCACACAAATTATACAGCACTTTGTGACCAGTCCCTGTTGGACTACTTTTTCATGCTAGGTTTACCTTTTGTATAAAAGCAAGTACTCTCATTATTTTAAGACGTTTTAAATGTCAGATGTATAACATATTGCTTTTTTTATGTATGTCGTAGGGCTCTATAATCTATAATCTCTATAACCCTCTATATAGGATTTAATCTTAATGACATGTCAGGAAATGCTGAGTGTTGCTTAGAATGTGTTAAAAATAAGGAAAACTTGTTAAGCTCACATTTTTAAAAAGGAAGCTTTGTAGTTTAAATGTAAGCCAAGTTGAACTTCATTGCATTTTACAAATTGATAACTGCAGTATGAGTCAATTCCATTATAAGGAAGATCAAAATTAATTCAAACACGGCTTCTGTTGTAGCAATTATGAGCATTAAAAAAAGAGGTTTTATGCTTTCATGTGAAATGAAACATAATTCAGTTCGCACGGTTCGAAAACATTTCATGTTTCAACCCACGATCTAAATGATGTGATACACGCTAGTAGGCAGTATCAAATACTCGGACAAAATTCTCCAACGTACGCTGTGCATGACTCGGACATGTTTCCTCATAAAGTTGGTTGTTTTGATCTCCTGACTCTGAGTTCAGGCGTGTAGTCAGGTTTCCTTGTAGCTCAAAATTCCCACAGTACTCCCCGATTTTGCTAAATAAAGGATGTGAGAAAACCGTCATTCATAGCCACGCTGAAACATTGTTCACGTGAAGACAAACCACGGATACTGAGGCAAGAAATAAAGTACAGTGGTGATAGCGTTCAACCTGCGTGTTCCCGTGTGAATTCAGTCCAAGTTTTGACAATTCGTCAATTTTAAGGGAAGAGTGGAGAACCGTGCAGAGTTGAATGTGTGTTTCTCCCTTCCATCCTGTTTTATTTTGATATATGCAGTGTGGTTTGGAATTAACATTGTACCTGACATGGGCAGAACACCGTTTGTTATTAGACAAAGGGTTTGAGCTCTAACTTGGCTTCAGTTACGCCTCCAAATATTAAGTTTATTGGCTTACACGCCATTTGCTACCAAGAAACACACTGTAATTGTTTGTTCCGGGGACGTACAAAAAACATGCTAGAAACACACAAAAGTGCCTGATGATTCCAGAGGGTCAGCGTCAAGTTGTGCGGATCAAGTTGATTTGGTGAATGATTTGTGACGGTGACCTTTTCGAACCTTCCTCATTATATGAGGCTGACTTTAAAATGTTCGTTACACCCACTGGGATGGAACAGGTCAGATTTATATTAGACAGGAGGCACGGGGAAAGTTCAAATTGCCAAGGTGCTTCCCCTTGCAGGAAACATGTTGCCATTTCCAAAGGAATCTCAGAAGAAGTGGTCTCTGACTACAAAAAAAAACTTCCACACTTCTCAGGGGACAATGAAGGCATAATTGGGGTACACTTTGCAAGGGCACTTTGGGGGCCTTACGTTTTGGCAGGGGCAATCCCACTAAATCTGTATATAAAGAGAGCAGCGCCAAGTCCAAATTTTGGAAACAACATGGCTGTTCATTGTATGTACACTAAAGCGTATATTCCTATTGTATACCAACATTGTGTGTGCACCCACGCATACAGTGCACGACTTGATTCCGGCTTCAAGTTGATGGTAACGCTGCAGTGCCAATAAATGGTGACAATAGTCGCAGCAATATGAACAGCTCTGGTTCGATCACAAATAAAACGTGTCAAAGGCGGACTATTAAACAGATTTTTTTTCTTCTATTAATTCTGAGCGGGGAGGGGGCATAGGACAAATCCCTCACACCCTCTTAATTATACCACCGTTAAGCGGTAAGAAAACAGCCTTTTTTAAATGACGGGTCTTTACGAACCATTTTCCCCCTTGAACACAACCCTAATACCAACTGAAATTATTGGAAGGGGAACAAAAACGATTCTCAATAATTTTGTCTAACCCTCTTTCACTTTCTTTCCTGTTTAAAACGACCATGCATGACCCGGTAAGCTCGTTCCCACTCTAATAGATCCAAAAATGATTTGTGTTCCGATTACTACATTCAAACTTCTTCAACATAAAATAATTACATTTTACATAAAACGTTCTACAATGTTAAAGAAATGCAAAACTTCTACAACCGCTCATTGGAGTGCCTCAAAGCCGGTGTGCAAGGTAAAAACTGCCCCCCCCCCGTAAATGTGTCTCAGCACTTTTAATGGATCGCACCCCGGTAAAATGTCTACGAGGACGCATTTTCCGAGGTTAATCTGTCCCTCTCTGGGTAAATTTGTCCCCCTGGGAAATATGTCCCCCCGTGGAACGCCACAAGTCTTTCAACCAGACTGTGAATCATGTAAATATTTTTAGATGAAGACGAGGGATTTCTGAAGTAATGAATTATTCATTTAGTCACTGTAAACTCATCAGTCTAGTGACATCTATGGAGTCGTGGATGATAAACCCATATGCGAACCTGCTTCACCTTTTCCAGGTGTTCAAGATACTCAGATTTTCCATCACCAGATTTATCTACTCGCTGGTTGGCCTACAATGCTGCTCAGTGCATTAATATTACCAACATAGCTCCTTATGACAGTCTGCCAAACACTCTCGCGGATCAAAGGATGAGGATTCTCCTTAAGTATTTCCCTATTTTTTTTTTATAATTTAAAAAACTAAGGAATTTACAGATATTACTCATTCGATTCATACTAGATATTTTACTGTACTAAATGAAGAATTCTCAAAAATATTTTCATTTTGCTTGCCTTTTCAGATGACCTTGACTATACAACAGTTACCCAACATAGCGACTGGCCAGAATTATGACTGTTACTTTGGGTCATATCAATCCCTCGCTACTGTTACCAGTGATTTGCTTATTTGTACAAGAGGTATTAATAGGAGACCAAATAAATTGTTTATTTTCATGGAAGATAAACCCATTTTATTTTAAATTAGACGTTTTGAAAAGGTAGACCAGTACTGTCTCTCTTTTACACACACATATATATACCTATTTGTTTATAAGTTGAATGCGATTTTTGATTGGCATTCTGGCCAAACATATTAAATTTTCCAACTTTTGGATAGCTGTGTTATCTGGTATTGGCGCTATAGACGCTGTACGTAGAGCAAAAAGAAAACAATAGAATTGTTTCAATTCCATATTTCCTCAGGTGGAAAATCCAGCAAAAGATCTGCAAAGATGTTTAGATATCACCAACCGTTGTCATTTTACACGCATTTTTGCATGATTCAGGGTCACTTCGAAAATAATACTACAGCGAGGTTGTATGAAAGAGTGCCTTTAGATTCCTGTCCAGTACTGACAGATACCAAAATAAACGACACAACCAGAGAAATGCATGTGCTAACAGAACAAAAGGTATGGTCAGTAATTAACGCCAGGTTTACTCCAAAAGGTTAAGAAACAGTAAACATAAGAAAATACAGCAAATTATACATCGTACCATATATTTTCAAGGTTTATCTTTTCATGTAAGAGATGCAAAGAAGGAGTGCACAGCTTGTAGGAAGTGATTACTTTCAAATTCTCACGTGATAGTAATTTAGAAGTCCAGTGTTTTAACTCTCGTTAAAGCATGTAAGACATTTAATGAAATTTTTGCTACTAATTTTTTGACTGATTTTATCAATATGCAATGAAGGCTCTGATCAGTTTCAATGTAATAATAGTCATGTGCAAGTTAAAAGCATTAAAAATGTAGAAAGAGGCGAACGAATGTAGACATCACTTCTCCTCCCTGATATTCATAAAATGCGTCCGGCGAATCATTACGGTCCTTGACAGACAGTCGGTAAGCCACAGAACCACATATTTCTCAATCCTTCCCACAGTTGATCAAAATGCGTGCTGGGAACTGTGGTCAGTACACCACCTGTGAGGCGTGTATTGGGACTGATGCAGGAAATGATGGAGACCCATACTGTGGATGGTGCACACTGGAAAGAAAGTAAGTGAAAGAGATGTCTTTGTCCAAAAATGATACCTTTTTCAAGAAGGGTACATTAATTGGGGTGTTTGTATGATGATGATCACAGTATAAATGGACACTTCACTGGAGGAAGAACGTTAAAGGGAAATGTCTTTGGTAATAGTCATTGTCGTTTTGTCAGTTGCTTTGTGGGAAGTACTTTGCGATTAGCAGGTGTACCAATTACATTACAAACTTTGGGCCGTATAATTAGTAGGAAACGCGCAACTGGAAATGTCAAAGTGGGCAATGAAATTTTACCTTTTACTTGTTCAACATCTCCGTGAAACGGTATCATTCAATACATTTAAAATTTATGGTATATTTACCTTGTTACATTGAAAGGAGGTGTGATCATATACTGTAAGAGGGAGCAGTTTTATATTGGAAAAAGGAAAAATTCGACCTAAGAACTTATGATTCCTTTCCATTAACGCAAATTTCTGGCAAGACAGCTCTTCCTTTTTCTTCATTTATGCAAAGTGTTTCTAAAACTTTTACATAGTTCTGTTGCATATTATGATAGATTACAAGTAAGCGTGGAGAGTGTCATTTGGCCAAAAAAGCCTCGCTTATTTAAAGTATGAGCTAGTTGGATCAAATGGTTGGGACACAAGCAGGCAAGTAAACAAACAACGGAAATCTGGACATTTTGATTGATTTTAAGTCGTATAAAACTGTCCTTGTTTTCGTGGTATACCAAGACAAATTGCACAATCGATATAACATCGATGTTTAATCTTCCTCTAATTCGCAAAGCTGTAACTTTGGCCTTTCCTCTCTGAAAAGCTATGATACCAACTTTACCGGTGTTATTTGTTGGTGTCAACGTTCCATGAAAATGGTGCCAGAACGAGTTGAGCTTACAGGTATATCATCGTGCTAAGTCAAGGAGTTGGTTTCATATCAGCATGTGCCACGTTTGGCATTTGGCAAGTAAAGAGGAACCGTCTTTTTGCCAGTGCATGGTAGAGTCATCTGAATGTGATGCATTATAGACCTTTTTCATGGGGCAGTCATCTTGCATTTCCAAACATGGTAGTATTTTGATATAGGTCTACAAGGCTCGGTGAAGAAAATGGCACTTATATGTTAATATCAAAACGACCATAAAGGATAGCCACATAACCTTTGTGAACTGTGTTTTCTCCTGAATCGTTTACCTTCCCAGGTCGTTTAACTCTGTTACATTTTTCATGTTTTCAAGACCAAATTGAATTTTAAACAATGAAATGATTTATATTTTTGCAAATACTGCAACAGTTTTCCACTAAAATTTGAAATTCCTCTGGTCTGGTCATTCTCAGTGCATATTTAGTGAGCCCCAAATTGTCAATATGCTCAGCTGTAATTTACAGTTCAACTATGTCCTGATATCAAAATCGGCTTTCCAGTAATGCAGTGCAACAACCGTGCCATTGCGACGTCGTTTTCTTCAAATGCCAGTTTCCAAAGTACTTCAACAAGTTCCAGTGCAGCTTTCAAAGCCTGGCTCTGTGTGCTTTTGTTATTCTAACACCGCGACTAAAGATCCGTGTTCCGTTTCGATAGTTCCAGTGTCGATGGGACCGGGCCTGTTTACGCTTGACATCAGGGAGATAGAAGTGGCATATCCTAGAGGCAGAGTTTCCCCTAAGACATATTGCCATTTTTCCTTAGGACTTTAGGGCGCCAGCATCTAGAATTGATACAACCACCTTTCTTAGCAGGGTGAATCAGGACTATTTTACTTTTGAAAAATTACACGGTACTTTCAAGAAATCAACCCTAACCCCCAAACCTTTATCTGCCATTAGGGAAGTCATCGTTTAATGTATGATAAGCATGATATACAAATAATGCGATCCCACTGACGAACTAAAGGAGCCGCCTCGAAACTGAAACTATGGCCTTAGATCAATCTTTTGCGACTTCTGAAATTCTGTGCCATCTACATATCTTTGAGTCGTTGAAGTCTCTTACAGATTTATTCCCATGTTTAATTAATACGGAATTGCGGCTGTCGTGACCTCGCGAATTGGTTTATAATTTAACAAACACTTTAAACTTTACCCATTAAAATGAAATTCCTCTGTTTTTGCTACCCGGTCGCTGGGCGGAATAAACATGCTTAATTCATCATTCCTACTTGTCAAGGAAGGATGTGCCCAGGCATTTTATATTATGGTTGGGCGTTGCCAGAGTTTGCAAGTTCCTTGATGTTTGCCTATGGGTTTGTATCTCTAGTTATTATCTTTAGTTCCGAGTTTTCAAAGTCCTTGAATGACTGTGATGTGTGGGTGTCAAAACCTGTCTCTGTTTGATTTTAATGTACTAACACAACGATCAATGAGTCGTCCCTGCCCAACATTTGTAGTAAGCAAGGTTCGAAATATCCGAACCCACTGGACGAAATCGATTTTAATAGCCTGGTGTTGTATTCGGGGTCATGATCCTCCAACAGATAACTTGCTATTTTTGAGCTTTCTTTTTTTTATTATTATTTGCAACTGCTATCCTCGACATGATATAGCAGCATAGGATTGTTTCAAGTGAGTTGGTATGTTTAAGTTGTTGTCAATCACAAGATATTCATTGTTCAAGAATTATGTAGGCCCTATTTTAATCTTGTAAAAATTTTCAGTTGAAGACGAGTGATTGCCGAAGTAATGAATTATTCATTTAGTGATTGTCAACTCATCAGTATAGTGAAACGTATTGCGTTGTAGATAATAAAAATTGATCCATAAACGAAGCCTTTTTTACTTTTTTTCAGTTGTTCAAGATATTTAGAGTGTCCGGCTCCAGACGTATCCACTCGCTGGTTGGCCTACAATGCTGCTCAGTGCATTCATATTACCAATGTAACTCCTTATGACAGCCTGCCTTTCAGTCTCACGGAGCAACAGGTCAGGACTCTCCTTATGTATTTTCCTGTGTTGGAGGGAAACGGTGTCTTTTTCACATGTCCTGATGGATATCGTTGTCTCTATTGTTTAGAGATGATATAAATTTCCGATTTTTTCTTTCGTACAAATTTAATTTTAAAGTTGCAGGGTAATTGAGGTAAGAAAAGATGACTGAATTTTAATCTAGGGTCATTCATGACATTATTCTATAATTATGTTTAGCAGATAATATTCATTTCATTTATATCAAGCATTTCACCCGAGAACAACATGAGGAGTTTTCAATTTAATATTGTAGCTTTACTTGCCGTTTCAGATGACCTTGACTATACAACAGTTACCCGACCTAGTGATTGGCCAGAATTATGAATGCTACTTTGGGTCATATCAATCCCTCGCTACTGTTACCAGTGACTTGCTTATTTGTACATCTCCTCCGAGTGACAGGATACCTGCAATTCAGAGAGAAGGCAAGCAGGGGGGGGGTTTAAAGAGATGCCAAAGGATCTGTATTTTTAAAAACTAAAAATAGAAATGAACGTTTTATTCACGGCTCCTGTTTCAAGGGAATAACAAGCTATGAGACAGATCTATAACTCATTCTTGAAATCCCAGTCTGCTCAACATATTTCCCGAAACGCTTTCTTAGATGACGCAGTCAGAGTTGATCTGGGTGTCTATTCTACCGAAACAATGGTCCATTTCATCGATACCAGCTTTCACTTCTACAACTGCTCAGTTCATTTGTCGTAAGTACTTTTTGGGGTTGTAAATTTCTCTGTTTTAAAACAACCTGTCTTCCTGTGTTCTTATGTTTGAGCTAAGCATTTTATTTGTGTGTGTGTGTTCTCGAAAGCAGTTAAACATTTCGTTATAATTATCCCAAATACCCTCCTTTTTTGTCTTCAAAGTTGTATATCCTGTGTTGGTAGTCGCTGGGCCTGTGACTGGTGTGTATTTCACAAACTCATGACAGCTCCACGTGTACTAAAGATAATGAAATCATCATTACTGGGAAAAATGTAAGAAAGCAATCACAACCATTTAAATTCGAATTTTTAGGGCGGGAAATGTGTAAGACAGGCGAAAATTGTATGAGGAAATGGTTTAAAAGCTATAGTGGGTTTTATTGCGTATAATTTGTCGATACATTTCAGTTAATAGTGCAACATGTTGCTTTATATATTTATTTGTTGCACTGAAAAGTAAGAGTGTTGGTCTGTTTTCATTTACTTTGAAAAGATTGGAGCGGGTTTTAGTTAATTTGAATTATTGCTGTATTTGAATATTTGAATTTTTATTGCTGATTTTGATTTTAAATGTTTTGAATCGTGCAGAATCCAGTCTCAGCTTTGCTAAAGGGACCTGGATCGTGCCCACAGCTGCGAAGTGGTGAAGTTCTTCTGCCTAATGGAATCCACAGGAGTATTACAGTCAGGACTGAAAATCTGCCAAATACAGCTCAGGTAGAAATATTCTCAGAAAAAAATCCTTCGTGAAGCTGCAAACGCCGAAAATGTGTTACCACTGAGTTACCACTGAGAAACTAAAAGTGAGGTCTGCATTTATTAATCTTATGTTTTCAGCAGAGGTGTGTATGATGATGTATTTCCCATTACAGTTTTATTTTTTTACTCTTTAAGATGGGCCTTGGGAGATAACAAAAAACTTGATGTTGCAATGTTCTAGAAAAATTGCAGAGTGTTCTCTTCTGTGGACCGACTGATAATTACCTTAATATCAGATGTTACATGTTAAAATTGGTGAACAATTTGTTCGACTTTATGTGTAGATTTCTAGCTTTGAGTGCAGCTTAGACATTGAGGAAGTACCACAGACTGTAGATGCACAACGCAATGGAGATGAAATCACATGTAGACAGAAAGCTGTAAGCAGTCATTTGCAATTTCATCATAGTTTAATATTGTTGGAAATCTTATGTAGTCTGATTTCACATGAAATGTAATTATTTCACATATTTTTATTTAAATTATTTTTTTTTCAATTTTCATCACAGTACACATACTTTTCTGATAATGAACCAGAGCTTGAAGTGAGACTGATTGTGACTTGGACTGACACAAATGGTGTAGCACATATCCTCGATGACATGTACGGGTTTAACGGTAAGGAAGATAAAAATTATAGCAAATGACAAAGGGTAATAGTCATTTTATCAAATTCAGGATCAAAGAATTTTTATGAAAAATTCTAATCCCTTTTCTTTGTTTTTATACTCTGCTCCGGGTTTCTGATGCGGTGTTTTTAAAATAATCGATCCCTTTCCTACAGTAACTCTTTACAAATGTGAAGTCCAGAAGCCAGACTGCAGCCGATGTGTTACGGCCCGTCCAGAGCTTGGATGTGTCTGGTGTGCTACCATGCCAACCGTGTCGGGTGTTTGCAAGCTCAATGAAACTTGCAGTGAAAATTCTGAGAATCCGTATAATGGATTTAACTGTCCTAATCCAGTTCTTCTTGAGGTAGGATGAAATAATAATCCATAAAGTTTTAGATCAAAATGCAAAGTCTCTTATTTACCAACACTGCAACGGAAAGAGTCTTTCGACCCACCAATAACCAATTCTCCCCCCAGGGAAAGGATGTCTTTTAGTTTCGTGATACATTGTTGTGTGTCATACCCTTGTTCCCATTAATCGTTTCTCTCTCTATTTGC
Organism: Acanthaster planci; assembly: GCF_054643075.1. NCBI lineage: Eukaryota > Metazoa > Echinodermata > Asteroidea > Valvatida > Acanthasteridae > Acanthaster > Acanthaster planci. The sequence continues at coordinate 17,548,296 of NC_141780.1, read as the reverse complement.
TCTGGTGTGAACTTTTTATCTTCTATCAAAACATATTGATAAAGGTTTTTCCTTTGACTGGACCGATTGAAGGCAACACAGTCCTAGCCGTAATAGGAACTGACATCGGTCAGAGATTTGGGGACGTTTTGGCTGTTCTGGTTGGTAACCAGCCCTGTGATCTGGATGGACTAAGCTCGCACTACATGACCGGAAAAAGGTAAGAGCTACAATCTCGTTTCTGACAGGAGTCAGACAGATTGACTTATGGAATTAACGCACATAGGCCTAATATGAAATTGATGTATTAACACTTTCTGTAATGATGGGCTTGGAAAATAATCTAACCACGTTTTGAAAGGATTGCCTCATTAATTATTTTTCAGTGTGAGCTGCCGAACAAGACCTGACAGTAAAGGAAGTAAGTTGGTCTCTTTGACAATCATGGGGGTAGATGATAAACAGCAGAACAGCTCTGGAAACGTCACCTTTAGCTACACAGTAGGTACCGTTATTTTTTTCAGACAAGAAAAATGTTTACCGGCCTCGGCGGATTTATTTTGTTCCCCCATTGGTACGGTGTGTTCCTTTAAGCTGAATCTTGATGCTTTGTTTAAAACAGCTCGTGTATCGGCGACATACACAAAATTGGAGTTTAACTTAGTAATGATGCTTTGATGACAAAAAAAACATGTTAGTGGGTTATTAATTAATTCTTTAACCAGGATCCGCGGATAACGGTGTTTGAGCCTCGTTTTGGGCCAGACGCTGGTGGAACTGCTTTAAGTGTGAGTGGAGAAGCCCTCGACACAGGACGCCATATCGAAGGATTAATTGGAGACCATTCTTGCTTCGTGTTACCGTAACTATTTTTATGACTGTTCTTTGAGTCCAACTAGACATCTCGCAGTCAGTGTCTGTGTCATTCCATTCTTTGGGGAACTATCCGTAAAGATTGTTAATACACAAATTGTCAATACACAAATTATTTGCCAAACGTGACCTGTACTCGTTTTTTCCTAATTAGCTGAAAGAGTGTATAATTCTAGAATAATGGTCATTGTGACTGTATATGTTTTCTCTCTTTCACCAGTTTTAGCACTATGACAAAAAGAATCACTAGGAAAAAATGTTACAATAGAATCATAAATCCACCATCTCTTGAGAATATAGTAATGGTAGATTTAAGTTACTGGCAAAGTCCTCAGTCAAAGAACACTTTTTGTGAATGCAAAATGTTTTCAAAGATCCAAAAGGTTGACAGTAATCTCCTTCTCAACAGTGACAGGACAGGGACAGCGTTAGTGTGTACAACTTCCGAAGGGCAGGCTGGAGTAGCAAATAACCTGCGCTTGGTCTTTGATGGGGCAAACAGAACGTCGGCACAGATGTACTCTTACACAGAAAGTCCTACCATCACGCGGGTGCACCCATTGGAGAGCATCTATTCGTGAGTCGGTCCCAATGAATTTGAAATGCGTTTTTATCTGTCTTTTAGGACGCTTCCATTTTCTTACTTCCTTGTCAGTTATAGCCGATTTCATCAACAGCGTGTAATCTGTACCTTGAGTTTGTGATTTACACTTTGTAAATGAGACAGTTCTCTGCAGAGCCGCGTTTTTCTTTTTTGTATCTTGTTTACTCGTTATCAGGGGTGGTCGGATGTTGAATGTATTTGGTCAATTCCTGAGCACCTGCCAGTATCGTCAAATTTACGTTAATGCCGATATTTTGACGTATAAAGAGGTAGGAAAAATTGAAGGCTTTTCTTTTAATTTATGTGGTTGCTCTTCTTTAAGTAAATGATAGAAAAAAATTGCAAAAACTAGGTGTTGTGTGGGACTTACTGCATAGAGTCGTGGATGTAATTGAGGAGAAATGAACTACAAACAAGTTTTGAAAGATTTTTGACACTTTTTTCTAGGAATGCACAGGTGATACTGCAACACAGATGCAGTGTAAATCTCCTAATATAACATCAATCAGAATTGGTGGAAAATACAGCTTGACCTTTGGCTTCATCATGGACGGGGTCAGCGAACTGTTGACATGGTCTGAGGACAATGAGATCGAGTTGGAGTACTTTGAAGATCCAGTGTATGTCCCGTTTGAGAATGGAGTGATGGAGGAAGATGCCGGATCAACACTAACAATACTGGTGTGTGTTAATAGCCCAGTTTGTTTGGCATATTATAAGTGCTTGCCTCTACACATCTAGATGCATTTACTTTTTTTCCATATCATGATCTAAGAGTTAAGATTTAAAAGCCCTGAGCCAACAGGCAACTTGACCTTACATGCAACTTGACCTCACATGCAACTTGACCTTACATGCAACTTGACCTCACATGCAACTTGACGTCACATGCAACTTGACCTTGGTGTGTGTTAATAGCCCAGTTTGTTTGGCATATTATAAGTGCTTGCCTCTACACATCTAGATGCATTTACTTGTTTTCCATATCATGATCTAAGAGTTAAGATTTAAAAGCCCTGAGCCAACAGGCAACTTGACCTTACATGCAACTTGACCTCACATGCAACTTGACCTTACATGCAACTTGACCTCACATGCAACTTGACCTCACATGCAACTTGACCTCATGCAACTTGACCTCACATGCAACTTGACCTTACATGCAACTTGACCTCACATGCAACTTGACTGAACACACTAGAATAGCATCTGATAACTTGGGTTCTGTGCAAATCAAACGCCATAATGTTATGGAGCTGACTAAACAATGTTTTCTTTAGAACGTCTGGTTGATTGTTACCTTTTAATGTCAGAAAGACTAAAAAATACTCCCTTTTCAGGGCGAACGGCTGGACAGTGCAATCACAGCCTCGGAAATTCAAGTCCTGATCGGAATGGACTTGTGTATTGTCAACCTGGTCAGTGACACCGCCTTAAAGTGCGCTTTACCAGAGAATGATCCAGCTCCAGGGGATTTCAAAGGAGGAGACACCCAGGAAGGTCTGCCTGTGGTCTGGGTAAGTGTGTTGTATATTTAGCCCACCAAAGGTTGGAGAAACGTAAAATAAATTCTACAGTTAAACAGTCTTTAAAATTAGCAACATTGTATCGAAGTTTGGAAATGTAAGACACTCCCTAATTCTTTCTTTTTATTTAAATGGAACTGCCTTAGACAAATGAATCTGTTGAGGATGTCACTCATCTTGTTATCAAATTTTAGTTGTCATCACGATTTGTCGTTGTTGTAACAAGACTGGCACACGTCTATGTTTATGCAGCGTGCACTACGCATGTGCGTGAGCTGCCTTCTGGCGTTCAACCTCCCTAATTACGCGCGCCAATAAACGTGGTATTTAAGCCTGCACATCCAAATTCTTCAGCCTTGTCAGTAAATACATGTACCACAGTCATTGGTCAGTTCTTTTTTATTTCAAATTGGCAGACAGGCTGTTCAAATGAAATATGACCAAAGGCGGGCTCAGAACCAATTTTCTTGTCCTTTTTGGGGGGTTTAATAAGGGGATTTTGAAATATTTATCCAACCTTTTGTTACATTTCTGAGGGATGAAACCATATATGTGTTTTATTGGCTTTTAGAAGGAGCAAAAAAACCTTAAGTGGCTCCATGATTGGGCCTTGACTCAATAAAGGGATCCCAATACGACGCTTTTAGCGTGGATCTGCGCACTTCCGCGTTTGAAAACGGGGCTGTATGTGTCAGCTTCAATTCTTAATACGATCAGACGACTGAAAGTAAAGAGTCAAGACACAAAATGCATAAAAGTATGTTAAATTCAGACTTTTCAGGCTGGAAATTTTTGTGGAAGAGTCTTTCAGGATGATTCGACACGTAAAATCAAAAGAAAAAATAACGGCAATTTACCGCAAACTAATGTGATGGTCGCTTGTCTGCATGTGCAATGGGCGTGGTTTAAACTGAAGTGGCGTCACACTTACGAACCGGATACTCCATGTACTGTGTCGACTCCGCGGGCGCGGCGCGCGCGACGGAGTTTAACACAGAGAGCTTCGGTTTCGATGCAGATATGCGCAGAAGACGCTAATGTGAAATCCCTCTATACGGTGTTACTTGTTCATTGTTTATGCCACTTTCGCTGAGAGGCACAGCAAGGTCATTTAATATGGGATAAAATACAGTGAATCGTTTCGTTGTTGAAAATTGCGCTTGGAGTGTCATGTGACAGTTCTGATATAAAGATCTTCAGGAAGGAATGAGGATATGAGCTTTGTGAATTTTGGTCGAGGTGACATTCAGTTCTAATTTCAAAGGTTTTTTTCCGTTCAGGTGAAACACAGCAACCTTGAGTTTCGCATCGGGTATATTCGGTATCGCTCTCCAAATCGCGCCCCAATCGCTGTAGCTTCAGTCAGCGGGGCCATCCTGGTGTGCATCCTGTTTGTGGCGTTCTGTTTTGTAGCCAAGGTGTATGGAGCCAAACGAGAGGCAAGACTGATCCTGCAAGACATGAGAGCTTTGGAAAAAGATCTGGCTGATGAGGTCAGACAAGGTGGGCTAAAAACTCAATTTAACTTACCAGGACGACTTGTTTTCTGAAGAATAATCTTGCACAGTTTTCTGAAACCTTGTGAATGAAGCAATTATACGAGCCATGTTCTATTCTTTGAATGTTTTGCATTTAAAAAGGTTTAGTGAATGCTTTTGAATGTTTTGAGGTGCGATTTTTTCTGGGTTTAATTGCATCTTATGTCAATTGACAAAAGCCGTTTATGTATTTAAGTAAAACATTCAAAGTTCTGTTGATTTGCAGCCTTTGCTGAACTCCAAAGTGACGTGACGGATTTAACTCGGGACTTAAGCGTGAGTGGTATGCCGTTTGTCAGCCACCGAGAATACGCCACCAACATGCTGTTCATTGGCCAGGATATTATACCTGATACCGAGGACGCAGAGGTACACAAAATTAGCCCAATTATTCAAAGAATCATTTTTATTCATCGCAGCCCTGTAGGACACAAAATAAGAGAATGATACTTTTAATATTGCATCCATCATTTCCGAGGTAATTTAAGTCAAGGCTGGCTTTTGTCATATCTCTTTTTAAAAATGCAATTAACGCTAATCAAGAATTTTCTTTAGTGGATTTCAATAAATGTTTATAGCTGGGAGTTAACATGCTGTCTGATGAATTTATTATTTCCGTATGACCTGTTTTCATGTCGCCCACCATCAATTTTGAGTTTAGTATCCTAATGAGCAAGTAGAGAGGGCCATGTGTAAGTTTTCACAACTCCTTAGCAACAAGAATTTCCTCCTCCTGCTCATCCAAACACTGGATGAAGAGAGAGGCTTCAAGTTGTCCATCCGAGAAAAGTAAGAATGGTTACTTTGATGACTCACATTGGTGTACGAACGACACTAAATATGGATGATATTACATGTAATTTTATTTTCTCATTGGACAGTCGCCAACATTTGCATGTATTTTCGTGCATCTGTGAATGTATTTGTCTAAAATTTTATTTTCATCGAAATGCTTATTTTCTGGTCCTTACAATCTTTATAATAGGCCGGAGTGTATAACAAGAACACGTATCATGAATTAGTATCATTAATTTCATAATTTTACACAGAGGAATTATTCTGTATGAGTTAATATTTGCATTTAATTCCAGGCAATTAATTGCATCTTTGCTAACCGTCACGATGATTACAGAAAATAAACTGGTCTACTTGACTGAGTAAGTAATTTTTCGACTTAAGCGACGTGTGGACAACAAACTACAAATTTGTTTCAACTCTTTTATCACAAAATGCATTTCACAGCACCAATAAGTCCTTTGTTCGGATTCAATGTTCCTTCTAAATTGCTAAAAACGAAACATAACTCTCACATTTTACGAAGTGTTTGTTTCCATTTAATCCTGAAATATCTCATTACTCAGTGTTGTTTGTATGCCCCGTTTTCAAACTTCATATGGCAACACTGTGTACCTTTTTTCTCCATATTATAGTATCATGGTCACATTGATGACACTGTTGATCGAAAATGCTGCTGATTCCAACCGTACTCGTCAGCTTTTCTGTCGGTAAGATTATTTATCAGGTATTTGATGTAGTTCATCCATAGAGATTAAAGTCAAACCACTCTTTAAAACTACAGGCAAATTGGCTTTTACTTTACAGAACGGAGAGTATTCTGGACAAGCTGCTCTCAAACTGGGTTGCTTTTTGCCTGTATGATCATCTGAAGGTAGGACTTTGCATCCCTTTTTAAGAATTGCTGGTATTGGTCTTTCATTTTGCTCGGTCCACTTGCAGACTTTTTCCGACAATGTGTCATAAACTCCAATTTTAACACGTCTTGTTTGATTTATTCTCCTCGCTTAAGTTTGGAAAACCAATATTAGCTGAAATTACAAAGGTATTGCTCTCTTTCCTTCTCATCGTTCAAGAATCACACCGCGTATCCGCTGTTTGTGTTGTACCGAGCCATCAAGTGTCGAAGTGAGAGTGGCCCTATTGATGTCATCACTGGTCGCTCACGCTTCTCGCTCAACTACGAGAAACTTCTACAGGAAGACGTCGAATTCAACTCTCTGGTGAGCTTTTTGGTTACCCTATATATCTTCGTGCCCTTCATGGCTTAACTGGTCTTATAAGTCATCAATGAATAAAAGATATTTGTTTGTTATTTATTTGTGGTTCGGCTACCTTGAAGACCTTCGAAAGCAGTTGTTCTCTTTTATGTCTTGCTCGTAGCACGTTCTAGCCTTCTTAAGAGTTGATTTGAAAATTTGATTTTAATTTCTCTCAAATTTCAATTAACAAATTCGAATTTGCTTCGTCAGATAACTGTCTTCGTTCAAATTTCCTTTCAGACTGTGGTTGTTCTTGTCAATGAAGAAGGAGAAGTGACTAAAGACGTAAAAGTGCTAGATGTTGACACTATCTCCCAAGTGAAGGAGAAGATTATAGATTCTCTCTATGTGAACCATCCCTACTCTCTCCGACCCAGTGCCAGTCAAGTTAGTCTTGGTATGTCTGACTTGATTACGTTCAATGTACAATGATAAGCCCAATGAATAAGACTAGGCCTAAAAAGAACCAATTTTTATGTCCTCCTCCCAGTAGAATATCTCGAAGAATAGGTCTTAAAGTCGATTTTTAAAGTTTACATCGTATTGTTTGCCTAAGCTAAAGAGCTTTTTTTTGGTCAGGATTGAGTAATCTAGACCCCTATATTAATTACAGGTATTATTTGAATTGAACGAGTAATTTGTGTCCGCAAAACATTCGATGCATACATAGTTCAACAGTCAAACTGTCTATCTTCCTATTTAGAAAACGACTTTTCTCTCCTTAATTAATAATAATTTCAGAATGGCGCCAGGGCGGGAGCGGCAAACTTGTTCTGACTGACACAGATGTGCGGCCATTGACAGATAATTGGCGTCGGATCAACACGCTCAAAGACTTTTGTGTATGAAAGTGCATACACTTAAACGAATGTTGATATTAATCCTAATTTTCTGATTTTATTTAATTAAAGGTATTTAACCTTATCGATGGGAGGCACTGAGCTCAGACACATACAAATTGTGTTAAAAACAGTGGCAAAATGAGTCCACAATCAAAACCTTAGACTAGTCATTTTTCTAACTTTTAAAGTTAAGAAAGATGCATGCCTTGCAGAGTTTGATGATGTCTCTTGCTCTCTCATTGTCTCTTACCGTTCTTCTGGATTTTTGGATAGGCTAGGAAGCATAGGCTACCATTTCAAGATTTGAAAATAATCCAGTTGTTGGAATCCTCAAGATTTGAGCCATGCTTTGTACCCAATCCAAACCCGGTATTCTCGATTTAGAACATTATTTCATTTTCCAGGTGTATGAAATTTCCATTGGAGGGTTTGGGACCCTTTAGTGTTACCATCCATTTTTAAACTTTGCTTTGCTGTTCCGTTCACCACTTGCCAACTTCCAACATGCTAAAGTGCATGAATGAAATTATTCCCGAATCATGTTTCATCACGGATTGAATGTTCTTTTCATACCACCTCCAAGGTTGGTGACAATGCCCTCATGACCCTGGTTGAGAAGCAGGATGAGCCTAACGCTACACTCTCTCGACCACTCCTGAAGATGCAAGGCTCAGCCTCTTATGGTAAGGCTCACCTACGTGTTGCCTAAGATTGTGGACTCCTACAATGCAAGTCGCTAAGCTCATTTCAGATTCACGGAGAATTGTTAAATCTATAGAAAAGCGCCTGCCTAAAACGGTCATTAATGATTTCCTTTGTCTTTGGAGGTTTCCATGTCTTCCCCCATAATTTTCTGAATGATAGCTTAAATTCCTGAGTATTCCGTATCGGAATATGAAATCACAACATCCTTTATCTACACACAAATTTCAAACATCCAAGTTCGTTGAATGTCTTTGTCGTGCACCTCTGGCTGGTCTGATGTAGGAGAGGTCTCAAGGTCAGCCGAGGCAAGCAAATCATTGAAATGTATTCTTGCGCTGTGTGATAAGACATGCAGTTTGATTCCAACTAACATCAGAATGAGCTTGAACAGAAGTTTTGCATTTGATTTTCTTTCAAGCTTTTGCTTTTTGTCAGCACTGACTTCTGGACGTTCATGTTACGGGGACGAAAATGTAGTTAAATGTTTTTTCTGAATGCATCATTCCCTGTGCTAAATAACCCTCTACATCTCGAAATGCGTAAGAATATCCTGTTCGATCTGTTTATATCTTTGATCTATAGAAAACGCCTTTTTTAATGATGAGAAGATCAGAGGCAGGATGGGTACCAAGCGACGTTATAGTTTGGCCGAAGTAGAAACTCGAGAAGGAGTGAGAGACTGGCATCTGGTATGAAGAAGCGGCTTTATGATTATCCTCCACATCAAGAGTTGTTCCTCTTAAGGCTATTGATTCAAACGAACAGTATTTGATATTTGAATGAAAAAGGCAGAGATTGGTTTCTAGAAATGCACAGATTGGTTTCTTCTAGAACATGTATAGATTACAGGCAATACTGCAGCAATGGACAAATTTGAAAGGTCAGAATCTACATTCCTACGCGAATTAAATTCATGGTCAGTTGGGAAAGGACAAACGACTAACCGCCAAATTTCAAGGAACCGATATCGGTTGTTTGCATTGGCAGACACAGGAGGAGGAAGAGGCGTGGCCAACTGACAAAGAGGGGAGTAGGCAGAGAAACCTAAGAGGATACATCTCACTAGATGCTTTCAGCTCGAGGAAGAAAGTCACTCGTCGTAAGATCAGAGAGATCTCCTTCCCAAGACTTCTGTCTACAAAGGTAAACAGCCATATTCCAGAAGATAGTTTGCCGCATAAAGAATCCACTAGCAGATAAGCTCCACAATTGACCTCATGTTAAAACAATGTAACGATAGTAAATTTTACTTACATCTCTTTGATTTGCTCTTGCTACCTTTCTACCATTCCCTTTCTAAACAAAGCGGAACTTGAGGTTTTTATAGCTCCCTCAGTGCAGTGGCCAAGACTAATTTATAATCAAATTAACATCTGCTTGTCTGTCACTAAGCAATTGTAATCACCCAGTTTTAAACTGTCAAGTTAAATGACAATCTGTTCAAATGAATTAGAACAGAAGCATTCCATATTGTCACCGATAAAACCTCGGTTTCAATATTTATGATCTGATTTGTAATTTGACTTTCAATTATTTGGCTTTATTTGGCATGGCCCATACTGCTGACATCTGGATTCACATTTGACCGGCGTGCCAGGATGCAAACTGAAATTAGTCAGTTGAATTTCAGCTTCAGTCTATTTCAGTCGCGAACAGTAACGTTGACTAATTTTTCATGCTGAACAGGGCATTGTTCAGGAGTATGTTGACAACATGTTCCAGGCCATTCTGTCAGTGAGGAGCGCCCCCAATGCGATCAAATACCTGTTTGACTTCTTCGATAACCAAGCCTTCCGACATGATCTATCTGAAAAAGACCCGGATCTAGTCCATATCTGGAAGAGCAACATGTAAATATCTCAAACTTCTTTTCATCACAGTAACACGTATTTTTGTTCAAATTTTGGGAAAAGGGGATTTAGCCGTGAAGAACTGGGTGTTCACGATGGGTCCTTTTTCTGAATTTCGGCTTCTTTTCTCTCTTTGTTTAAATAAATTCCACTCTCAGTTTGAACATTTACACTTTGAACCAATTAAATGAAGCTTAATGAACCAACACATCCCTCTGTAATAAATTAAGTCCTATGATGAGGATGAAATCAGCCACGATACTGAGATTCTCGATAAACCAGTAAAATAGTGTGATTAATCACGGTTGATCTTTTTGCGCGTGATTCAATTTTTGTTTTTCTATTCTCAGTTTGCCACTGCGTTTCTGGGCCAACGCGATCAAGCACCCTGACTACATCTTTGACATCCGCCCATCTCGTAGCGTGGAGGCCAGCCTCGACGTCATTGCTCAGTTATTCCACGATGCTCATGACGCCAAGATGCACAAACTCGGTCGGGTAAATGGAAGATACAAAATGGTAGAATCAAAAAATGGGGTGTAGAAAGAGTTCACCATCAGGAAATGATCTACTGAAACTTACGCTACGTTTTCAACTTCAGGGCCAAGCCAATGATTCTGGTTTTCCAGTATCACACTACGAAACAAAACTACTCAAAGTACTCATCGTAGAATTCAGGGAAACTGGAAATTGAGAAGTGCAATTTTCTCCTCAATATAAAGGACACATCCGTCACCAAGTTGCTGTATGGCAGAGAGAGGACAAGGTACCACGATGACATTGTCTCCTTCTGCGAAGAAGTACAGCAGTTACCTCCAGTGCCCACTCAAGAACTGAACAAGGAACTCTACAAAGCTTGCGAGGTAAAACTTTATTAGCAGGTAAAAGCAGAGGCAAACTTTATCAGTAGTAAATTCAGACGATCCTATGCAGTAACGGATTGGAACGCATAATGCTACACACACAAATGTTTATGTAGCGATGGTTAGCATTATGTCATGCAGGGTATATATAGAGGCTTATATCGGTATATCATTATTGAAATAAAAATAGAAGTCAACAGTATGTGTACTGCACATAATATTTTATTGATTATTTTGGGTTGAATGCTTGTTTGCAGAATTTCACTGGTCTTTTCAGCAAGTTGAGCACCCTTCATCAACTTTGGAAACTTGTGCAAAGATTCAGGCAGAAGGTAATAAGTTCTACGGGCTAAGTTCATTCTGAACATATCCTCCGTTTCAGTTTTGGCAGAATTTCAACTACTTGTTTGTTAATGTATCTGCATGGTAGAAACACCAATAAACGGAAGTCATGGAAGTCATGTCACATTAACGAAGATGGTGCTGAACTGTTCCAAATGAACGGTTCAAACCCTACTTGATTAACATTAAGAAACTTTGCAAACGTGGACTAAATTAGCAATCCGTAGTCAGTACTTCCCAAGACCCACAGAGGAAAACTCAAAACCTTGGATGCGAATGATTTTGACTAACTGCTAAGCCAGATTTGAACTGACCATAACCACTCAGCAGCTTTAGTGGTGTAGGGTAAAGACACTTTCTAAAACGTGGTGAGCTTGAGACCCATTAAAGCAAGCTTGTAATTTTTTTCTCGCGCTCCTAGAAGTAAGTCAGGTTGGCATTATTTCATCAGTTCACGCCAAGGGCAAACATTCATTGACAAGTCCGTGTAGCGCCCTCTGTTGTCGTACACTTTGTTGCAGTGCTAAATACAAAACTGCCTTTGAATATTGAGCCTTCTTGTCGTTTGACACAGATCCTAGATGAAATAAGGGAAAATGAGCGATGCAGCGAGGAAAACCTGGATGTTTTACTGGAGGAGATCGAGAACATTCTATCTGAGGAGCCAGGTATCGGAGAAGCAGCGGTGTAGAGGAAAGGGGGGTAACTCAATGTTGGCTGTCAAACCCTCCAATTTTCCAACAAAAACAAGTCACATTTTGAAAGTGCATTTCTGAAAATTAACTTGATAATAATAACCGAAAGATTATGAGGCAATCGTTGCTTGAAATAGCAAGCGTGTAATTAAGGAGTATCTACCAAGGTTGGAATGTTTACAAGTTTAAACGTTTAGGCCTAAACGAAAAAGTTCCAAGTTCAGATTTTCCAAATCGTTTCAACGGAACTGCCCATTTTAGAGGTTTGACGGACTAATTGACGCAGTGTGGCATTCAGTTTTATTGTAAACGTATTATTAGTTATTTTGATGACAGGGATTTCCGTATTAGAGGACTACATACAATATTAATGTTCTTCAACAAGGAACCAATAAGATTTCCTGTTAACCGAAGTTTACATTATAAAATGAGTGATGGTTTAGATGACCATGTTTATACATTACAATAATATATTCAACTAACTTCAAGTCTATACACAGATATTTTATGAAACAGAAAGGAAGCTTAGAGCCTTCTATACACCTGGTATGTTGTCACATTTGACAAACTTGAATTTTTAAGAGCAGTAGCAAAGGAAAAGAAACAGATAGATTCTGATTAATAAGCCTACAGATCATTATAAACGAAAAAGGGAAATCTTTTACAATAATGATTACGAAAACTTTTGGACATGTTTATGCTTTTTGCTAATTTCGTAAGCAAAGTGGTAAGTTCACGCTATAAATGTTACGTGATAATGATTTGTCTAATGATATGATTGACTGTGTATAAATGAAGACAGTTTTGTAACTCAGAATTTCCACTTAGTAAGTTTACGAAAACACCTGCTGACATTATTAACAATGTAGCACGTCCTTCTAACTTGTTTTCACATCACATTTTAGTCACACCATAGGCCTACAACAGAAACCTCTCCTGAGAAAAAATGAAAAAAAATACAGGGGTTACAAAGTTATAAGCAATGTCTGTAATTATAATTTTAGTCCGGGTTGTACCTTCAAAGAGAATTTTTTCGAAGTGCATATGTTCACAGAGACAAATTTTTGGCGAGGAGACCGGGCAAAATGAATAAATGTCTTTAATCGACAGCAAAGTTATCTGCTACTTTAGAGTTACCCGGATGATGAGAATGCGTATTCCTCGTTAATCAAAATATATTCAAAATAAAATATGCTTTCTCAGTAATCAATAAATTGCATTCACCAAATATTGTAATATGGCCCTTAATTCACTCTTAATTTTTAGACTTAGTTTCGTTTCGTTGTATTTCAAAAATACTATAATGTTAGTTGCTTTAATCACATTTTATATGGAAAATAAAGTGTGGTAAACCAAAACACGTTGTCTACATAGATAAGCGGCAGTACTAAAGTTTTCCTTTAATAAGCATTTTTTTAATATGGTGGATACAACCTTTTTCCTTTAACCCATTTTCTCCATGTTTTCTTTAGCTCTTCTTTCATGCTTATGCTGATGAAATCCCGCTTTGGAGATGACCTGGTCATTTTATTTTTAATGTTTTAAGGTATTTAACCTGAAAGTGTGCATCTATGAACGTCATCAATTTTACAAATTGGTAACAAATGACTCACTTTAAAACGAAAATATGTCATACTTGTATAGGCAGGAAATGTGGGTAGTTATTTAATAGTCTAAAGTCTCCCTAGATATACACGCACATTAGTTTTACATTAACTTCCTGAATGTTTCGATTGGCCCACTTTACCCATCGAAAGGCATGTGACCATTACTACAGCTTGACATTTGAACTCCCGTGTACGTTATACTTGATGGAACAAGTTCAATCCATTTTGCAATTCAACAACGAAAGGGAGTGGTCTCCACATAATGCCGCTCCACAACGACAGCTTCTGCATATGAATTCTCTGGAGGTCTGAATGCGTGGCCCTGGTGAAGCTACGTAATAGTATTTTTGGAACTGTGTCCGTGAGAGAATTTACATCTTTCTGCGCTGCATTAGAATTGCTTGGGAGGGATCGACGCTGCATGTGAGTACATAATTACTGCTGAATAATAGTATAATTGTGATGACATCTGTTGTCGCTGAGACTTAGGTCATTCGAGGACGTTTCCGAACAAACGACTGATCCCACTTTCCAGTGGGAAAAGTCTGCAATTAGGCCTACTTTAAACAACGCCATTACCAGCATAAATATCATAATAGTTTGTTACGGCTTAGAACACCAGGAACAAACTGAGAAAAATCCGGCTATTCAGTGGCAGAAATATTTTGTAACTAACTTTTGATAAAATTCAACGGCTTCAAAAACTTTATGGATTTGCTGCTCTTGAAGATAAGGACGCGAGCAATGCAATAAATTATCCGATTTCCCTGGAGTCACACATTTAGATTAGCAGGATAAAAAAAACAAATCTTTAGAATAAAAGAATTAAAAAAGCAGAGAAGAGTAAAGAAGAAAGTAAGAAAGAAAAAGAAAAGAACTCTCATCTTATCAGTATCCATTAATTGGTTAGCACTTGAAGCATTTCAATTTTACTATTGAACACGAGTGGCTAAATTGTACTTACAGCATGCTATTCAATAAGACTTCTATTGAACAAAAAAGTTGTTGCAAAAAATGTCATTCTTGTAACTGACTATGTTTTTCTTTATCACGAATCCAAAGAGCATTGGGCCTTGTCAGGGTTTTAATGGAGACCTGGAAGGTTATAAAGGTCAATTTGTTGCCATGAATTCTGATGAACACACTGCTATTGCTCAAATTGTTATATACCCTTCGGTAAAGTTATTGGCTGCTGTCTCTCTTTTTAATTGTCATCAACTTCTTTTCCGGTTGTGGTAAGGGCTAAATAGGTGAAGGAAACAAAATGTGCTTTCAACTCTCCACTCTCCACGCAAAAGATAAATCGGCACCGCGCCATGAAAATAAATTAACATAGTCGGTTTCCGTCTACGCTATGATCGCTTGGACTTTTTGTCTCGTATTTAAATCTCTAAACAAGACATCAATTAGACATCTTCTAATCTGTATTTTAACGGTTGATCCAGAATAAAATGTTTTATTGGGGGCAAATGGGAGTCGTGGAATTGGAATAGTTTATGCTACATTTTGATGTTTTAAACACACTTTTAAAAGGGAAAGAAATGAAATGAACCCGCCTAAATCGCCTTTCTCTCGTTAGTTAAACCAACACCAACAATATTTCTTCCTTTTTTGACGGGCAGCATGGCCACCGTTACCCCTTCCCCATTGAACCCATCTATTTGAGAGGTTTGTTGGGTTTCAATAACATCGCCGTATTTGTTTCATTTGAAATTGTTGTATGAGTTCTAAATTTCTTTTGTAGGTTTCAAGACATCGGCATCATATGAGGCCATAAAGAACTTGCAGAGATGGAGGCAAGAACAAGATGCAAGATGTTCTCAACGTTTCAGCTGCTCCTGGTGGAATCCTTCATCCTTGGTGTGTTAACACAGTTGACAGGGAATATCAGTGAATACAAAATTGCATCCTTTGACAATCCCATCAAATCATCAGCGACTGTGATAACTCGTCTGGATCACTTTGCTGTCCATCAGGACACTGGGGAGGTGTTCATTGGGGCGGTGAATTACCTGTACAAATTTGACAAGGACTTGAAGCAGGTTGCTAATGTAAGCACGGCCACGTGCTATGAAGATACTTGCCTGAATTACAATAAGATTCTGGTATTACACGATGGCAGGCTTATCACATGTGGCAGTGAATTTATTGAAACACCCAGGATGGATCAATGCCAGTCAAGGAGACTAGGAGATTTAGTCGGTGATGGCAGTCAGAGATATCAGATTGTATCATATGGTATGAGATCAACAGCAAGCATTGTTGCACCTGGAAAGTACAATGGTAACCCATCTACTCAACTCTATGTGGCAGCATCATACTCCTCTGAAACATCTTACCAAAGAGTTCCTCCCATTACCAGACGACTGCTCCAAATTGGGCCGGGATTCATGTTTGCTGATGGTGAGGATACTGTCAGTTTCACTGATGACTATACACATTCATATGATGCCACTCCTGCACCCATCGGTTATGTCAGTGCATTTACCTGGAAAGGATTCACCTACTTTGCTACAACGCAAAGGCAAAGTTTATCATCCGTTCACCGTTCGCGTGTTTCCAAACTAATTCGCCTCTGCCACAACACTGATGACGTTGACGCTTACACCGAGATTTTTATTGACTGCAGTGGATCCAGTGGTACATTCAGTTTGGTGCAGGCTGCTCATGTTGGACGAGCAGGCCCCCACTTGTCAGAGTCCTTAATGTTAGACAATGATGATCAGGTGCTGTATGCTGTCTTTGTCAAAGCCTCATCATCTGATGATAATCCCATCGCAGACTCTGCACTGTGTGTTTACAAGATGAGTGACATTGAAGCTGCATTTAAAGAGGCTGTGAGGCAGTGTCTGAATCAAGCTGATGTGAATGAAGTACCATTTTTTGCAGGAACAGTGTGTAATGACCAGGTATACGTGTACTATTCATAATTATGAATGAGCAAAGTTTTTATCCCATTGGAAATAAATGTTTTCAAACAATGCATCATTTTCAGAAATCTATGATGGGGCTTTAGTTTATGTGTATCTTAAAGAAAAAGATATGCAGGTCATGAGAAAATGGCAAAGAAATGTGCTCCTCTCCCCCTCTAGAACATTCCCGACAGCAGCCCATATCTGTGCAATGCAGGGAACAGGTACGTATATGCTACTGGGAGATACACAGATCGTGTTCGTGGCACATCACTCGTACGGATGGCAGGACATCAAGCATCATCCATCATCACCAGCACTGACCTCAATCACACTGTGGCTTTCATTGGAACTACAGGGGGACAACTCCTGAAGGTTAGGGGTTTCACTCCGAAATTGTTGTGGGGGATGAGTGTGTGTAGGCATCCGAGCATCCAGAGGTATGGTAAAGAATTGATGCAGACTGAGCTAGGTCCATACAACGTTCCTCACCTCTGAACAATAGGTTGGGAGGCGTTTGGGGTTATACTGTTAGAAAAAAAGGTGAACGAAAATTTTTTTGAAATGGTAATCAAGTTACAAGAACATTGAACATTTTGGTCTAATTTTCGTAAATGCACAAAAATAAGGGAAAGTTCGGGCGGTGCTGACGCATGCGTGTGTTAGTTCGGTTTCACTAAGTGTAGACGAGCACAAAAGAAGTCCACATAATGAATTAGGAAAGTTCGCCCACACTCCCACACAACGTTTCGGCCTTTCTGAAATGCAGTTTTTAAACTTTTGTGTCAGCGTTTTTTGACACATAAGCTGTCAAGGAAATCGCCATCAAAAATCCAGCTGGAAGGAATGTTTAATTGAAAACAAAGGTTTTTAGTGAGTTTCTTTTAACACCCTCAAAACTAAGATAAAGTCCATTATGTATTGAAGACATGGCATACAAGCGTCCTGCAGATTCAAGTGTCTGGTAAATAAAATCGTCATTTGTCTTTTGAATAAAGTTTTTACATGCAACTGCTCTTATTTAATCAGAGCGTGGAACTTTACGATACGATATTGTAGAGAACAAGAGAATATTTAAATCTTAATTTTGGCCGTGAGAGGTTCCCTTGTTCTGTGTATACATTATGAAAATATCATGCACGCGACGAAGATTGCATTGTCGTTTATTCACACGCACACTGTTTTAAACAGCTGGCATTACTGTCGTTCTGTGACAGTTTAATTTCTCCAGTCAGCCACCTATAATTGATAGCAGGTTAAATACCCATAATATCCTCGCGACTGTTCCACTGCCTTAGTTTAGTATAGTATAGTATAGTATAGTATAGTGTAGTGTAGTGTAGTGTAGTGTAGTGTAGTGTAGTGTAGTGTAGTCTAGTGTAGTCTAGTGTAGTGTAGTGTAGTCTAGTGTAGTGTAGTGTAGTGTAGTGTAGTCTAGTGTAGTGTAGTGTAGTCTAGTGTAGTCTAGTGTAGTGTAGTGTAGTCTAGTGTAGTGTAGTGTAGTGTAGTGTAGTGTAGTGTAGTCTAGTGTAGTCTAGTGTAGTGTAGTGTAGTCTAGTGTAGTGTAGTGTAGTCTAGTCGAGTCGAGTCGAGTCGAGTACAGTACAGTACAGTACAGTACAGTACAGTACAGTAATGTGCGGTGTTGAATACTGAATTATTTTATTTTACAGGTGCACGTCAAGAATTCAACGTCAGCTAGATTGTACGAGCAAGTGACACTGGATGATAATCCAGTGATGGGAGATATACTGCTGAATGAAACTGTAGACGAAGTCTTTTTACTCACGGAACAAAAGGTGAACTGTGTCCAACAGTTAATTAAATAATGTCTTCAGTATGCTGAAGTATCTTGTTGGTTGTTGTTGCAGTATTTTATCTTAAATTGTCATTCAAGATGCGTGCTGAGAATTGCGGTCATAACCTGCTGATGGAGACCCATGCGGTTGGTGGTGTACTCTGAATAGAAAGTTAAGATCTAGCCAATGTTTCTGCTAATTATTTGTTGGTCTTTCGTAATTCTCTGTCTTTTTTTTCATACAGTTTATTAAAATGCGTGTTGAGAACTGTGGTCAGTACACCACCTGTGAGGCATGTATTAGGACTGATGCAGGGAATGATGGAGACCCATTTTGTGGATGGTGCACACTCAAGGGGAAGTAAGTTATGGAGTTAGTCTACCTTCGTTAGGCTATCATCAGGTAATTAAAATTAAATGATAAACTTGTCTGATTATTTGTTTACGGTATGTCACACAAGTGGGTGAAAATAACGCTTTAAAAAGATGCTTGGCTGATTACAAATGCAGGTGTAATTAGCCTCGAGCCGGACCAAGAGAGGGTGCACTTTTCTTTCCAGCAACGAAGGTTCCTTTGGTTCATGTACAAACGTTGAATGCGCGCGTTGTGGTTGCATCACTATCGGCTAATTAGACCCTTATTCCGCCCAACATGGCTCTTCCCGAACAAGGTCGAGGTGGATGGGGTGGAGTTCGGGTGGCCTGTTCTTGACACATGCTTCTTGGTCTTGCACTCGCACGACGGGAACCAGACCCCAAACGCTGTTCTCGGAACGGGACCACACCACCTCTATGTCAGGGTTTTATAGGAATACACGGAAAATCTCCTGAGATTTTGACTTTTAAACAGCCGCCAAAAATAGTGAGTTGGGTTTCAAAGCTGGAAAAAATTAAAGTTGTGCAAAATTAAGATGGATAATTTTAAACAACACAGAAACGAATGTTCCTTTTTAACACAGAAAGAATTAAGCCTAGTTATCCAAACATTAACCCTCGAAGAACGCAGATAGACGCCACCGATGTTGCTTGCCACTAACTACTAGCGATAACCGGTTGTACGTTCCCAGCTTTCGAGCGGCCGACCCAAGAACAATTGATCGAGCTATTTGTGAACATACGAGAGCAAGCCACCCGTACTCAGACTCTAGTGTGACTCGACGACCAGGATTAGAGAGATATCTCTGTTAACCATAGAGAAAAAGAGATATCTCTAGGCCCTATTAGCAATAGAGATTTTGTTGCCTGTTTTGGATGCCCTTTGAACGAACTCTAGGGTGATTGGGACGAATATATGCACCAAAATTCAGAAAGCCATGGTGGTGCTTAATGGTAGTTGTTTGCAATGCATTGGAAATGGCATGCATTTATATGAACACAGTTGAGGGGCGCAGTAGGGCCCTCTAAGTGACCAAGTTTTCAACCACAATCACAGACCCCAACCTGCAGAAGCGGAAACAAACTAAAGATATCTCTATTTTGTAATTTGGGATGAAATGTTAACTTTGCACGCCATACAGTAGATTGCTGTGATTTGTCAAATGCACGCGCACATGCAAGTGCAGCGCCACTGTTGTGATTGAACAGCGCCACTGTTGTCTAATCGGATTAGTCTGTTAACCAATCAATCTGGCTGATCGCCCTCGTGACAGCATAGTGTTTTTCGTTTTTTTTTCTTTTATCCTTTAAAGATGCACCAGGTATATTGACTGTCAACTGGATAGTGTGATAAGTACAGGCTGGTTGCCCTACAATGAAGCCCAGTGCATCGGAATAACACAAGTCTTTCCCGCTAAAAACATGCCAGTCACTCTTGCCGGCCAACAGGTACTTTGATTTCTTTATCATGACCTCACTAAAAATATTCCTTAATCCTAGGTTCCATCTGATGGTTTTCCAATTGAATTTCCCCTGCATGCACTTAGATAATCGTGACAGTGCAAAAGCTACCACAGCTCCGAGACGGACACCATTATGTGTGTAGGTTTGGTGATATTTTTGACTACCAAGCGACAAACTACAACAAGGATAGCTTGGCATGCAGAACACCCCCGCAAGATAACTTACCACCACTGCCTACTGGAGGTAAGGTAAACGCCCAGTGGCACTGGGTAATTATTGCTTGATCAAAATAAGTGTTGCATAAATATTTACTATTACATAATATGACCGTCTCGCGTTTAATATGTTTATTTGTAACAGTGACCATATTTTTTTCTTCTTAATTTTTTCTCCTTGTTTGATACTATAGAAGACCATGTCATAGTTTCGCTGAGCGTCATGTCTACGGAAACCGGTGTGAACTTTGTCAACATAGACTTGAATTTCTATGAATGTGGCACCCACACAAGGTAAGGAGTGACCAACACCTGTTGGTTTTTTGTTTTAATATCTCAAGGTTTTTTGACCCACAGAAACTATTACAAGGTTTGAGTTCCAGTCTCGTCAATGTTACCAACGTTTACAATGATCAAGTAGCGAATCATTAGCAAACGTTGACAAGGTTAGTAGTGGGTAGAACTGATCCCATTTGGAGTTTTATTTAAAAATACGCAAAAAGCTACAAAGTCCTCAAAATGCTGAAAGCGACGGACGAATAGCAGCGTGTATAGAGAAACTTTGTAAATCTGCTCGTGGAATTAAAGTCACTGAATGGAATGAACTCTATCGTCTGGCGCATTGTTTTTGGTTTCAGCTGTGTGTCCTGCGTAGGTAGTGACTGGGCCTGTAACTGGTGTGTGTATGAAAACAGATGTACTCACAATGATTCGATTTGCTCAAAGCCCAATGAAATCATCGTCACGGGACAATACGTAAGTCTAGCACTGTTGTTTGTTTTTCATTCTGAAAATAGTGGTAGAAATGTCTTGCAGGGTTTTCGTGAAATAGATTTATTTGTTTCCGAGAAAATAAGATCTTTTAACAGTATGTTGATGTGACCATTATTAGTGCATTTTTGTGATTGAAAGTTTTCATTTATTTCTATATTATAAAGCAGAAGTAAAATTGAGCCAGAATATGTAGAGTGCTAGAAGCATTTTTTATTTTCTGTTGCTCAATTTTCTCAACAGAATCAGGGAGCAACTATGGACGGCCCAGACGCGTGCCCTCAGCTCCAACCACAAAATGGCGAGGTGCTGATACCTAATAATGTCAACACGGAAATAACTGTTAATGTTTCCAATTTCCCGCTGTCAACAATGGTTAGTCTGACAAAAATATGGATTTTTATAGACTTCAGCAATAAGGTAACATTTACACTTCCAAAAACAAGCTCCATAGAAAACTTTTATCGATTTGGTCAAGTTTTGTTTTTCATAATAAGAGTATAGACGTGTTTTCATAAGCATAGAGCGCAAATCCGCATGCAAACGGATTCTTATTGCACTTCCATTATCATCATCGCTACTCATCGGGACGTAAACATTCCAAAGTCATTTCCCTTTCCTGAGCTCCTTGAATGTAGCTATTTCAGTAACACTCAGCTAAACAGACACAGTGATCGTCAGGTCCCAATGTAACTGGCTCTTAGATGCGAATCCTGGCCTGTTTCACCCAGTGTCCAAACTATAAATGCGGATGGTTCCAGATGCGGATAACTGAGTTGCCATAAATGCTTTGATCTTTCAGGCACAAATTGGAATTCCTAATCTGATTTCATGCATATATTCGTACATTACTGTCAGCTGTCTAGATACCAATGCAGTCTTAACATAGAGGGGGTGGACCAGTTCATGGAGGCTACCCGGGATGATTCAACTGTGGCATGTACTCTAAGATCGGTAATTGATATGGCAAGACCTTAAAAGTGGTTTTGCTGTCTCTGGTGAGAAATTCGCCTCTTCGTGAAAACGGTGACGAAAGGATATTTTCATTGTTATGATAATGTTTGACCCTCCACATTTTAAACTGCCCCACTACTTTCTTTTTTGATGGCTCTATTCACCAAATTGTGTGTCACGCTAAATTGCTTGTAATTGTACATGTACACAGTTTACTTACACGTCCATCGAGCAAGAATTGAATGCGACATTGTCATTATGGTGGACAGACGGCAATAACAACATTCACCGTGTGGACGATCGGCATGGTTTCATAGGTAAGAATATCAGAATCTTCCAGTGGGTCAAATGGTAAATAATTCTCTGTCATATTGGCCAGAACTGCAGATACTCGAAGGAATCATATCCAAAAGTCTCACCGTCAAGTTTACTTTCAAGTGAAGTAGAGGCACTAATTAGTATGTACGAAAAACACATTCCTTGTAATTCTCATAATCACAGCTCCTCAACGTGCTGCTCAGCTCATCTGCGACAGAAATATTTCCTACCGTGTAAAATAAACCATCTTTATACCATCTCAGTGACTTTGTACAAATGTGAGGTCCTTCGTCCTGACCTAATTAGTATGTACGAAAAACACATTCCTTGTAATTCTCATAATCACAGCTCCTCAACGTGCTGCTCAGCTCATCTGCGACAGAAATATTTCCTACCGTGTAAAATAAACCATCTTTATACCATCTCAGTGACTTTGTACAAATGTGAGGTCCTTCGTCCTGACTGTAGCCGATGTGTGTCTGAGGAAACTACCCGTGCGGAGCTAGGATGCGTGTGGTGTGGGAATACCTGCGGAGTGATGGACAGTGCTGTGTGTGAAACTGCTGCTGAGATTGTCAGTCTTCATAATGGAATCAACTGCCCTGATCCAGTTATAATGATGGTTGGTTTCAAATTGTAGGCTGAATATCAAGGGTACTTTTAAATGTACGCTTGTTGGCCCTTCAAATTCAGAAACCGTAGGGGGTTCTTCCACTTCTGACCTTCGTGTTCAAGTCGTCAGCGCAATGACAAGTCAAATATATAATTCCAGCAATATGTCCAACTGCATATCTCCTTTTGATTCCAACATTGTAAGCCTGTACACACAGAAGCGGGTGTTAGTTTATAGAGACCAAACCTGAGACGCGTGGAGGAAAACGCGTGTTGAGAGAACTTGGCAATTTTTTCTTGAAGATAAAAGTGATGATCAGAGAATATTTTAATTCACCAGTCAATGTTCCATCTAGTCCGTTGACAATTGGTAGGCCTACCACCACCTAGACGCGGACCATTGATTAAAAATCTGAATTAGGGCAAGGTTTGCTGGTTTAATATTTTTGTTTTACCTGTAATTGCAGATTTATCCATTATTTGGACCAGACGAAGGCAATACAATTATAACCGTGATGGCAAGTGATCTTGGCCGCAGGTTCAGTGACCTCCGAGAGGTCACGATCGGAAGTCAGATATGTGACTTTCATGATCTGGAGATGTACTACCGAACCGGTGCCAGGTAATCAATTAATCTGCATTTATGCATCCCATTACGTTGTAATAAATACCTGTGGAAGCGGGAACATTTTGTTCCATTTTAAGCTTTTATATTTGTGAAAAGTATTACTGTAATCCTTATTGAAACAGTTTGGATTCTTAAATGAATGGATTTTATTGTAATCTTGTGAAAGTGTAGGAAAGAAAGTTGGAACTCCATCGGGTTAGGGGTAGAGAAAATAGTTGCTGTAAATGCACTGCAAAATCAGAATAATATCTGTATGCCCATTTGGGTTCATTCTAATATAGTTCTTATTTATTGCAGTGTACACTGTAGAACAAGATCTAGTTACGACCTCAGACCACAGTCGATTCAAGCGAGTATTACAGGTGCAAATGGTATTGAGCAGAGAAGTCATGGAGAAGTTACCTTTCAGTACAAGGTATTGTTGTGTTCCATTGTTTCCAACTTTGTAAGCCCTCTCGATAGTTTTTGCAGCTTTTCAAAAATCAAATCTCACGAGTTTTTCCGTGTTCGTGTAAAACGCTGATGAGGAGGTGGTATGCGAACCTGTTCCGAGAACAGTGTTCTTGAGTCGTGTTCCCGCCGTTTGAGCGCGAGAATACGAAACTTGTGTCAAGAACAGAGCGTCCGAACTCGACCCCAATGTATCCGAATTATTTAATTTTTCTGTGTCATCTGAATGAAGTAGAAATATCAGAAACCCAGAGAACCATCGAAGTCTTCTCAGAGATTTGACTCAGTGGCGTATCCAGCGGGGGGGGGGCTGGATACGCCACTGAGCCCCCCCACCCCGAGATTTTTATTGCACAGAATGTGTCATGGGTGAGTAAGAAAGAAAGGAATCGGTCTATTAGCACCAAAAACCCAAGAAAACATCCACTGCAAACAAAAGCAAAGATGTCAGGACCGTGAGTTAGGCTTTTGATTTTTTCTTCCCAACATCTATGTGAAGTCCAAATCCGCAGTTGCTTTTGAATTTGACCCCTCCCCCACCCACACATACAAGTGTGTATTTGCCTGCAACTGGGGACCCCCTGTTCCTCTTTTGTTTGTACATAAACTTTTTTAGAAGACCGCCCATATGTTTTGTACACAGTTGTCAATCGGGGACCCTTTGTCAATCTGGGACCTTATTGTCCTCTATTGTCCAGGGTCCCCAGTTGAATGCAGAAACAAACTCACATACACAGCAAAATCTGGATAGGCCTACGCCACTGATTTGTCTTCATTTGTTTTCCGTTGTTTGTCGTTTACAGAACCCAGTTTTGCACGATTTCAGCCCCAAGACTGGCCCTCAATCCGGAGGGACACGGATAGCAATCTACGGTGAATTCCTTGATGTTGGAAGAAACATCAACGTTTTACTTGGAAGTACTCCATGCTTGGTTGAAAGGTGACCGTACCAAACTTCTATGATTTGGCCAAAGTGACTGATTTCTTATGTTTTGGTTCACAGCCTATCAGTAATTTTTGTCACAGCTTTCATCTGATGAATTTGAAATGATGCTACAATATCCTTACTAGGTCCGATGTCAATGACAGCAGAATAATCTGCCAAACGTCCAGCGTCGGCCAGCTCGGTTCCTGGTCACTTTATGTGTTTTTCGATGGTGCAGTACGGTTTTCCCAAGGGCAGTTCACATATGTCCAAGATCCAGTGGTGTCGGGATTAGATCCCTCAACTAGCATCTTGGCGTAAGTCAGATCATACAGTTAACCATCAAAGATTGACATCGTTCACGCAAAAGCCAGCAGTTCAGGCTGAATAGACAAACGTGATTTTCAAGCGACCTGCTTCCATTTTGAAAGATAACTCGTCAAACTAACATCGCATTCTGTCTATCTTGTCAGATTTGTTATTCAGGTTGAATTCCTCATTTATACAGAACCTACATGAACATTCAAAATTAAATTTGTCCCATCTGTGTATTCAGTTAAGATCACCCGACGCTCGTTTTTTCTTTTACTGTAACATAATTAGATCTTCTTCACTTCTTTTTTTTTTCCATGAATGAATGTTTTCGTGTAGGGGTGGTCGAAAGCTTCAAGTTAGTGGATCGGGTTTTTCTGTTCTACAACGAACTCAGATATTAGTTATTATTCAAAGCAGCCAACAGGAATTTATTGAGGTAAGTCCAAGTTTGAAATTTTGTCTCAAGGACATCAACGCGTCTCTGAAGAAGGTCACATACAAAACTTCACGCTCCTGTAGTCTGTTTTTACTCTGCCATTCCCTGATTTGTGGATTGATATGTAGTACGTTGGCAAGTCTGGTTTATTTTCAAATTTTAAATTCAACTGCAGTTTATGCCCTGTGAGCTTGTTTTCAATAATCTGTAATCGCAGGTATTCTTGACTTTTTTTCAGGACTGCAGTGTAGAAAGTGACGAAGTCATGCACTGCATTTCCCCAAGAATTGATGCTGTTCCAAACCAAACACTTTCAAGCGACACGTTTTTGAACGTTTCTACTGGCTTCATCATGGACGGGGTCACCTCACTTCGCACCTGGTGTTCCAATCCAAACTCCTGTACGCTGCTGAAGTATTACCCGAATCCCAAATATTACACCTTTGATGACCCACTCTATGGATACAAGGATGGAATTGCTGAAATGGACGGAGACACTTTGATCGTCCGTGTAAGTTTGGAATTGTACATCAACGAAATTTATGATTTGGCTTGAAAGAGTAATACTTTTGGGTCATTTCATTTTTCTCTTCACCAACAATCGTGTTAATCGCATTCTCTGCATGGCTTGTGACCGTCCGACCTTTTGTTTTGCTTTTGGTCACCCTGACTACATGTTCATCTATTTCCATTTATTACTGTCATTACAAAAATCAACTCAAGAGCTGAATATGAACAGAATAACAAGACACTAAGAAGTGATCCAGCTCGTGTAAAATTGTTAAAAAGGATTGCAAACTGTTAATATTGACTTGATTATACGTAGGGCCCTCAAACCTTTAAGATGATACAGGCAAAAAGGTTTTTGAGTAAAAACTTATGTGAAAACTTTCCTTTTAAAACAGGGAGACCTTCTTGATCTCGCTATTACCAATAACGAAATCACTGTCTACGTTGGACGGGATATTTGTACCGACATCACCCTAGATAGGAGTGCTTTGGGCTGCAAAGTGCCGCAAACACAACTTGAGGCCGGTGATAATCTGGGGAGAAAAACCTCCAGAAACCTGCCATTTGTCCGGGTAAGAGTTATTACTTTGTGATATTACACAGATGTTGAAAATGCAACATTTTCGAAACGGAACAAAACTTCAGATAGACAACAGGACACAAAGAATTGCAGCAATGCTTAAAAGCAAGAGATTAGACATCGTATTACACAATTTTGTTGTCACTGTTGAGGAGACATCATAATGGGTGTCATGGCGGTCAAACATTCAAAAGCAAACACGTCTCTGGAGTTGTTTAAAGGAAATGAATTTTTTAGAATCGATTTTTGTGTACCTATGTACTCTTCTTCCGCGTATGAAGACTGTTTAAAATCTTTTTGGAGTTATGTGAATTGAAAGATGCACTTTTTTAAACATTAAAAATTGAGTATGCATTTCTGGAAAACTGATGGCGCTTTTGCTTTAATGTAAATCCAGGAAGACATGGTTCAGGTTGCATGTTTCGTGTTCAAATTGTGAACTCCAAAGTTGCTATCTGGGAACATTTCTTAAAGAGTTGTTTGCTAGCTTATCGCCATATACTTACACAACAATAAATTGCCAAAGAAAGTGCTACCATAGCAGGTTTTCAAAAAATCTAGACATTTTCTGTGCAAAAATCGGTGCAACATTGAGATCCTGTGCCTTGGATGGCATCATAGTTCTGCTCAAGAATATGCAAATGTACATCAGCATAAAAACCAATAAAGCTCCAAAATATAGTAGAAATTGTAAAACAAATGTTTAAAATCAAGTTAATCGAAACCCTAAGATGCAATTTCAAGGGTTTTTAACAAAATTTAGTCGAAAAGTTAAAAGTTTTCCAGGGAAAGAGGGAAAGACCAAGAAAAGGGGGACAGAACGGTTGTCGTTCAACTTCCCGTGTGATGAATATCTCTACGCGTCTCCACGCATTTCCAATGGAGTGAAGACCTAGACCTATCTCTAGACAACAGCCAAAGCATCCGTGCGAGTCCACGTTTGGCCGCGCTGAAGACCTCGCACGCGCGTACGAATGACCTTTGTTTGCGTATGCGTAGGTGGAATACCAAACTGGCAACTCATCATTGTGCCAAACCAGCCTCGTTTCCATCTTGCTGGGCCATGTTGGTGCCCACCATGTCTTGCGTGATCTTCTAGTGAAGGAATGCACACGCAACCCATTGAGTCGAGTTTGTGTCCCCAACCTCTTCTATAGGCCTATAAGCAAATTAAACGTCAATTTTTCCCAACTACATAGGTGTTTCATGGCACAAATGTGGTCTTTGACATCGGATACATCCGTTCTCCCAGCCAGTCAAACACAGCCCTCATCGTGTGTCTTGTCAGCGCAGTTGCCATCTTAGGCGTTACGATTTTGGCTGTGGTGCTGTACAAGAAATCCAAGGCCGCCCGAAGAGAAGTTGAGGAGCGACGGACCGACCTGGTCAAGATGACGATCGAAAAGACCGAAGCTGTGATTACTGGTCGGTATATGTTTTTTTTTTATCTTACATGCTCTGGTTCCAAGCCACTGTCTCCCTGTATATCACTGTTCAATGTTCAATTTTCACTATTAAATCAGCTTGCCAGGAAATTTGGGTTTTAAATCTTATCTTGTGTTGTCCGCGGCATGCATTGTTAACACTTGTACCAATATGAGCATGCACCTGACTACTTGAAAGGATGACAACACAGATCCCAGCTTAATCGTCCATATTTTAAATCTGTAGGCTACTATAAAGAAACAAAGTTGAATAAAAATATTGTAAACTTATAGTCTCTGTTTTAATTCTTGTTACAGTTTCCGGAGGCTTTCAGGAGAATGCCAGAAAATGATGAAACATTGACACCTTTATGACGGAATTAATAATACCCACGTTTTTTGTAATGATGTGATTATTAAAAGTTAGCTGTTGCTGTAATAATCAGAAACTTGTTGTTGATACAATGTCTATTTAACCAGAAGTACCTTCTGATCGAATGAAGACTAAACTTCGCCGACAATTTGGCCTTCCAGTGTTTCAACTTCATTGAGTCAATTGTTCCTATTCATTTACACAGGAAATTATAAGGTTTCCATTCTTTAGAGTTGATAGCGTCTTATTTCCTTTTATGTTTACTGTCTAAAAACCTGTAGAAAAAAAGGAGCTGTAACTAAGAAATAATGTGTACACTTTTAACGGTCTTTTTTCCTGATTGTTTCCTGATTGGGAAACCTGATTATTCACACACTCCAGTGTTTGACGATTTTCTGTTAAGTACCGTTAACTAATTTAATTAATACAATGACTGAACATTTTATAGGACGTAATCATTTTTTTTCATTTATTTTTTTGTAATTTCTCTCTTTAAGATTTGGCCACAGACGCACACAAATTATAAAGAACTTCGTGACCAGTCCCTGTTGGACTACTTTTTCATGCTAGGTTTACTTTTTGTATAAAAGCAAGTACTTCATAAACTCTCATTATTTTAAGAGGTTTTAAATGTCAGATGTATAACATATTGCTTTCTTTATGTATGTCGTAGAGCTCTATAATTACTTCGGCGAGGATTTAATCTTAATGACATGTTATGAAATGCTGAGTGTTGCTTAGAATGTGTAAAAAATATGGAAAACTTATTAAGCTTACATTTGTAAAAAGGAAGCTTTGTAGTTTAAATGTAAGCCAAGTTGAACTTGATTGCATTTTACAAATTGAGAACTGCAGTATGAGTCAACTCCAGTATAAGATCAATATTAATTCAAACACGGCTTTTGTTGTAGCAATTATGAACATTGAAAAAGACGTTTCATGCTTTCATGTGAAATGAAACATAATACAGTTTGCACGGTTCGGAAACATTTTATGTTTCAACCCGCGAACTAAATGACATGATACACAGTAGTAAGCAGTATCAAATACTCGGACAAAATTCCCCGACGTACGCTGTGCATGACATGTTTCCTCATAAAGTTGGTTGTTTTGATCTCCTGACTCTGAGTTCAGGCGTGTGGTCAGGTTTTCCTTGTAGCTCAAAATTCCCACAGTACTCCCCGATTTTGCTAAATAAAGGATGTGAGAAAACCGTCATTCATAGCAACGCTGAAACATTGTTCACATGAAGACAAAGCACGGATACCAGGCAGGAAATAAAGTACAGTGGTGATAGCGTTCAACCTGCGTGTTCCCGTCTGAATTCAGTCCCACTCTGAGTTTTGACAATTCATTACTTTTAAGGGAAGAGTGGAGACCCGTGCAGAGTTGAATGTGTGTTTAGTCCCTTCCATCCTGTTTTATTTTGATATATGCAGTGTGGTTTGGAATTAACATTGTACCTGACATGGGCAGAACACCGTTTGTTATTAGACAAAGGGTTTGAGCTCTGACTTGGTGGGAGGCTTCAGTTACGCCTCCAAATATTAATTTTATTGGCTTACACGCCACTTGCTACCAAGAAACAGTGTAATTGTTTCTTCCGGGGACCTACAAAAAACATGCCAGAAACGCACAAAAGTGCCCGATGATTCCAGAGGGTCAGCGTCAACTTGAAGTTGTGCGGATCAAGTTGATTTGATGAATGATTTGTGACGGTGACCTTTTCGAACCTTCCTCATTATGTGAGGCTGACTTTAAAATGTTCGTTACACCCACTTGGATGGAACAGGTCAGATTTATATTAGAGAGGAGGCACGGGGGAAGTTCAAATTGCCAAGGTGCTTCCCCTTGCAGGAAACATGTTACCATTTCCAAAGGAATCTCAGAAGAAGTGGTCTGTGACTATATGAAAACTTTCGCACTTCTCAGGGGACAATGATGGCATAATTGGGGTACACTTTGAGGGCCCTCAATTTGTGGCAGGGGCAATCCTTGGGTTGTATCCCACTGTATAAAGAGAGCAGCACCAGCTCCAAATTTTGGAAACAAACTGGCTGAACATTATGTGTACAATAAAGCATACGGCTATTGTATACCAACATTGTGTGTGCACCCACGCATACAGTGCACGACTTGATTCCGGCTTCAAGTTGATGGTGACGTTGCGGTGCCAATAAATGGTGACAATGGTCGCAGCAATATGAACGGCTCGGGTTCGATCACAAATAAAAACGTGTCAAAGGCGGATTATTAACAGATTTTTTTCTTCTATAAATTCTGAGCGGTTGAGGGGGCACAGGACAAGTTGGGGGCGTTGTTTCCTTACACCCTCTTAATTATACCACTGTTAAGCGGTGGGAAAACAGCCTTTTTTTTTAATGACGGGTCTTTACGAACCATTTTCCCCTTGAATACAACCCTAATACCAACTGAAATTATAAGAAGGGGAACAAAACGATTCTCAATAATTTTGTCTAACCCTCTTTCACTTTCTTTCCTGTTTAAAACGACCATGCATGACCCGGTAAGCTCGTTCCCACTCTAGTCGGATCCAAAAATGATTTGTGCTCCGATTTCTACATTCAAACTTCTTCAACATAAAATAATTTACATAAAACATTCTACATTTAAAGAAATGCAAAATCTCTACAACTGCTCATTGGAGTGCCTCAAACCTGGTGTGCAAGGTAAAAACTGCCCCCCCCCAAAAAAAATGTGTCTCAACACTTTTACTGGATCGCACCCCGGTAAAGGTGTCCACGAGGACGCATTTTCCGAGGTTAATCTGTCCCTCTCTAAGTAAATTTGTCCCCCTGGGAAATGTGTCCCCCGTGGAACGCCACAAGTCTTTCAACCAGGCTGTGAATCACTTTATTTCAACTGCTTTCGAGCTGCGTTTACACTGGCACCACGCTTTTTCTTGAATGCTCGGCGATTGAATTGTATTTGAGTGATTTACGCCCTACGGATTGCTACCGTTTCCGATTTCGTGCGGAAACATAGCTCAGTTGGTTTTACGTCTCATACCCCCCCCCCCATTTTGACTGCATGATAAGGACTAAAACTGTATTTCACGTGGACTGAATTCATCAACCCGACACGAAAATTACAACTTCTGTGTGGCAAAAAGAGGGGGGTAATATTACCTGGAGGGGACTGACTTACCAGGCCACAGGTGGACACTTTTGCCTAGTAATTCTGTCCCTCCGGCAGTTTACCGGGGCACAGATTCACCGTCCACACCGCCTGGCAGGTAAAACAACCATTTTACCTTTGGCTATGGGGCCATTCGGGGACACCGTAACACGGAAATAACTTGTCGAAAAATAAACTTTGTACAGGTGGTGCACACAAGATCAAAATTAAAGCAACGTGATGCGTCAACATCGCTGTACTAGCAGCAAACAGAGGCGACTTCAAGTTTACGTTCAGTCCTTACCGATTCCTGCTAGGAATCTCGCCGCTCTCTAGCATAGAGAAAGGAACACAGGCTGTTAGGTGGTGAGTTTCACATATCATATTAGTAACTAAGCTAGCCGTTGTCTATCTAGCATGTCTAGGGAGATGATATGTTTGAAAAATTAAGTGGTTGTAAAAAAAAAATGAAAACACCTATCGCTAGTGAGATTTGATGGTGGTCTTTTGCTAATTAACGAATGGTTCTTGTCAACTGGCACGGCAGCTCAATGTGCCGAGGTGGGGCACCGGGGGGCCACAGACTCCACTGTGTATACATGGTACACGATATCCATTATTTCAAATCCTGCAGTTGTACGTGCTTCAGTACTCTACTGAGTGGAGCGCTAGTAGGCCTATTCCTCTTTTTTTATTTTGGACAGGATTGTCAGTATTCTCCACTCAGTAGAGCTACCTCAGGACCTACTTTGAAAACTCTAAGTCACTCCATCCGTGACACGGAGTATCAAAGATGGAGTTAGTGACTTAGAGTTCTAAAAGTACTCAGGACATAAGGGTAGAATCACCATGATCAAACTTTATGACAGTTGACACTCTGTGTCATTCCACAAATTTGGGGATTGTATACTTGGGGACATCCCAGTTTTTGACATTGTTATATTGCAAACTGGTAAGCCCCCCCCCCAAAAAAAAGGCAATGCTCTCTTTATTGTGCTGACCCTATTTTTTGAAAATTGTAAACTGTGAAAAATGTGACCTTTTTACTGATAAACTACCCATAACCAACCATGCAAATTTGAATCCACCATGTGTCATGTGCTAAAACACTCAAGTTTCCCCTCACAAATTCCCTCAAAACCTTACCTTTTTTGACAGCATTAACCTTACAGTTATTGAGCATGATGTCACAGTCATCTCCCAAGGTGAATTCAAACGTTAATGTAGCTCCCCCCTCTATTGTTCTATTGTAGGAACAGGGTCCCCAAATTTACAATCCCTACAAATTTAGTGTGTAAAAACAAAACAAAGCATAAAATCCAACATGGGCTACCAACTGTTTGGCCTCCAAAAAACTGCAAAATTTTCTAGTGGGAAATATACTTGAGCATAGAGCAAGGAACAGAGCTACAGCTAAATGTTTTAATTAGATTTTTACCTACAAGTACATCCAGTAACTTGATTATGGAGAGAATTCAGAAATGGTAGGAGTTTCTATACATGCACCAACTGTTTCTTGTGTCTTAATTGAGGCAGGACATACCAAGGAATATTCAGCATGTGTTTTGGCTTTCTATGAAACCCAAATCTTTGAACCACCATGGAATGTGCGTACATGCATGCATACAGGGTTTCAGAAAATGCTTGGAGAGGAGAAATTTGTAGTTCAAATTTATTACAAACTCCATTTACTCCATGTTGACAAGCCTCGTTGAGGCATCTGAGTTGCAGATATAGGTGTAAATGAGGAATGGACAATATTGTAAATCAACCAGCATGCATGAAGTGGCTTAACTAGGGCTAAATTTCTTGGGGGGGGGGCACCCGGCCAGGGGTGCTCACATTTTGCCAAGTGGATACCACAAGAACTAAGCTGCACATGCATTATAACAGAGATTATTCACAGTTTTCAAATGGAGGTGGGGGTACTGGGGGGCATGGGCATCTGCGGGGAGGGGCATGGCCCCTCCCTCGTAGTTATGCCCTAGCACGCATGTGATATTTTATATATGATGAAACACTGAAAAAATATGTATGTGATCATTGACTGGAAAGACTACTAGCATTAAATATGAGAGGAAGTAAAAAATTGGGAGCAGCCTTTGAAATTTATAATGGACCTTTTTTTTGAGGAGAATTGATTCACAATAAAAAAATAAATCAATTTAAATGGCCCGGCTTACAAAATAAATGCAGATATCAAGTTTGATGAATGACATAGATTTAGGCATCACATGTTTGTGTGTGTTTAGATTTCATGAAATTGTTAAATACACTGTAGGGGTTTGCTCTCTGTTTATTTTGCCATTGGTTCCTTATCGTTTGCCAATCTTTTATACCGAGTACCAACTGCAAGGGGTGTATTGAAAGTGAAGCCTTGAGTTTGTAGGCTTAAAAGTTTTCTTTTTTTTTTAAAGGGGCATGTAGTTTAGCAGCTGGTCCAAAGTGTCAGGATATTACAACTCTCCCAATATTCCCCTGCTGTGGGCTTGAATCTTAGTGTAAAAACATTTGAAGTTTAAATCAGTGTTTAGTTCAAAAATATTCCAGTTTACAGCGATGGTGGTTGATTATGCATTTTATTTCCTGGTTTGAACTGGGAGTGCCATATCCACTGCAATGAGCAGTCAAGCAGATCTTCTGTATCCTGAGACTTTATTTGACTATGTATGGCTCCCATTATGACAGGTATTTTTGTGTGTGTGTTGCCTGTATTGTTGATTGATTGACTGGGGCAAGGAGGAAGTAACAGGTTCATGTACATGTACATTTATTTCATGTAGGCAGTGGCCAAAAAGCAAAAGATAGCCAATTGTGTGATGTTTAAATTTTCACTAGAGAGAGGGCAAAACGTGTTGATTCAGCTAGAGCAACCTCTATCTTCTTGCTTCTCAAAATGATGTGGTTGTGGTCTGAGTTACACAGTGTTTAGAAATACATGTAACACATGTTGGCTACTAAATTGAGAAACTTATGATGCAAATGTCAAATCATAATCACAGCTCGGGGAGCACATAGACTGTGAAATGAACATGCATGGAGACTTTAAAATCCTGGGTCTTTTGAAATTCAAGTTGACTTTCCTCACATGATTTTATCCTTCCTCCACTAACATGGGCATTAGTGTATCATGTAGTGAGGTTGTCTACAGTGATAGTGTAATCACAGTGTGAGGTGTTTAAAAATTCATAAATATACATGCATTGCTTCATTATCTTTTTTGTCCTCCAGTCTCTTCATTTTTAATACATGTACACGTACTTCCTGCATTTGATCACAGATGTATGTAATGGTAAATTACTTCAAAAAGCAAGGATGGTCAGATAAAGACAGCTGGGAAGTCATTACTACAATAGAGGGGATTCCATTACAGGAATGAGTCATATAATATCCTTGCGTCCCGATGATGCACAAACTTTGAGTGCATGGGTTACATTCAAGGACAACACACATTAGCTATCATGGCACACTCGGCCACATTCTGTGTGCAGTTTTTTCTGTGTGCAGTAGCCTGTCTCTTTTGGAACCCCATTCTTGAGGCAGTTTTTTTCTTTTGAGCTACTCAGAGGTAGAAACTTTTTTCATGTGTTTCATCAAGGTCTGGATATCTGTTCCATCATGTAGCCTTTCCATCTACATGTAATGGTATCGTTGCTTGTTGCTTGGTTGCGGGTGACTGCAAAAAGGAAAGAAGAAAAGGGAACTTCTGTCAACAAAAGGATGCAGACATCAAGTTGTTAAATTGATTTCCTATTTGTGCAGCGCATTCAGATTAGAGATCATAGCAATACTGAATAATCTGTTTTCTGCCTCTCTCCTTTTAATATGGCAGCATCCAACCACAGCTCAGAAAAGTCCTTGCAGCATTTGATTTGACATTGATTGGCATTGATCTGAAGGAGACGGTCGACATGGGAACCAGAGGCAGAGCTCAGCCACTCTGCATCATGGGATTCCGCTTGCTTCTTATCAGTGCCTTCCTCCCGGCTGTTTACGCAGAGTGGTCTGGAAGTCTCTCTGCCTATGAAGTGTCATCCTTTGACAATCCCATCAAGCAGTCAGATATTGTGAGGACTGGTCTAGATCACTTTGATGTCGACCAGGACATTGGAGAAGTGTATGTTGGGGCAGTGAACTACCTGTACAAACTCAACAAAGACTTGAAGCAGGTTGCTAATGTAAGCACGGCCACGTGCTATGAAGAGACTTGCCTGAATTACAATAAGGTTTTGGTGTTACACGATAGCAGGCTAATTACATGTGGCAGTGAATTTAGGATGTCAGCTGAGATTGATCAATGCCAGTCAAGGAGACTAGGAGATTTAGTCGGTGATGGCAGTCAGAGAAACCTGATTGTATCATATAGTACAGGATCAACAGCAAGCATTGTTGCACCTGGAAAGTACAATGGTAACCCGTCTTCTCAACTCTATGTGGCAGTATCATATTCTTCTGAAACAACTCACGAAACTGTTCCTCCTATTACCAGACGACTGCTTGTAACTGGCAATGGATTCATGTTTGCTGATGGTGAGGATACTGTCAGTTTCAATGATGCCTATACAAATTCATATGATGCCAATCCTGCACCCATCGGTTATGTCAGTGCATTTACCTGGAAAGGATTCACCTACTTTGCTACAACGCAAAGGCAAAGTTTATCATCCACTCATCGTACACGTGTTTCCAAACTAATTCGCCTCTGCCACAACACTGATGATGTTGACTCTTACACAGAGATTTTTATTGACTGCAGTGGATCCAGCGGTACATTCAGTTTGGTGCAAGCTGCTCATGTTGGACCAGCAGGCCCCCACTTGTCAGAGTCCTTAATGTTAGACAATGATGATCAGGTGCTGTATGCTGTCTTTGCCAAAGCATCATCATCTGATGATAATCCCATCGCAGACTCTGCACTGTGTGTTTACAAGATGAGTGACATTGAAGCTGCATTTAAAGAGGCTGTGAGGCAGTGTCTGAATCAAGATGATGTGAATAAAGTACCATTTTTTGCAAGAGCGGTGTG
Organism: Acanthaster planci; assembly: GCF_054643075.1. Lineage (NCBI taxonomy): Eukaryota > Metazoa > Echinodermata > Asteroidea > Valvatida > Acanthasteridae > Acanthaster > Acanthaster planci. Next base: position 17,511,591 of record NC_141780.1, on the reverse strand, counting down.
CAGTGCTCAGGTATGCATGTACTATTCATAATTTTGAATAAGTAATATTTTCTTTTGGTCCCTAGGAAAATGAATGTTTGGACCAAACTCGCAGTGCATCATTTTCAGAAAGCTGTAATAGAGCTATAGTTTGTGTTTTTATGAAGAAAAATATACAAGTCTTAAGAAATCAGAGCAGAATGTGTTCCTTTCCTCTTCTAGAGCATTCCCGACAGTGACCCATATCTGTGCGATGCGGGGAACAAGTACACATATGCTACTGGGACATACACAGATCGTGTTCGTGGCACATCACTCGTACGGATGGCAGGACATCAAGCGTCATCCATCATCACCAGCACTGATCTCAATCACACTGTGGCTTTCATTGGAACTACAGGTGGACATCTCTTAAAGGTAAGGTTGCCCATATTCTTTCCTACAGTATACAACATATACGTGTAGTCTGTCTGATTGATGGCAAGTTCTGAGCTACCTCAGGTCTAATTGAGTTATTTAACTCAAGATTCTGTGGAGGTTACAGTAGATTTGAAAAGTGTTAAATATAAATGTTCATAGATTGATAGTAAGTTTGAGCCAGAGTTCCAGGTTCCCACAGAAGTTTTCCCCTATTGTCCTTTCCCACTGTGAGGTACATTTAGTACATGATGGGGCTGCATGCATGACTGCTCTCTCCTGTTGCAAGTTACATACTTGAGTATGAAACGCAAGTAACACTCACTGGTTCTTTTTAAGAACGACACCTCACCCAAAAGAGATTTATTCCATGGTGTACCCGCAAACCTATTTCTCAAGTTACATACTGTTACACCAAAAGCATGTGTTTTGTAAAGAATCCTCTCTCTAGATGATTGCCAAAACCATCAATTTCCTCTGTTGACCAGTTAGAGGAACAAGCCTGGGGATGGTTTGCTTTTGAATAATTCACAAAGTTTGCAGTGACAGGCTTTCCACCGTGGATGAGAATTACAAACATCGCTTTTAATGTAGATTAAAAAAAAATCATCTTATCTAAGAATTGCTGCTTGTAAAGGTGATTACAGACATTCACAAAGTCAAAGAGTTTCAGGGCTTCCTTGCTAATGGTGGCAGGTTGTCAGGTGAGGTTAGTTGGGCCCAAATAACAGGAAAACAGTGGGGTTGTATTAAGAAACCCCCATTAAGCTAAAATGGAGCTTGCTCCAAAGATAGCTCTAGAGGTTGAGCTAAACTGCCTTCAAACGACAGCTGTTCCAGGTAGAGCTTTAAGAAAGCTTCAGAGCTACATGTATCTTCAGAGATAACCTTCAGCCTGAATTAGGGTTAATCCGAGGGTGTCATCATTTCTTGACAACCCCAGGGTCCACTACTTCAACAACTTAGTTACAAGTTCATCTGACAAATGCTTTTGTAAAATCTTGGATGCACTTTCAAGTGCTGCCTACAGAAGTGACGGCATACTACCTACTGATACCTACTCAGTGTGGTGAAGTTCATGTACCTTAGAGTTCTAACAAAATGACTTTTGAAATATTCTATGAGCCACATGCATGTGAAGGTCCATGATGTTACACATCAGTGTTTTACAGTGTTAGAATAACAATTTTTGTAAAAACATTTTTATTGTATATGTATTACCATTAAGGGCAGAATTTTGGTGGAAAATATGTAACTGACCTTTTTATTGTTACAAAACCACTGTACTAACTTCAAATTAAGTAAAACCTTGAACATGAATCAAAGTAATGGTCATGTTTTTCTATATCCTACATGTACCTCAACTACCGTATGTACAGACTAAATGACATTTCTGAAAATACGTAGATGTTTTTTGAAAGGCAGTTCTTTCAGAATATCTCCTTTTTGAAAATCTCTTAACCCTTGGATGGTAACTGAGTACTTTTAAAATAGTTTAAACTGAAATGTGAAATTAGTCATCATTTGCATCTTGTCATAGGTGCATGTTGAGAATAGTGTCCTCGCACGACTCTATGAACGAGTAACATTAGATGGCAATGCAGTCATGGGGGACACATTGCTGAATGAAACGTCACAACAGGTGTATGTGCTCACCAAACAAAAGGTATCTACTCCAATAAGTTTTCCTTACATTTTGTGCCCAAACTGTGAGTAATTTCATGAGTGGGAAGCAAAGGCCGCAACCTTTCCAGGAACCAACCATCGCTAGTTGCTTGTGTGCGGTAACTTTTTAATGTGCAGCTTGTAAATAGAGCAGCTGGTACACGTAATTCTGTGAAACTTTTCTCACTGCTGAGCAAGGTTTTCATTTGGGTAGCCCCAAAATATAGAGGTGCATTTGCATGTATCGTGTAGACCTTGGTAGGTTAAGCAGTGGTAAGCCTTAAGGCAGTGCGTATGTTTGCAAAATCATCCATTTCCAATTTGTTTGGTGCATCTTGTGCTACCTAAAACCAAGTTTGTATGTAGTTTTTTTCCAATTCACAGACTTCTGTAGTGCCCAAAATTTCTGAAATTTCATAATTTATCGTGTAGCATTTCATAAAATTTAGTAAAAAAAGCTGCTGATCAATGTTCTGTTTCAGAAATTTCGTGTAATTTTTTGTCTCATTTATTTCTGCAGCTTATCAAAATGAATATTGAGAACTGTGGTCAGTACACCACCTGTGAGGCGTGTATTGGGACTGATGCAGGGAATGATGGAGACCCATACTGTGGATGGTGCACTCTGGAAAGAAAGTAAGACTTAGCTGATGCTTCTGCTTAACTTTGCCGTTCAGTGATAAAGTCAGTTTTTGGCACTGGGAGGTTTTCCCCATGCTTCGTAATTTTCCACAGTATCACAAATGTTTGGCATTGCACTCATGAAAAGCGGGGTGTTGTTTAAGTGTCAAAATTTTTCTTTTCCTGTAAGATCATTAGGCTGTTTGACATCTGCAATTTTGAGGCTGTAATGGAAAAATGTTTTTACAAATTGGCAGTAAAATTGCATGCTTTCCAGGATTAACTCTTTAAGAATGTTGATGGCCTTGTTGTCAGAACCAGTGCATCTCATGATGATGTAGCAAGATCTGCCAGCTACTTGTAATTAGTTGCTAGGGTGTACGTTCTCAAGATTTTCCAAGATACCATCAGTTTGGCTCCTAGTGTATTTTACCTTTCTGCCATTCTTTAAATAAGGGAAACATTCACATAGCACTCAATCCTTGTTAGCTATTTAAAGCCCTCAGGTGGCACAGTAGGTTTCTGGTATCACTACATCCTCTCTGTTGCATGCTTTGCGAAGTTTCTTCTATTCCAGTCTCACCCCTGATGTGCCTTGATGAGTATAATGAACTATAAAGATAAAACTTAAATTTGAAAATTATGTTTCGTACCCTACGGTCAAAGATCAATTTAGAATCATGAGATTGGCTGACTTAATGCTAGAAATCCTTTCAATTTTTCCAGGTATATTTATGCTAATAAGCTAGGTCAAGACTGCAGAATGTAGTCTAAATCCACATGGCAGTTTGCACATTTCTTTCATTTTGATCCATAGACCACCCGAAGGATTCATGTTATTATTCAATGGAAGGGGAAGTTGATACTCAGAATTTGTTTGATTTCCTGTTTCTGGTTTTGGAGTGTTCATGTAAGCACACAGGCTCATGTTGATGTTCACAAAAGGGAAACTGAGATCTCTTTGGACGAGCAAGTCGTTGTTTGTGTTTTCAACCAAATCGCTGAGGGTTAATGACATTTTCAGGCAGTTGAAAAGTGGTTCATCGAAATAAGGCCATCAATTTTATTAACACAATTTCTGTACAACTTTAGATATGTTAGATTTTGTTTTTTTGTATGTTTGTCTGTTTTCATTTGATGAGGAATTTTCAAATCCTACGACTTAATAACGCTGTAATAACATTGTGGAGTACAATGTATCATTTTTTACATGGACTGTGACATGATGCAGTCTTACAGTGTAGCAGAACTGTCCGTTCACATATATATAAAATAATATTCCAAATCAGTTTTTAAAGAACTTTTTAATCTCCAGACATTTGTGGAAAGGTGTTTTCATAAATTTTTAAAAATATTTGTGACCCTTTGGAGAATCAAAGGAATTTTTGGAGTGTTGCAGATCACAACGAACAAAACTAATGTATCATTATTTCATTTCCTTTAGATGTACAAGGTACCTTGAATGTCCAATGCAGGATGTGTCAACACGTTGGCTGGCCTACAATAGTGCACAGTGCATCAAAATCAGTCAGGTTGCTCCGCATAACAGCCTTCCTATTACTGAGACAGATCAAAAGGTGAAACTGTTTTCAACTGTCTACCAGCTTTTACAACAGTGATAATTAGATAGTGAGATTATTAGCCACTCTCAAAACTGGACAATTTCTGAACAAAAACAAAGAAAGGTTTTCTCTATAGAATAGAAATTTGTTTTTGAATTGATGTTCTTGAATGATGTCTTTGAATTGATTTTTTTGAGTGATTATGATGAGAAGCCCAGTGGAAGGCAACATTCATGTAAACAGCCAATCCCTGAATGAAGTTTGGCCATTACTTTAACACTCTCAAACTGATTTTACTTGTCAACTTATACCGATAGGTCTTTAACTCGAGCCAATATATACAGGAGCTTTTTATCAGTCTTTATTCTCATATATAGTCAACAATGGATGGAATAAAAGTTATGTATTCTTTCCATTTTTGACATTAAAATAACATTGTTTTGTAAAAACATTCAAGCATTTATTGGGTTCACTCAGTTTACAGGCAGCTTATTAATTCATCTGTCAAACAAGTGTCCAATTTAATCTGAAGAAATCACTGCTTGTAGAGCCTTCTGGTCCCCTTCACCAAGTTTTCCTTTTTTTTTCTTACCTTTGGTTTTCCTTGTTTGCTTGCAGATAACTTTAACAGTCCAACAGCTTCCAGAGCTGCTTGGAATTGAAAAGTACATTTGCAGGTTTGAGAATCAGTTCAGCATTCCAGCAGTCAACTACAGCTCTCCAGCAGTCAACTACAGAGGAGATAGCTTCGATTGCCGAACGCCCCCAAACAACTTGCCCACAATACCAACTGGAGGTCAGAAGATCACAGGGGGCCAGCTAATCTTGATTATGTCCAAACACAAATACTGAAATGCAGTTATGGTTTTGGGTACCATAGTGACATAATGGCATTGTGTTAACATGTAGTTATAATCTATTTAACCCTCAAATGGGCTGCTGAGATGTATTGACAGACACACTGACATTTTCTCCAATATTTTCACACCTTTCTTTTATTGTACTAAGCCTTCATGCCTTCTCTTCTCTGAATTCGTCTCTGTTTTTCTCATTTTTTTCTTCATTTTTTACCGTAAAGACAGTTCTTTGAAAATACATTTGGTTACTATGTTTATACTCCATGGCCATGCACAATGAATAGTGCTCATACAAAGACAAGTTCAAATATAAGTTTGCACTGTAATTAACCATGGAAAATAAAACCTGCACTGAATTGGGTAAGATTCACAAAGATGTACTCACACTAGCATGGTGTCTGTGTGTTGGGCAAGTTGTGATTTGTCTGGGAACAGTTCAGATTTTTAGGAGAATCTCTTGCCTCAGGGAAATCAGAAAAAAGGTTGGCACTTTTAGGGCCAAAAATATTAATGAGTAAAACCAAAATTTCTTCAAGTCCTAATTTTATGATGTTTTCTTTATTCAGAGGACCATGCTGTGGTTTTACTGAGATTTTATGATGTCGTTTTCTTTATTCAGAGGACCATGCTGTGGTTTTACTGAGTGTCATGTCTACAGAAACAGGTGTGAACTTTGTCGACATAGACTTTAACTTCTACGAATGTAACACTCACAAAACGTAAGTGTGTTGTATCACATGCTGATCTCTGTCAAACATAGTCAACAAGGGAAACCAAAGAAAACTGAAATACGTGTGGCACAAAAGTATCAAATGAAGATTCCTAACCATTTTGTGCCAGGGGATGTGTAAAACTGATGCAGCTACTTGCATTCACATGCACAGCTGATTGGTTGAAACTTCAAGCATGCCTCAACTCGTGCGACTGACAATTAAGCACGCTAATAACCCATTTATTTTGTACATACACAAAGTCTGAGAAGGCTGTGGAGGTGGACCCTGTGTTGAACTGGAACTTGCCTGCTGTGGGCATGCGTGCAGAGCCTGTTATGGTTGTAAATATATGATGCTGCATGAACGCCCAAGAGTGTTGAAAAATATGAGGTTGTGAGAGGAAACACTCTACAAATACCGTTTAAATGACTCATGTGAATCAATATTTATGGCATTTGGCTGCCTGTAAAAACATGGCAATTTTTCAAAGGCAAAACTGTCAGCCCAAAATTACACCACCCACAAGGGATTGGAAATGTACCTTGAATCTATAAATTGTCGTGATACAGTGTTTGTTTGATGCTGATGTAAAAGTTCCATGATTTTGAGGTCACAATTTACTGCTGTATTGACCCCATGATGCGTTACTTTTATTCCAGCTGTGTGTCCTGTGTTGGCAGTCGCTGGGCGTGTAATTGGTGTGTGTTTGAAAACAAGTGCACCCACGATAATACCACCTGCCAAAAGTCCAATGAAATCATCATAACAGGAAATAACGTAAGTCCAGCTTCACAGAAGAGCCTGAGCAAAGACATCAGCTGTAGTGGGTATGGGATCCATATCTGAAACAATTTGAACCAGGAAACAGTGGAAGTGTTCCACTGTATGAGTCACCCATCGCTATGTTGAATTGATGTAGTCAGTCAGCGTGTGCGAGTTTAAAGCCATTGATTTGACATCACTTGTTTTTAAGGAAAGTTCCACGTAGTCATGCCTTACTAATTGCTGATTTGCTGCTGATGTTAATTTCTTTGAAATTTTTTTTTGATGAGGGATGGAGTTGCTGTCAGTATCCAAGACACATTTTTTTTGTAATTAAATCTAAAAGGGCATTTCTGGAAATTCCATAGATGTACGTACATTTTAAAAAAGTCCTGCCACATTAATGCTGTATGATTTTAAAAACACGTTTTCAAACATACCTGGTAGAAGTGTAACTCCTGAGAAGCTGTTTGTAGCTATTCTCAGTGAGCTTGGATGATAACAAAAACCCCTCAGCTTGGGTAGAACTCGGGTATAGCAAGTAGTAAAATAGTATTGACTTCTTGTGGTCCTACAATATATCAAAATCACTCCGAAATCATTAGGGCCACTGAAACAGTTGTGTTTGTGAAAGGACCAAAAATAAGAAAACTGCCACAGAAAAAAATCAGACACTTCATTTTTGGAGTAAAATTGACCATGATTCAGGGTTTTAGATGAACGTGCTTGTTTTGGATGTATGAAAGATATTTCTCTCTTCATGTCTGAAAGCGAGAGATCATGCCATTTTTCAGCTCGGATGAAAGATTCAAAATAAAACAAGTTTCAAACACAGCTACTCGTCAGCTTTTACATTATGCAAATTTCAATTCATTTTATACCTCAAGCAAGGTTGGTTACAAAATGACAGTTTCAAGAGACGACAATCTGAATCCTAAATGTCCAATTTGGGCATTTCTAACCCACTTTAAGAATTTTACTCAAAGTATAATGCATTGTGCCATTTTTGGTTGTACAGCGTATTCATCCAAGGCAGTAAATTTTCTTTCTTTCCGAGTAATTCAAGATCAGCCCTACAAACAGTTACTTAATTGGATACGCATGCATGCAAGGTCTGTCTTCTTGTTCAGTTCTGTGGGTTGGCCCTCCATGCATTAACCACTACCAGCCGGGGACTCCGGGATCGGAGCCGTATGGTTTATATGTGTGGCCGGGGTCTCCGAACTCGGACAAAGGAAACAGGGCCCTGTAACAAAAGATCGTACTCCGAACAAAAGACCAGGCTGCTGGGCATGACCGGCATTTTTCGCTCTCAAAAGTGGTGATAATCCAGCGTTATTTAGAAACCGTATACCAGGGTTTGGGGTATTTAGAGCAAGCGGATTACCACCGGGGACAAAAGCTCTCCACCACTGCAGCGATGAGCCACACAGCACCGCTGCATGCTAATCTGGCCCCTATTGAAAAGAGGTCAGTAGTGCACTGAGCCAGGTTCGTGAACAAAAGACAGCTGTATAACACCGCACAATCTGGGCTCTGTTTACAAGGCTGCAGGCCTGGCTGAAATATTCGGGCGTCAATAAAGGTCAGCTGTCAACTTAGAGTAGTGCCTGAAGATTACTCCGTGCGGCTATAAACGACTGTTAAATGGAATGATGAATTGTTGAAGGATTTTGAAAACGGAAAAAATGATAGTCATGCCGGCCCAGCATCCTCAACGTTGAAAAATGCCCCGGTCCGAAGTGGTTAAAGGGGACAATTTCTTTTGTTACGAAATATATTTGAATTTTGACAATATTACTTTCCCCAATCGCTGAGAAGTGAAATTTAGGTAACATTTTGTAAACATGCTTGAATTGCAGCTATCGCCAATGCATACTAAGTAAACAATGTAAAAAAAAATGCCCACTATACTCTGAGAAGGATACCAATCTTTCTCACTTATGCTATCACAGACTGAGACTCAAAGTGAAGTGCAAACTCTTCTCACACTTCGGTTTAAAATTTCACTAATTCTCCTGACAAGACAACATTCCCCCTTGACTTTTCTTCAGCATTTTGCAACAGAGGACAAAAGCTGAGTGATTTCATTTTGAAGCTGAAAATTTTCTAATCTGTTATTTGTTTAACTTCTAAAAGTTAGCAAATTCAGAAGCGAGACGGCGTAGATGTGGAAATAAAAGATAAAGAGATGCACCACCAGGTTTATTCTTTTTACGTGATTACTAAAATGATACTAATGGAGTGTCAGATCACCCCAATCTATTTTCTGTATTGTATATTGTAAAGGACAAATCTTACAGATTTGTCTATTTGACCCATTTGTCTCACAAGTTGTCTTGATATTTGCCAGACCCGAGGAACAGCCATGGAAGGACCAGATTCATGCCCTCAAATCCTACAGCAAAGCAGTGAGAAACTCATTCCAAATCAAGTCAGCAGAGATATTTCTGTCGCTGTTGCCAATCTTCCAGATCCGTCTCAGGTAGGCAAGACCCATCAGCACAAGGCATTTTGGCTCCAGAACATGTCAAGGAGCGGAGAAATGCTTACTGACATAGTTCTCAACTTTTAGCAGAAGTAGTCAGTACATCATAGTTTGTACTCTGGGCTATGGGAGTGTCTCCTTAAGGTCTCATTTTGGGGTCGTTATTATGAAAATAATCAATGCTTACAAGCGAAATGGGAAAAATAATTTCATGAGGTGACAGATTGAAAACTAAATGACATGGAACATTCAGTCTGTCACCTAATTCGAAGCATTCATGATTGACTTCATGCAACAAGCGTGTGTTCTTTCTGTGAAAAAGTCACCTTTTTTCTCAGTCTGGCATGAATTTGAAACAATGAAGTTGCCAGGTTCCAGGTACATGTAAGTTTGTGCTGCAGCAGGCATTCCTGGATGTCTTACAAATAGCTCCTCTCCTGGCTTATTTGATTTGTTCCATGTATAGTCAGCGTTATATGAAAATACAGATGTTTCTAGCATGGTTATATAGTGCTGTTTTTGTGGTGCGCATACTGCAACGTAATTTGAACATTTAACATCATGTGATCTGGAATTCACCAGCCAGATGTCAGGTTTTTTTTTTCAGGCATTGTATGAACATTTTCTTATGTCTGTGATACTGTCTGAGTGTTATTCCTTCAGTGAATTGTGGTTAAATTTCTTGCAGACGAAAAGCTTTGAGTGCACTCTTACCGTAGAGGGCACTGAACAAATGATAGAAGCAGTACGTAGTGATCCAAACGTGACCTGCAACATGAGGCCAGTAAGTTCCATTTACCAGCATGTTTTAGATATCACATTCTTCTTATGCATAACATGGTCTAGTCCTTTATAAGTCCTTAGCAGTGCAGCAGAAGAGAACCATGAAGTGTCAGACCTCAAGTCTGAAACTGGAAAATGAACTCAGACGGAGATGTAATTTTGTTGCAAAGGTCTTGACCCACTAATCTCTATGAACTGACTTGATAGTGAGTGCCCCATTTGCTGTGCACAAACAAATGAAGTCACCTCAGCTTAGTTTTTTATATGGCTGTCTACTTTTGGTAGATAAAAGCCTGACTGATTTGCAAACCTAATGTATCTGCTTCAAATTATAACCATGTCAGGTAGCGTAACGCCTTTCTTTGTTCACACAAAGACCCTGTATCTTCCTTTTTAATTACGCTTTGACCAATCGCAAGGTGTGGAATCTGTTGACCCTTTCCAAATGCGCATTGGGTCGGTAGATTTCACACACTATGATTGGTCAACGTGTTGCAAACTCTTTGAGGCACACTATCGTGAAATGCCCGTATTGAGGCATAACCCCAGAAGGGATTGCATTGGAAGATCTTGAGCACTACTTGCATTAATGCTTTCATCCATTGGAACTAAATGTAACCATTTCCATTGGTGTCATTCCATAGACTCGTGCAGTATTGCTGGTCCTTCCAAGTTCCAGCCAAAGATTTCAGACACAGTCCCAATAGTGCAGTGTGAATTTTAACACAGACTTGCAGTTCAAGTGATGATGGACCACTTCAGCATGCGGGCTAATATTTGGAGACTCTTAATATTTGTCTTTGTTGGTTTTCTCAGTACAACTACACAACCAATGAGCAGGAGTTGAGGGTGGGTCTCACCTTACGATGGACCGATGCAGATGACAAGGTGCACGTTCTTGACGATAGATATCAGTTTACAGGTGAGAGTTAGCAGGGTTATCACTCAACTTTCCTATCCTTGTTACTTTATTTGCATCGTGTGTGCCTAAGTGGTGTCTTCAATCCTCTAGATGTTGGCATACAATTGATGCCCCAAGTGTAGGAGAATATAAGTATGAACAGCCAATGGGCAGTTACATCTGGCATTTATTCACAGGCCCGAAAAGGCTGTACACTAGCTTCAAATGAGAGTTGACAGATTTTCGCACATTGTGATTGGTCAATGCGTCGCAAACTTCTGGAGGCTCCCTATTGTGAATCGCCCATATTGACTGTGCATGGAGAGTGTTTATACTTGTTCACGACGAAAATAGCAACAGCTTTTGCCAGGCATTATCAGAGGTTGTGTTGTAGTGGTTTTTCATTTATTTCTTAGTAAGTTGCAATGATTTATTGTTTTGACTTCTTTGCTGGATGCAACAAAACAATTGTTGACTGCTGTGATATGGGATATGGTATTTTTAACCCCCTTTCTGACCCCATCAGGTGGTAAAGCAGCATATCAACCAAGTGCATGTATTGCTAATTAGCCCTATGTGATTTACACCCCTATTCATGCACATTCAGCTCCATTTACCAGTTTTCAACTAGCAGGAAATAAGACTGCAATTTTACCTGCTTCACCACGTTGTTTCCTCTTTTTTCTTTTGAACAGTGACTCTCTACAAATGCGAGGTCCTTCGCCCTGACTGTAGCCGATGTGTGTCTGAGGAAACTGCCCGTGCGAAGCTAGGATGCGTGTGGTGTGGGAATACCTGTGGAGTGATGGACAGTGCTGTGTGTGACAACGCTCAGATGGTCACTCCGAATAATGGGTTGAACTGCCCTGATCCAGTTCTACAAAAAGTACGACATGATAATACAGCGGTGGAACAATGGGCATAGCCTAGTGCTTGCTCGTTGAAGCATCGCATGATATGATCTGTATTAGGGCATGACCTGTGGACAATTTTTCTTTGTCTCTATATTCACTCTGTAACTCTTGAAAGGACTTGTGACTGGAGTAAAGCAATTTAGAGGGAGGCAGTCTTTTTCACTTCTTCCAAAAGAGTGTAAAAAGCCCCCAAATATAGCCTTACCATCCTGAAAGGCCTTACATAGAGGGTACATAAAACAATTTTGACACCCCCCCAAAAAAGAAATATTGGCTCTGGATTTGCACCAGGAGCTTTACGACAATCATATCTGATTATATATTCATTGTGTCCATGGAAACCAACTCTGCAGGTGTATCCATTGTTTGGTCCTATTGAGGGGAACACGCTAATTACCTTGACTGGTACCGACATAGGGCGTCGGTTCAGCGACGTCATCAATGTGACTGTGGCAGGGAAAATTTGTACTTTGGAGAACAAAAACTACAGCACAGGAAGCAGGTAAAGTGTTTGCAGCAACACCATTCAAAACAAGAGTATTAAGTACACATAGACTCTCATGTTGCAGGGTACTGCATTATCCAATCCGAACAGTTCATCTCTGCCATTAGTTACACTCATTTCTTCTCATGAAATATCCCCGATCTTTAGGGATGTGCTGTGTTTGTAGTAGGGGGGAGGTGATCTTCTGATCAGTTTTTAGTCACCCAGCTTAGAAAGTGTGTTGCCAAAGTGCATCTTGACTGTGGTTTAGTGAAATAATCCAAGATGAACAATTGTTTCACCGGATTGCTGTTACCCATCTTTGCAGGATTGTTGGTTTTGCTACGATTGCTTCTGACGTACAGACCTACAAACAAAATTGTTCCTAAATTGGTCATGTCCAAAGCAGAGGTTTCACAAAAATATGAAAGTGGACTGAAAGTAATGGCACTAAGTTTTATTTCCACAATCTCTAAAAGAAAACTTTTGTTTTTAAAATGAAGAGGTTGGTAATAGAAATACCATATATTTTCAATTTTACTGAAAACTTGCATACTGTAGTTCAGTTCTGGAACTGTATTTGGATGTGGTGTTATGTGTGAGTTGCTGGTGGACGTCCTGGCTATGGTATACGTAACGAATTCTGATTAGACCAACAAGACAGTAATCCGTTTGATTTTATGACTACTGTACTTTGCATCCTGATATGTGCAGTGTCAGTTGTACGACGCCACCAAATGCCAGCAATTCACGCAGGCGACGTGATGTCTCGCCTGGCACACTGCGACTGCAAGTTGCAATTACTGGTGCAGATGGAAACACACAGCTAAGTCAGGGAGATGATGTTGTGTTTGGATATAAGGTATGATTGGTGACGCTTTCTTTATTTGCATCATAAAGGAGTGTAGATTATAGCACAAGGCCAAATAAGAAATCCAAAAATTTTCAGTGACTGACAAACCATTGTGTAACTGTTGTTATTGGCCAGTCACTTAGTTCTAGATTAAAAGTTTGGGCCAAAAGTATTTCTTGTCGTTTATCTAATTTGGCTGACTTGATTTAGCAAAAAATAAAACAGCTCTACAGTAAATCAGGAGATAGGTAGATTGGGGTCTCTTTGATCGAGTTCTAAGCTGAATGAGAACATTTTCAAAATTTGAGGTAAATGTGGTTGTAATCAATATGCATTGAACCGAATCACGAAGGGCTGTCTTCCTAGGATTCCTGTCTTTAACAAAAAAATTAAATGAAACATGTCCTATCTTCATCCCTTCTGCAAGGAGTACCGCAGAAGGTGCCATCAACTGAGGGCGAAAGATGATCTAAAAACAGTCAATGTGTGTGTCATAGAAATGATTTGTTTTAAAAGTGTTGTTGACTTTACAGGATCCAATGCTCAATGCTATGGTAGATCCCAATATTGGCCCACGGTCGGGTGGTACAAGGCTCACTGTCTCCGGTGAATCTCTGGATGCTGGGAGATACATTCAAGTATTTGTAGGTGACATGCCCTGCGAGACTAACAGGTGATTCAACTTGTTTTTTGGTAGCCATTTTTGTGACAGAAGAAAGGTTTTTTGGGTACATCAGCCCTCGTTCTGCAACACTCCGCAGACTTACTCCATGTGCATTTACTGAAGCAATATGGACGATGTAGCGGAGCAACGTTTAAGGGGTTGTGTCTTTTTTTGGATCATCTCTCTCATGAGCTAACAAAACATAACCTGGTTGGCAAGGGGAATAGCTCTTCAAGAATACTAAAAATTTTGATAAATAACGAACACATCAGAAACCATTTTTCTTTCTCAGTTTGTACCCTCTTGGATCGGAAAGGCTAGATAAGGAGAATGCATTGTTTTTAAAATCGAGGAAAAGAAGGAAAGGCTTCTAATTATTTTATCTTAATACAACAAGCCAACATGTTAAGTCATGTTGAGAATTCGTCGCATTTTCTTTGCTGTAAGAGACAGAAAAAGTTTTTCACTTTTCTCATTCTACAGTGGATTGCCGTAGTATTTATGAAGGATATTCCATGGCGTTTTCAGATTAAAATGAAGTACAAAAAAAACAAGACAAACTGGAAAAAATGTTAAACTGAACTGTTTAATCAGATTCCTAAAGCTGAATTTTTGCTGTAGTGCTTCAAAGCAGAAGTTTAGCAAAGCTGGCCAGATTTGTCTGCCATGGGCATCGTGGTTTGGGCCACTTCTGGTCACCAGAGGTGATGAATAAGGGAATAAAAGGGAGATGGGAGAGTTTTAAATTTTTACCATTTACAACTTGGTAGGTGCCTGGAGACAATATTGTCCCAAGCCAAAGCTGAGATCCGTTAATGAGCACCTTTTACATGTATTAAAAGGCTAAGCAAAAAGGAAAAAAATTGTATTTTCCCAACAATTTGGTTGATCAGTTTTACCCTGTGATTTGTGAAAACAGCAGAGTGTTTTTAAAACCTGTTGTTGAAATTATCAGCTGTTAAAAACTGACCAATAGGAATGATAGAACCTTAATCTGAGATGTGTGCATTTAGGAATAATTTTTAATGGTGTATTTTTGGTACTAAATGTAGATTGGATGTCATAGATGACAGCATCATCTGTATTACGTCCCGTGCTGAAAATATCGGTACCTGGGGCGTCAATGTCTCCTTTGATGGTTCATGGAGAAGGTCGGGGAACTATTCATATGCTGTTGATCCTGACGTGAGATATATCGATCCCTCAACAAGTGTCTTAGCGTGAGTTCAGTCTTACTTTCAAGTTTCTTTTCCAGCAGCTGACACCAATAAAAACTTAAAGAACAACCTTTTACCTCTAGCTAAAACCTTTGTGTATCCTGCTAGCACAAATCTCACTGAGCCTAAGGTGACTGGGGAGTTAAAGTTTAAGGGTGAATGCACAAGTCGTATTTAAAGAAAAAGGGAACTAGACACTTTTCAAATTCAGCTGTGGCTTGATGAAAGATAGGAGACAGACCTTTATGTATTCTATTTTAAGGGGGACAGAGCTAATCATTGCTGGCTGCAAAGCCGCTCACAAAGGATGTAGGTATAGCGTGGTTGAGCTAAAGGCATGAGCAAGTGCCCTTGACACCTGCCAAAAAACCCTTATGTGAATGCAGAATGGTGGGGGGGGAGGAACTACGGAATCTTTGTGACATAGGACAAAGACAGCAAACATCTCTACTCACATGTGGGCCAGACTGGGATATTCAGACCCAGGCTGTAGCGGTGAGAGGCAAGTGCTTTATACACTAGCCCTCTGTGCCAGCAACGGAATATGTCCATGCTAACTTGAAGTTCACCCCCAGCAGCAGAGAGGAGACGGGCTGATGGGAAGATTTCTAACTGGGATGGGCTCATGTGTTTCGAGCTAGAGGCAGCGCATTTATTCAGGAATTGGTCACATAGGTTAGCACATCCCATGTCAAAGGTGCATAATCCTGCGTGCTTGCACATTGAATTGGCACCAAAGTGTCATTGTTACTATTTAAAAATTCCCCCTCTAATTTTGCTTGGTACAGTACAGATTCTGAGGCAGGGACTGTTGCATTTCAGTTGTAGAAGTGATGAAGACTCCCAATAAGAATGGCAGTTGGTTTGTGATTTACCTTTTGCATTGTTATCATTTGTCATTTTGATCACTTGTGTCAGGGGTGGTCGAAAGTTGACGGTCAACGGATCCAGATTTTCAATTATTCAGCAGCCACAGATTGTCATCACTCACGGGATGAAACAACGGGAGTTTGTTGGGGTAAAGGAAAATATTTAAAGGTTTTGCAGTGAGCCACAGTATTGAATTTGTAATAGATAAGCAACAGAAATTCCACAGTCGTGAAATTCTGAAATGGAACTTAAGTGGAGGTTCAAACAGAAAAAAAAGAATTACCAATATGCTGTGATGACATTTTTGCTTTTAAAATTTGTATTGCAGTCAATAAGTGTAGCCTGTTTGATGAAGTTCTCATTTTTTGAGCAAGAATACAGAAAGAAAATTTAATTACGATAAATAGTAGAAAAGTTACCTCTTTGTCCCATGACTGGTTGTGAAACTTGCACACTGATGTCCCATTTGATGCACAGATGATAGCCTGCCCTTGGGCCTAGTCATGAATTCAAACTCTTTGAATTTACTTTTACCAAAAAAATTTTTTACCAAAACAGAACTGCACTGTGAAAAATGATGAGATCATGGTCTGCATGTCTCCGGAAATCGTCTTGCCCGATTCAGCACTGCCAGAAGACTCGAGCGTCAATGTGTCGACAGGATTCATCATGGACAATGTAGAGGAGCTCCGCACCTGGTGCAGGGTAGGCCAGCGGGACTGCACGCCTCTGGAGTACTTCCAGGATCCCGAATACTATCCCTTCACTGATGCGATTTACAACTTGGAGGATGGAATCGGAATGAAGGAAGGAAATACCATGATTATACAGGCAAGTTGGATTTCTTGTATAAATCAAGTTAATAATGTTGTGTGGATATGGGCACACCCAGTTTAAAAGTTTCTTACCATTGCTGGAAATCATTCCTGATGACCATTGATTAACTTGATTTCACAAAGCTTAAATGCGGTATGAGGAAGGGAAGTCTGCAGGGGTTTAATTTTGAATTTTCTTAAAGCTTAATATGCCCATGAAAATTTCTCGTCTGACAAATTTGCACATCAGTACTGGTCAGAGGCAGAGACTTCAAGTGTCTGAGTTGAGGTGTGGTGGTGTATGTTTTACTGAGGGGCCTCAACATTCATGTTCAGAGGAATTCAAAGAAGGCACTATTTAGTGCCACCAGATGAACACAACCTTCCAGAAACAAAGACACATTGGAACTGGGTGGGCCAGTGGGGATCATGGGGTCTCAGAAAGATGTATACTTTGTACAATTTTCAAGGAAGACTGATGAAAAAAGGGGAACAAGAAGAGAGGAGGGTAGCCTTGGTGAGAATTTAGAGGGAAGTATAATGATTTAAAATACTTGAGAAAACGATGAAGTTTGATTTTGTGGCCTTTAGTCCTGGTCACCTAGTTTCAATGTTTCATTGCAGATGTTACCATTTCTGGCTGACTAACATAAGGACTACCCCTCCAAGAAAAAAAAGGCAACACTTTTTTGCAGTACTTATTTCCCAGTTTTTAGTCAATATCTGCATTGATAGCATATTTTATCGTGGTTTGCTTGATAGGTTGAACATGGTGCTTTTGTATTACATGGATTTGCATTTGGTTCTCACCAGGGAAGGAGACTGGATCTGGCCATTACAGACGAGGAGGTGACGGTCTACATTGGGAAGGAACTTTGCACAGGAGTCACCGTTGATGAGGGAGCCTTGTCATGCACGCTACCAGAGGAGCAACCAGCGGCCGGGGATTACCGCGGCAGGAACACAACTGACGAGCAACGTCTGCCCATTGTCTGGGTAAATTCAAACTCCCTTTGTTGAACAGTGCACCTCCTCCAAAGCCCCTCCTTCACTCCAGAAAAGAGATGAACTGATGGGGGAAAGTCCACTTGGCACACAGTGCACATGCAAAAGAGCATACAATTCAAGAGAAATTAATCACGCGTGCTCAGTGTGCCAGCAAACCTACATGTGTATGCCCGCAGTTATTCCCCATCAAAAGGGTATTATTCTTGTATTATAACATGCTATCTCAGGTTCCTGCATAGAGTAAGTGGCCCATTAGCACTTGCATGGTTTTTATTCCTGAGAGATGGTGCAGCTAGGAACAGGCAGGGCAGTTTGGATCAATTATGGCTTAATGTGCCAACTAGATTCTCATTTTTCTAAGAGGAACAGACCGAAGATAGTGTCCGTGATTGATCAATCATGCATGCTAAAGTGCAACCCCTACGGTGGAGAAAAAAATGGACAGTACAGTTTAGTATATTCACGTGGTATCTAAGTAATAAGTTATAAATGAAAAGTGGCACTGTGACTTCTGAATAACTAGTAATAATGCGATGAAAATATGGACCAATTCTGCTGGTTTCCAAAAACTTTCCACACAGAAATACTTTTTGATGATGTACCACCGTGGAAACGAAAACATCATGACCTCTCAGGACCTGGTTTCGTGGATATGTTTTCATGCAAAGGCCTGCACGCCTGAGCTGCCAGCCTAGCCGGACACTTTTTTCGGAATAAAGTAACAACATTCAAAACATTGAAAACACCTGTCTTTCACTCTGAACTTACCGGGCCATATTTATCAAATGATCTTGGTCTCCTTCACCGCCTCGTTCACCATTGTCGGCCCGATTGGGATCCTGTCGGCACTCCAGGGGCACGATAGGTTCAAAGCAGTAAAGCTCTGCACCTCGTACTTGGGACGGTGTAAAACTGTAACTACACACGTGTTTCTATACTACATGTAATTATGTGCATTGACGTGACCGCGCCCGCTCATTGTGTCCACGCACCAGCCGGAGAGCCGTTTCCACAGTGCCTCGTCGACAAAATCCTGGAAAGTCATATTCATGAGATGTAAATGAAGCGATGATGGTATTTACCATTTTGCTGCTGGATCAAAGAGCCTTGTGGTCCTGTAACTGAATTCGTGAAAGGATAAGGCTAACAGACTTGTAATGGACCTGACTGCAATGCTGGTTCCATTCCACTATTCCTTCGCCAGATCCTAAGCCATGTTTCCACATTTCTCAATTCTTTCTGACCGTTTCAACTTAGGTGATTCACGGTACCATGCTGTCCTTCAACATCGGTTACTTCCGTTATTTTCCCACTGACTGGACTATTCTAATAGCCTGCACAGTCAGCGTTGGTGTACTGGTGTTGGCAGTGCTGCTAGCTGTGGGTCTGCAGCGGAAGTCCAAAGCAGCACAGAAGGAAGTTGACAAGCGTCTGGATGATATAGACAAGGTTCAGCAGGATCTTGCCGAAGACATGAGAACAGGTAAAGCTTTATTTTTCCCCCAGTTTTCTTTCCTTTTAGATTGCTTCAAATGAAGTATTTTCTTGTTTAAGATGAAAAGGCATGTAACGTTTTTAAGTTCTAAGAGGATAGTGATTATTATAGATGGATTGCGAGATTGAAATGAGCTTTGTCTGAAAAAAAAATCACAAGATACTCGTATACCCATTTAGTGACTTCTTAAGTGGATTTTCTTCATAAAAGTGCAAAAGTGTTCATCGACATCTGTGGACCGTTTTTGAAAATATATTTCAAAGTCCAGTTATTAAAACTGATTCCCTTTCAAAAATTATATACATTGCCCTTAGCGGTCTTTTCTGTAAATGTTTACCTGGAGCTCGGTTCATGCTGTTGAGGGCAAAATCAGTTCATTTAAGTGACAGTAGATGTCCACGGTGAAACAGCAATTGCGCAATTCCCTTGATTAATTGCTTTCCATTAAAATTAACACTCATTTTGAATAGACCAGAGGCAGAATATGATGACATGTATAATTTTCTGGTTGTCATTTTTGTTGTCAGCCTTTGCTGAGCTGCAGACAGATGTGTCAGATTTGACCAGTGACTTGGAAGGAATTGGTATGCCGTTTGTAAGCCACCGAGAGTACACAACCAACATGCTGTTTATTGGCCAGGAAACCAAACCCTCAACAACCGACCCAGAGGTGAGCTTTTCAGAAACAGTTGTCAGAGAGCTACGGGGGGGGGGGGCATTTGAAACATTTAAAAACATTGCTATTCTTTTTTGGTATGGTTAAAATGCTTTTGCTGTTGTTTCCATCACCTTGATTTGTTTTGTTAGTAGTTTTTGCTTCCATCAGGTCTATAAATGATCAACAAACATCAGTTTTCCTGCTCTAAAAAGATATCTTTACAGCGGCCACTGCCGCGTTGCCCCAGTGGATTGCCATGATGCCCTTTAAAAGTGCATTCTGTACATATCACATATTTAGACCGAGCCACTATTTTGGGGGATTGTGGACAGGAGCATGACCCTGTCTATTTTTTCCTCGCTATTTTACTTGGCATTCACTCGGGCGCTGGGCATGACAGGGGGCTTCAATTGAATAAATGTTTGTGACCAAGTGACAGACTTGCTTGAATTGCATTGTTTGTGAGTAATTAGAGTGATTTTCAAAATGCAGTTTTACTTTTATGGCATCAAATGGTCAATTAAAACTTAGTACAGTATTATTTTATTTGTATGTGTACAATTCAAGCAGACTGCTCAGCATGTGAACAGAAACAATGAAAATTGCAGGTTGAAAGTTAAAGTGTTGAAATTGAAGGAAAATCTGTTAAAGTCACCAACAAGCATGATAAGTAAAACTTTCAAAGTGACCTTGGTGCCTTTTCAGTTGGCCTTGGTGCCCTTTGGTTTTTGGGAGCATTCCAGGCCAAGCACTGCCAAGTGGCCTTGACCCTCTGAAGCTTGATGAGGTCTGATGTCGTCCTGATATTGTATCATGTTGGCTTGAGATGGCAGAATTCACTCATTCACTTTATTTCCTTTGCTTTGCATTATTCATTCCCATGTCTGCTCCCCTTCATTCTCTCAGCAAATTCACACTTTTTTACGTGCCTGCTGGAGAAATCCTGAAGACAGGCTTCTTGAAGACGTTTTATGAATCTTATGCATTGATTGCATCCTCTTATCTCTTCCTCTCCTGTTATGTCTCGCATCTATCAATTTACAAGATATGAACCACACCAAAGAACTCTGTCGCTTTCGCACACCAGTCCACAAGGGCATGTCTTGAGAAAACATCCACCACCCCATGGCCAGTGCAGATAACTCTTATCTTACTAAATGAAAATTCCCCCAGGGTCTAGGGAGGCCATGTCTCCTCCCATCTTGTACTTGTGCCCCAGCGTTTTTTCTGTCACTGCTCGTTAGGATGTAGAGAGTTATCTACAGGTTCTCTGAATTCACTCTTGTATTGTCATTCTGTACCTTCACTCTGCATCCTCTGACCTTTCTACCGTGGAAGGTGCTCCCGTAACCTTTCACTGGTTGTTCCTCACAGTGGCTCTGTTGGAAGTACCATGTGCTCCTCCTTTCAGTTGCATTCTCGTACTGTCATGGTTTCCAAAGCCAATTCCGAGATACATTCTACCAGTTTCTTCCCACTCGCCACTTTGCTCTGGAATTCTTTGTCTTCATCCCATTATCAAGATGCCTCCACCATA
This sequence comes from Acanthaster planci, assembly GCF_054643075.1. Lineage (NCBI taxonomy): Eukaryota > Metazoa > Echinodermata > Asteroidea > Valvatida > Acanthasteridae > Acanthaster > Acanthaster planci. Next base: position 17,490,328 of record NC_141780.1, on the reverse strand, counting down.
TCCCAGTTCAAGCCTTATGTGAAAAAACATCTGTGACATTGAACATGACACATCTTTTTTTTCTGTTATCTACAATTTTTCCTTTTTCCTCAGCCACTGATGGCGTTGTTTCAGATTAATTGTTAAAACAAAAACTATTTTGTTCGTATTGTTAACGTCCCTCGCTAGAACCCCGAGGAGCATGTGGAGAGAGCAATGATGAAGTTCAGTGCTGCTCTGGGCAACAAGACCTTCCTGCTGATGCTTCTGCAAACATTGGACGCTCAGAGCAAGGCCAGACTCTCGGTCATGGACAGGTGGGAATTTCAAGATCAGTTCCTAATGACTCAGTTATGCATTGGAGAAGCACACATGTAGTGACATGCGAGTTAGTCCCAACTGTCGCCAAGACATTTGGGCGTGACTGTTAAATTGACCTAGCTTCTGAACATTCCATTGAGTATCTGTGCTAACTCGAGGTTCCTCTCCTCACCCCCTGCTGCTTTGGTAGTGAAAGGTAACCGTTTCAGCTTGGTGCCCAGTCTGTGACCAAAGACTGTGCATTCCTTTCATGTAGCCGACACCGCACGAGTGCTGTCACTGTGTAGCAAACTACACAGCATGTCTATTTCCGGAATGGAGCAGATTATTGCTAATTAATTTTCTATTTATTCCCTTGCCTGACGTGTATTATAACACTGTATACTCAGTGTTTGCCTCCAAAGGCTTATGAAAAAACTTGCCCAATTTTCATCTGAATGCACACAAATCCATAGTGTTACCTCGTCAAAGGAATGCCTATGTGCACAGCAGGGCCACGAAAATGGCATAAGAGCATCAGACATTGTTTCTGCAATGTTCTTGTCTCAGGTGCATGGATACCTATGCTGTTGCATGTGTCTCATTTCCATAATCATATACATGTATTTATTTTCTTTATAGAGGTGCAATAGCTTCTCTGCTGACCATTGTCATGGTGGCTGAAGGCAAACTGGACTACCTGTCTGAGTGAGTATTAAGCCATTATTTCTGATTGGATTTTTAATCGGAGTTATTTTGACTTTATGTCTTTTTTTTTTCTTGTTCTGCATTTATTGTATATGTTGTCTTCTTTTGGTACTTGATTAAAGTCCTCCACATTTTTCTACATTTCAATGAGTTGCATTTTTTCACTTTTAACCCTGCAGAAATTTCCTGTGGTATTACTACAGAAAAATGTTCTTGTAGTTTTTTTTTGCAGGGGGGGGGAGTGGTCTTCATGTGGTATAGTTTATTCCTGCAGTAACTAATTTCTTCCAAGTTTCAATTTCAAAGCACAGGTGGAATATATTCTGGCTCAGTTTCATTGTTCTGGTAAGCAGAGATTATTTATTCCGATAGTTGCCTTGTTCATCACCATTCATATCCTGGTGTTTATTTCTTTCATGCCTCGTTCGTGGACAGTGTATTGTTCACCTTGATGTCCAGGTTGGTACAGGATGAGCTAGATGCTAACAGACCAAGGCAACTCTTCCGTCGGTGAGTTTGAATCTTCACGAAGGCCACCCCAGATTCTGACAACAAAACACACAATTGTTTTTATTCAAATCCGTGCAAAATGACTTGTGTTGTTGGTTTCACAGTGTCAAAAAACTTACGAGGGATAAAATTGTTTTTTGGGGGGAGAAGGAACTAACATTTTTGAACTATTACTTGTTAAGAATAATTCATTAAAAAAAACAGAATGCATTTGAGTAATCCAAACTTAGTAGCCTGAAGAGATCTTACAATATCTAAGAACAAACATGATAAACAACAAAAGTAACTGAAAAAAGTGCAGGATGCAGACATGTTTTTGAAGTCCCAGACAGGCCAATGCAAAGACAAAACCAATTTCTGAGACTGATTTTATATTGATGTGGAGGTAGGGACTCAGGAAGCTCTCCATCCATTTGTTTACAGTACTGAGACCATTCTGGAGAAGCTGCTGTCTAATTGGATTACCCTCTGTCTCTACGATTCACTGAAGGTAGCTATAACTCCATTGTTGCTTAGGCTCAATGCAGTCTCAGCTGTTTTGCCTGCCAAATTCTTTTCCTTACTTCACACTATAGTAATGACGACATTGTTCAGATATTTGACCTCTGTTCTCCAGTGTATGCAGTTTTGAGAAATATACTTAGTTATCCGTGTTAAGTTTAATGTATAGCTCTAGGCAACCTCTGTTAGACTTGCATCAAGCAGTTATTGAATTTTCATTTCTTTTAATTTCTGATGTCTTAGTTTCCGTGTTAAAAATGGGATTAGGACATAAAAGAAAAAGAACTTTAGGAGAAAGAGGAAAACGATGAACCTCCTACAGTTTCTGCTGTCTTGTCAGCTTCTTTTAAAGCCTGATCCTTCCACAAAAATCACGAAAACTCCCTCTTTTGACGGTCTTAGCTGTCTCCGTGTAGTTTTTATGTTGTACCATTTATTTGCTGTGCTTTTATTATGTATGAACTAGATATGGTTCTACATCGATTGGTTTGTTTGTCGTGACAGGATCACACAGCCTACCCATTGTTCCTGCTGTACCGCGCCATCAAGTGCCACAGTGAGCATGGGCCCATCGACATCATCTCTGGACAGGCCAAGTTCACGCTGAGCGATGATAAGTTACTCACAGAAGAAGTGGAATACCGTGAGATGGTCAGTCTTTGATGAACTTTTGACTGGTCTTGTGTCTGGTATTGTGAAGATCTCACCTAGTAGAACATTGGTATTTGCTCATATCTTTGCCTGACTCAACAGAGCTGTGGACCTGGGCTCACTTAATTGAACGCAGAATTGAAAAGGGACCAAGTAATCAATCAGAAATATTCAAAAATCTCACAGGCAAAAGGTGTGCTTTTGAATACCTTTTCTCACCTCTATTTTAAAAAAAACTCAGTGACAGTGATTTGGGTTGTTACATTTCTCCCGTCAGGTGCTCACCGTCATTGTGAATGATGCAGATGGGGAAACCAAGGAAGTCAAGGTGCTAGACTTGGACACCATCTCCCAAGTGAAGGAGAAGATCTTGGATGCCATCTATCGCAATCAGCCCTACTCCAGCCGACCCAGTGCCCACCAAGTTGATCTGGGTAAACAACCGTTTGTCCCACCTCTTTCCAATCCCCCCCCACCTTCTCAACTAACTTGCATTGAGACTCAACCCAAATTGAAACTAACAAGCTAAACCAGTTGACAGCTTGAGCTAGGATATTGGATCTGCAATAAACTAAAACAAACAGAAGCTGAAGAGCAAATTCAAGGCATGGAAATGAGGAAACAATAGGCCTAGCTTACATTGACTTCGTATACAATCTGAGAACTTTTTGGTCATACCATCACCAAACAGGAAAATAAATTATTCAATAAATCAACAAGACAAATATACCTGTGAGAAGAATCATGTATATAGTGAACTTTAAACTCAATTACATATTATAACTCTTTCTAATTATGTGAAGGGTTTTCCTTTCTCGCACTTGCATCAATAAATAGATGAACTGGAAAAAAAACAATGGAATGATCTAAAACATAATAACAAAGGTATTTGAATTGGACACAGCAGTCCTGGCATTTTTCCTGTCATATTTTCATCGGACTGTTACGAAGATGATGCCAACTGCTAAATCACAGTCGCATGAAGGTTCAAGGCACAAATTGCAATATTTTCCCCCCACCATGCAGAATGGCGTCAGGGTAAAGAGGGCCACTTAATCCTGCGTGACTTGGACATAACCAGTGCAACGCTGGATGGATGGAAGAGAGTGAACACACTGAAGTTCTACCATGTGAGTGTCAAGATAAACAGTCCCATAGATGGAAATCTGGCTCAGGTCTCATTTAGACATATTATGTTGACCAACCCCCCTTCCCAATTAATGTTTAGACTTCAGGCTTGGGTAATTGGGTTTTCTTAGAAGTGGGTGAGTTGTTTTAGCAGTATGTAGGGGCAGTTGGTAGCACAGAGCAAGTTTGAATAACTACTATTTGACCACTCGTCAACTTCCCCTGGTTACCTGTGCACCGATCATCTTCTGGCCATTCACTTCACTTGACCTTTGAGCCGAGTTCTTGGAGAGAAACTCCTTCCACATTCATCAGACCCTCTACCTTCAACTTTTAACTGGCTCTACTCAATAATTCTTACTGAAATACTCGGTTTTGTCAGACATTTATTTCCTCCACTTGGCTGGGTCTCATGGAATTAGTCAAGTAGGACACTTGTTAGGCTGGTAGGGGGTTGTTCCTGTTGCTCAAAATTTCCATGTGAGTTGAGCACCCCCCCCCCATGAGGCACTCTAACTTAAAAGCTTGTTCGTCTTTTGGGCTAGAGTTGCCCTTTCAAAACATGTAATAGCCTCCAAAACCTGGATCCACCCTTAATTATCAGTGATGAGTCACAAGTCATCTCATCTAAGATGGGTTTAACTAGCAAATTTTAAATGATAGCATAGGTTCCAACTATAAAAGCATGTATCTGCAGCTGCTTACTTTTTGTGCAGTGCTATATGTGGTCCACTCTAAATAAAAATATGTTGCATTTTTGTAACATGTTATATGCATGGCTGGAGAACCCACATTATAAGCTTCCATTTGATGCATAGCAGAGCTCGTTAGCCCATTCTGCTCTGGAGACATGACCTTTTATTCATCATAATTAGTTCTGTGGAGTTTAACTTAACACAACTGAGAAAAGCAGGCTTTAAAGAAGTTAGTCTGATACAGACTTAGGTTTTGAAGCTTAGGCTCACTATAACTCTCCCCAGCAACCACCTTCTTCTGTTCAAAGAGTTTGTTCAAAAGCTCTGAAATGTTAGAGATCAAAGATGGTATCTCTTGCCAAAAAACAAAAAATGAAATTCCACGAGAAATTTCATCCTCCCAACTTTGAGCATGCCATTACACATAGAGGCATGGTTTGACTTATTTCACCTCTTCCTGAAGGAGGTCGTCTTTACCACGCAAGCCAGTCTTTGTGAGTATTGACTAGTTGGTCACAGAGGCAGCTGAAACCCTGCCATCTCAAGTCCAGTGATCAGGCCTTCAAATGAACAATGACAGAGCCTCACCGACTACCCTATCACCAAATAGCATTTTAACTTTGCTGTCATGAGCTTTGTTCTTTGATGTTACCTTAAAAAAACTGAAAGATATTCAAGAGCTGCTTTTTTTCAATTGCTTGTACAACCAGGTTCCGAACAGGTCTACCATGGCCATAATAGAAGTATCGTCTGATGGTACTCGGAGGCCTGCTGATAATGTCTATGGTAAGACGACAAAACAGTGTTCTTACATTTGCAACGACATCATAGTATATTTGGCTCCTCTTCTACCCTGACTCCACCCCCCATCACACTCCCCACCCCTCATTCTTCCTCCCCTTATTCATTTTCTCACCCCCCTCCCCGAGGAAGAGGAAAATCAACACAGATCAAAGAAACAGAGGAAATGATCTGTAGATGTGAAAGAACTTTCCATGTTTGAACAATCTCAAAGAAATAAAATTCTGTATCTCTGTCTTCAAAAACATCCTTAAGCAGTGTACTGTATTACCATATATGTGCATAGTGACCTGTCCCTGCTGATATACCAATGTTTGTCCAAATTCAACTTAATTATCTGAAGTTGGCAACGACAAATTTTAAATCCCATCAGTACAAACATGTTTTAGAACTTGTAGTTTATGTCAGTGGTGAGGTTTTTCTTGCACAGCCAATCAAATTTTTGCAATTGAAATTTCTCCTTCCTGACATCAGATCCAATGTTTGTGCTGCAAAGTCAAACCAGTTCAACACGTTCAACTCCAGCAAATTTGCTACAAATATTCCATGACTCTCAAATTCACTTTTTTTGTATGTTCACCTGGCGTATGAATTGGGCCTTCAACCTTTGGAATATTCTTTCTCTAGCTAATTTGGCATTCCAAGGGGGTGGAGCAAACAACTTTGATGACAGCTACCCGACCAAACCGTCAGCTGCTCCCCGTAGTGCTCCCCGTAATAATCGCTACACCATGGTAGAAATAGACATGGATGAAAAGGCTAAAGCCTGGCATCTGGTAAGCAAAAGAGCTTGTGTCACACTGAAATCTCCTAATAAGCAAGCAAAATATCTGCTCGGTAAGAGCAGGTAACCAACCAAAATGTTATGCATTTTTTGTGTCGTTTGACGGGTACGGATTTCACAGCTGTCATTTTGCTCAGCATTTAAATTTGCTAAGCAGTATTTCATGCTCAGCAGCTGCATTAAATTGGACCCAGTTACTGTGGCAGGAAGTCTGCTAACTTTTCCTTGCAAGGCTTGGTTTTCATTGTTGCCATACAGTTCCATCATGGTCACTGGACTGTCTACAAGAAAGCTTACCTGGCTATGCAGTGCAGCTGCCCTTGAGTGATTGCTGGTCCCCTGCCTCTGAGTGAGAAACTGCGAGGTCAATACTGGTTTTGTTGAGAGAGTTCCAGTAAGGCACACCATAGCATCATGGTATCACTAATGCATTTTCTTCATTTCTTTTTCAACCAAGGTCAAGTTTGAGGAGGGGGATCTTGAGTACCCCACCACGAAACGTCGGAATAAACGCCTGTCCAAGCGCCTGTCCAGGATCGCAGTGCATCCCAAGAAACGGATCCGTGAGCTCTACATGACAAGACTCATTGGCACAAAGGTCGGATTGCATACTTCTACAGATAAGCATCAATAATAATAATAATGTCTATATTTACCAATAGGTCATTTGGGAGACATTTTGTAATAAATTTTTCAGCATTAGGGAGACATTGGCTTTTAGGGAGACATTTCAGTGTCTCCCTATTTTCAAACTACCAGAAGGAGGCCGAATTTTACTGTCCAAATTTTGAGAGATGATAGTTTAGGGCCTAAAATGAAAATATGCAAAGTTTGGTTCAGATCAGATTAGGGAATATTGAATTATGGGATGGTAAAGTTGGAAAAATTTTGTGCACGTTCTTATGGGAATGTCTCCCTAATGACCCATTAGCGGTGATTATTATTTATATCACGTATATTCAATACCGGCTGATTCACAGTGCACCTTATAATCCCTACTCTTGGCCCAGAAACGTGAATGAATGAACCATATCTCGACTTCCAAAGAGGTGTGCAACCGTCCTTGCAACCATTTCAGGCGCCACCTAGTAGTTAATCAAGCACAGGGATCTTCTCTGGCCGCACAGCTACCCATTTCCACTCCTGGGTGGAGAAAGGCAAACGGGGGTGGGGTGACTTGCTCAGCGGTGCCCCATTGCAAGAGTCAAATTCTGACCCTGTGATGGGGAGTTTTAATCCTGGACCACTCGTCCCTATACAATTACCATGATTACTGAAGCGTATTGACTGGTTTTTTTCTTTAAAGCTCCCAACAGGGCTTATATGTACATGTAGTTGAGGTCAGAAAAAGTTTTTTGTCCCTGTCTGTTACCAGTTTCTCTGATCACCTCTTTTTTTATTTGCCTGATATTTTGACTTTTTATTTGCTTTCTAGCAAAATTTCTAGCCATAGTTAAAAACCTGTCAGATATGGTGAAAATTCCTTTTTTATGCGAATCTATTAATGAAAGAATTGTGAAAATATGTTTCGCCATCTTGGAAAACCCTTTCATGTATAAAAAGATGCTGCTGCCTCCCAGTTTTTACAAACCTGGAAGAAAACCTTTTTCTTTCTCTGCCGCAGATGCAGGCCATTTTAACTGTGTTTAAGTATGAAATTTTTGTGTCTGCATTGCACTTGATTTAGATTTTCATGAATCTGAGACTATAAATGCAAAAAAGGTGGACTTGAAGAAGACAGGGGTTCAAAGGAGCCTCACTGTTTGCCTTGTGCCCTGACAAAAATGGTGTAAAACTTAAAGCACTTACCATCTCCTGACTCCAATCTCCATTCAGGAAATTCAAATTTTGGGCATGAGCTATAGTTTAACCCTAGTGAGTTGCTTTTAGCAGTGTCCAAGTGCAAAACAGTTCCACTCAAGTTTCCCTTGTTGAACTAGTTTGTAAGATCTCACTGCCACTCACATGTGGCCATTGATTGCAACTCTCTTGGTTTACCTGTATGTGGTACAATTTTTTCATGTGAACGGTTCCCTCCGTACCGATAAATTAAATTGGCTGTTGGTAACCAGTGGTGCAATCATTCCCCGGGGTCCTTTTCCATACAGTGGACTAGTTAGTCAAATTAAACCATCCATCATTTGGGCAATATTGGTCAAGCCGTTTTGATCTACAGTCTCTGAGTCTCTGTGACTACCTCCGATTTCTCGTCCCCTTCTTCCAGGGCACCATTCAGGAGTACATTGACCACATGTTCACCACCATATTGGACCCTGGCACGGCGCCCAAGGCTGTCAAATACCTCTTTGATTTCTTTGACAGCCAAGCCATCAGACACAGTATCCCAGATGCAGAAGATGCCATCAAGACATGGAAAGGAAACAGGTGCCGTCATTGACTACATGCCCACATCTCCTTGCATTTGTATTCAAGTCCATCACAAGTCCTTTCGCAAGCCCCTTCACAAGGCCAGCCATAAGTGACAGGGTAACCATGACACCACAATGCTTTTGTCACAGGACTTACAGGGACTTGTGATGGACTCAAATACAAATACAACACTGTACTCCTTGTAAAGATTCTAATTAGCATATTGATCATTTTGAGCTGTACAAAATAAGCGAAGCTTGAGCAAAAACATTATGTGTAGATGTTTGATTATTTATTTCTGCCGAGTCCGAAACTAGTCCTGAAAATTTTGACCTGTCATATAACTTTTTGAATGTTCACATCATGAACAAAATAGTCTGAGATTTGTGTTTAATGTAAGAAAATGGAGGTAAAAGTGGACTTCATGTTATTTTTGTATTGTAGTCTGTCACTGCGTTTCTGGTCCAATGCCATCCGGCGTCCTGACTTCATCTTTGATATCAAACCATCTCGCTCAGTGGAGGCCAGTTTGGGAATCATCGCACAGGCATTCTATGATGCCCACAATACCAGCGATCAGAAGCTTGGCAAGGTAGGTGGACCTAAAGCAGGGGTTCATGTCAACAGGTGTAATCACCCAAAACTTTTATGTATCAAGAAACATGCTTCCAGCAACTCTGTTGCTTCAATTTTGAGGAGAAATGTGTCCCTTTTTATTTCATCTTTCGTGTCCTAAAGGTTATCTTGAGCGCATGATGTTTTTTCTCCATTCACTTTTCATCCAGGACTCTGATCTGAGCAAGCTTCTCTTCAACAAGGATCTGCCCCGCATCCAGGGCTTGGTGGACAATTACTACGATGCCATTTTCAACAAGCAGCGAGTGTCGCAGCAAGAGCTCAACAGGGAGATGGCACAGACATGCCAGGTAGGCAGCCAGGGCAACAAATACACTAATGTTAACTGCCAAACTTAGGATTCAAACTGGAACCACGGGCATGATGGGAAGGGGTACATCCCCATCACCAAAGAAAACCATTGTACAGATAAAAATGAGGAGAAAATACATGGAAAAGTGAGGGAAACAAAAGAGGTGTGTCGGAATAGACAGGTGTTAATTTGGAACTTTGATTTTATTCCTTCACCGATGCCCTCACATTCAAAAATGAAAATTGCTTTCAATTTCAATATAGCCGGCCCAAGAACGAAGTTAATTTTTGTGAATGAATATTATGGCTGAGCTTATATTTTCCAAAATGTTACTCTGAGTCTGAGACTTGAATCCTGTCAAAATGCCAGAAATGTTCAACAACTGACCCAGGCTAGCCTTTATCGTCACCTGATTACAGTCTTTATCATTGCTAAGTAGATGTTCTCTGTCATTAATTTACTCTTTGTGCGTCAAAGGTTTGTTTCTTGTTTTGTCTACCTTTTACGGACACTGTTGCCTGGTCACATTACATCTACAAAATTTGGCCGCATTATTTTTTTTCATTTTATTCGCTTTACTTGCCTAGAATTTCACTGGTCTGTTCAGTAAGCTGAGCACTCTCCAGCAACTCTGGGACTACGTCAAGAAGTACAACCAGAAGGTAAGTTATATTCATTTCTCATGGGATGCTGTGATGCCCGTATGTGAATATGACGTACATTTTAATGTCAAAGAAATTTCGTGGAAATGAGCACAAACACCCTGGGTTTCCTGTATAGAGTGTGCCAATAAAGGCCCATTCCCGTTCTGTCCCGTTCTTATGGGAAAGGGGAGCTCTTGCACAGCTGCCAAATCATCACAGGAGATAGCAGAGAAATTGCCATTTCAAGGGGACTTTGCTACAGAATTCGAATGATCATTCCTTGTCAATGTCTTTCAGGTTGTGGAAGCCTGCGAAGAAGATGAAGCTTGCCAGCAGCAGCAGCTGGCCTACAAGCTGGTTGAAGTTGAGACCTTTCTCCTGAATGAAGACTGTGATGCCGAGCAACCAGTCTAAAATGATGTAACCATGGTGCCTGTAACCACGGTGACTAACCATCCATCATTTTCAGACTATTAGTGTATGTACAAACAGCAGCAACGGACAGCACACATTACTGTCTCATGTTGAACAAATCAGACTGAAAAAACACATATTTTGGGTGTAATATTTCATTGGAATAAAATTCTACTGAAAGTAAGTGCACAATACAGGCATTGCACAGCGGAGATTCTGTACGATTATTGTACAATTATTATCTTGTGCAGAAATTGATATTCAGCATCTTATCATCAAAATCTGGGCATTTCAATATCAATAGTTACTTGTCACACACTTCCAGTTTTTTAGAAATTCTATCACCCGAACATACCAAATCTGACAGAGTTTCATTGGTGTCATCTGGCTTAGATTAGGTGGTATATACAATGATGGCCATGCACCCAAGTGTGTATTTGCCTGCAACTGGGGACCCCCTATTGTTCCTCTTTGGTTTGTACTTTTAACTTTTTTAGAAGACCACCCATATGTTTTGTACACAGTTGTCAATCGGGGACCCTCTGTCAATCGGGGACCTTATTGTCCTCTATTGTTCAGGGTCCCCAATTGAATGCAGAAACAAACTCAAAGATGTGTGTCTCGTTTACTGCATAAGTATGCATGTGAGAGAGTTTACACAGAAGCATAAGCAAAATTCATACCTTTGGAAGCTACACAGAGGCTGTAATGTTCAAACAGTGTTTTGTAATGTGACAGTAAATAAATGGATAAAATTCTCAAGTTTTCCTGCTCCGGTTTGGAGACTGTACATTGTTGATAGATAGTTTTGCTTTTTTATTTTCATTTTCAACCTATGAACAAATTTGAAATTTGTTTTCTGCGTAGCAGACAAAAAAAATAAACATTTGCTTGAAAGGAAAAGTTATTGAGTTACGTCATGACTTTTGTATGCATTTAACGAGTATATAAACATCACAATGGATTTAATTAAACTCGGCCTATATTGCTGACAGTACAGGTGTTTTAAAACTACTTGTATGCATGTTTTTAGCAGGAACGTGTCTTGCAAAATTGAATGTACCCCAATTTTTAAAGTTCAACTTGATTGTATGCAGTGTTCCGTGATTTTTTACTGTAGCAACATTGATCTGAAAGGATTTGAACTCAAATTTAGACATTTTACTCATTATGATTATGAGTGCAAAATATTGATTAAGCTTTAACATGTACATTTTTTCTGATTATATAAAAGTCTCCCAAGAGATTAATACAACCGTAAATGTCACAGTTGTAATTGCAGGTTGTGAACTTCTTTTATTTTTGTCTTTATTGCCACTTCATCTGCAAAGTTAGGAAAAGTAGTTGTACTGCTTTGAAGCGCTTACATAAAAGGGAAATGTTCCAAAAATCAGTCTTATAGGGCCTGTGTTTCAGGTGCAGAATTTGGTGTATTGGGGGAAAAAGGAAAGTACCAAAAGTTTCCATTTTAAATTAGGGTATAAATTGGTGTCTTTAGATCTCTTGAATGGGAATCATTCAGTAACGTGATCTATGAAAATATGTGTATCAATAATGACAATTGTCCACTGGAACAGTCATTTAGCATGCTTTGAAAGTATGATTGTGTCGTTGGGTTTTTAAGTAAAAAGAAAAAGACATCCTACTTAGTGTTTGTTAGTACTTGATGAACAGGTGATGAAATGCTCTAAACTTTAACTGACAGCAGTCAAGAGTAGGTATTGGAAAACAGACGAGATACTATGAGTAATCTCTAGTTTGAAGACTTCAAGTTGCTTTGCAGAAGGTGTTGGTCATGGAATAAAATTGGATTTCTAGAGTTTAAGGAAATTTAAAAAGGTATCTGAATGGGTGCAAGGCCATTATGACAAAGCAAAACATTTGTACATAAGGACAAGATTGTGTGTAATTTTAGGCTGTGTACTGTTCAGTTTATATTACAAATTGGACTTCAAGTGTATAAATTGAAGAACTCATGTTTACCCAGAGGGTTTCTATATTGGGTAAGGTGTATATTTAACTTAGAGGACTAATGACTCAATATTTGGTGTCTGATGCAATGGAATACTTTGAAGAAGTAACATTCTAAATATGTATACGTATATATATTTGAAGCAAACTAAATTATTCTCCAGATCTAACTACTTGCTAAGTATTTGAAGCAAAAACATTTTAAGGCCTGGAATAACTTTGAGACTTGCCTAGCTGCCAGCAACAAGCAATGTTATGCTGGTTAAGCCATGTTGTTCTTGACAAAAACATTTTGTAATCCCTTTTTGGTTGGTTTGGTGAAATGCAAAAGAGCTTGCCCAAACCAAAAAGCATTCCTCTTCTCCTGCTGCCATATCTTAAAACAGTTCATGTACTCATGATCACAACTGAAGCTGAAATTTAATTTAAACACCTGAAGCGTTTAAATTAAATTGGATTGCTGTAATTTCTGGCTCTCTTGCATCTTATTTGATGTTTTGTGGCACTATTAAACTAATCACTGCGCTTACAGCTTCAAAGTCAGCCAGTTAAAAACAGGTGAAGCCTGAGACGGAGCCAAAGTTGAGTATTGGAAAACGGCCCTAGCATTCAAAACAGAACAAAACTGCCTTAGGGGCAGGATGGTTTTCGGGAATGAATACATGAAAAGGGAAAGCCCCCATTGTAATCAATAACTTACTTAATGACACTTTGCAGATGTCAGATGATTTGCCAAATTATTTTTAACATACATATATATTCACAGTTTTTGTATTTTTTCACGGCTTTATATGTAATTTGTCAGAGCAACTTTGGTCATATTTTGTATGAATTATCAGTACTAGAAAAGTATAGCCCCTTTACTGTTCAACATTTGCATAGATTTTCATCATTTATTCTCTTGTTACTCAGCTCATTTTATTTTTTTTACCCAGATAGCAACAGTTTGCATGCATTTGTGATTTTATGAGGGAACGTGTAATAAATGTCAGTGTGAAATTTGGGGAAAGCGAGTCTCACTTGGTTTCATAATCTGGCAGAGGGTAGATAGTTGACTGTCTAAATCCAATGACTTGTCATGAAATATTAAGAAATGAAATATGAATAGGGGAATCAATATGAGCTTGACCGCACTGGCCGGTGTCAAACGTGTGTTTAAGACCGCGTCAGGAGAATGGACATGATTAATGCCCAGGCCACAGGCAAGGTATCGTCAGTGTTCACTTTCTGTATGTATTCCCATTTATAACTACCTTTGTCGTCAAGAGCGTCAAAACGGTCAACACATGATGGACTTCCAATGATTTTTATTCCGGAATTTTAATTTCATTTTCCCGAACACCCCTGTCCATTTTATGGAATATTCCTTGTCCAAATAATCTCCTTATATAGACTTGGTGCATGTGTGGCAAGCCGCTTGCACACTGACTCTTGAATGATCAGAATCAATTTAACTGTCTCACACCCAGGTGCCAGCATGTGATTTACACAGCGGGCATTATATCTTCTCAGCGGGCATTATCAAATGTAAATACACAGTCAAGTTGCATTTCGCTGAATAGGGAGACTGAAGTACTATCAGAATTGCTTGACAACTGCTGGAAATAGTACACATCTGTTGGAATGTATGAAGCCACTAGCTAGCCACTGTCATAGGCAAGCAAGTTCTTTGAGATGCAGACACAACCTAACTTTTCTAATGCCCCAGTATGACCGTGAACTATAGGATTGGAAGTCAATAGGAAACTGTATATGTGACCCACTCTTGTCAAAATGTATCACAAGTCACCGGAGCCACTTTCAAGTTTTACTTTGAATTAAATTGAGGAATTTGAGCTGTGTTGTGTCACTCAGTTTGCTATGATGAACATGGATGTTGTGTAGATGTTAAAATGTTGATTCCTATCGCTTAAACACTGCAAAATTCTTTCAAGGCCTTCAACTCTGACATGTGACTAGTTTTTGTAGAGCAGGTCACACTGTGAAGTCATCAGTTCATAGGTCTTTCGTAGTGCAAATGTGTCTCAGTCCCTGCTTTTGAATGACTTAAATCATTCATCCTTGACAGGGTTCATACTTCATCTCCATCTGCAATTGACTACCCAACCAGACTGGGTACCAGAAGCTCAAGGACGCTACATGAACATGGCAACGTGCACCAGTTTTTTTAGCATGAGTAAAAGTCCTTTTATTTCATATTTACAATATTACAAAACATTGCTCTCAAACGATCTGAAAATAAGTCTCCTCTTTCTGAAGCTAGTGTTGACTTACTACTCTGAAGAGATTTGTCCGTGCATCTTGAATCTGATAAAAAGATCATGTGCCAAGTCTTTACAAAAATCATGTAGTTTAGTCACATGACATTCGCCTCCCCTTTGTAAAAGCATATCAACCGAATGTTTATCACTAGAAATATCAATACACATGATATAAAATAAGGAAATAAATATGTACTTGGCCAGTCTTAAACATGCATTTTACTCAGGAGCCTGCTGCTCGGGCATCAGTCACAACCATTCCCCTGAGCCGGACTTGAATGTTAGTTAAAGATCAACCAATTGCAAGCATATTATTTATTCCCATTCATAAATACCACTGTAGTCAGAGCGTCAAAGGAAATCACTATATGGTAAATTTCCAAGGATTTTACTCAAAACTTTTACTTTTATTTTACTGAACACCCCCGTCCATTTGATGGTATATTCCTTATGCAAGTAGTCCAGAAGTATCTCTTTACATGGATTTGGAGCGTGCGTGGTGAGTTCAATGTGCTGCGTGCACAGAGACTCTTGACCAATCAGAATGGATTTTACGTAGCAGGCATTATCAAATTGCAGCGGGCATTATCAAATGTTAATACATGGTCACGTGACGCATTTTGATCAGTGAGAGTAGAAAAAATGTCCAGGGTATTCATAAATAAATTGTACGGTATGGATGTGATCACAGTGAAGCAGATGAGTCAAAGCAAGCTATTTTGAATATGCCAAAGGGCAAAAGGTCACAGGTCACAATGTCCATTAGGTTGTTCGGGAGGTTTTTCTGCATTTCAAATAACTCTTTCTTCTCTGGCAATAGTGAGGAACTGACGAGTGTTTTGTCACATATAGCCGGGACGTGTAAGGGTGTTTTGCATCTTTATGCAAGATACCAGTGGTCTGACTCAAGCCCCTCTTTGATGAGAGCCCTCTTACGTTGTGAGGAAGGTGTAGCAGTGAAATTTCAGAAATCAGAATGGGACTTCAAACGTCTTGCCCCTAATGTTCCTACACCTGTTATCCCTAATCCCTAAGTCACGTCTCCTTGATGTCACGTTGTCCTCTCTTTCTTGACTTCCCCGTTAGTGCTGCAATAAATACAGGAAAAACAATCCCATTGGATTCTCAAATGAAAGAGTACACGGGATGCTGTGTAATGTAAGATCCTTTGATCCTTTAGCTTCCTCAGAGGGTTCTACATGCCCTCTTTTGACTTATTAAATGCCCTCCTTGTGTACTGCTACAAAATGTGAACCATCACATTGGGTAAGTTCACTTAGGATCATTTCTAACTACTGCTCAATTCATGACATATTTTGCACCATACTGCTCGCAGAGGCAAGCAACTGGGAATGTAGAAAAAAAGAAGATATTTCAAGCAAAACTTGGTACAGTGTTTTTCAATTTGTAAAGATAAAATTAGCTTATAGCTAGGAATAGCTACATGTATTGCAGATTTACATGGGCATGTCCTCAATCAAACTAGACTCAAATGAAATCCCAAACCACTAAGGTCATACTCCATGCTGACATGGTGACAAGCGTGACAATAATGCAGCTATGTATCTTGATGACTGGTTCCAAACAGTCATCTCTACCCAGTCTAACAACCAGGTTGTCCTCCTGGCTAATTCATCAACCTTTGGCTTAACCACTGTAGTCACTGGAAGGCGTTCACCGCCGATTGAAGAGAAATTCTAAGGATCTCACCTCTCCTTTTCTTCCCTCATCAGGTTGGGGTAGAGCTCTGCCACCTTGCCCGTTGCCTCCTGCCTTCCTGCAAACTCGGCGTGCCTCTTGGAGTGGATGGAGTTGATGCGATTGTTCCAGAGCGACAGCAGTGACTGAGGTCCAGCTGTCGATAAGAGATGGCAAGTTTTGTTAGCTAGGTCTACAGAGTACCTAACGTGACGTCACTGTGAACCAGAAAGTGTAGTGCAAACAAACGAAGTACATGTGCATGTTGGTTCATGTGCTGGTTCTCGTGCTATTGCCTTTTATCCACATAATTGTGAGCATGACAAATTCACTTTGCAACTCCATGGAGACGTGGTAATGGTATACCTGCTCAGTGAGAAAATTGGGAGATTGACTGGTTTAACTCGCCTTCAGTTGCAACTTTCACAGACAGTCAAATGTCCATTCACTTCCCCTGATACACTTTACACACAAATCAAAATTCTGGTTGGTAATGTGACCAGTCAGATTCCATTTACAGACAAATGTAAGCTATTTGTAAACACAGCTGGCTTATCACTCCTCGAAAGGCAAAGAACAGATTTATCAGCAGTCATAACCAGTCCATTGTACGTGTTGTAGGCGAGGCAACACTTGACTGATATTGACCAGAGAACTGTGTCCAGTCTGGATGTTTGCAAGGGAGAGCAAGGTTTGTAGTTCCTTTCCCTTTATCCAGATTTTCAGATCTGAACTTTGATTTTTTCTTGGGGGGGAAGGGGGACAGGACTGAGCTAAGGGCATCTCACTCAATATGCCTTCCTCTTTCTGGGGTGAAATTGGGGGATGAAACTGTTTTGACCAAACAAAGCAGAGAAATTGTAACAATGGCAATACAATGCTGTGACTTTCCAGGAAGTTACAGGCTGACAAGGCAACAGGTCTCCCCAAATGGCTATCATTACTCAATGGATCTTTTATGGGGGGAGGGGTTCTTGAGGGGGTATTCAAAGTGCAAAACCGGCAACACTACATGAATGATTCAACCACTAAAAATCCACAGCTTGGGAGTCACTAATCCCAAGATGAAGAACGATCCTAAGAAATCACACCATTGCTGTTTACAATTTTCTCTTCACACCCAAGACATGTTGTCATTACCTTTGGGCTTGCCAATGACTTCCCCAGTAAACATCTTCTGTTTCTTCAAGGGAGGTTGATCACAGACACCTCTAACATTCTCCTTGTGGATGTCCGGCTTGATATCTGCTCCACTTCTGAGCAACAGACAAATACCTTCCTGGTAAATCCCCACTTAAAAATGACCCACGCTAAAGAAAAATGGCAAACATTACAACGCCAGACGTTTTGGCCTGTGTTTCGAGGCTTCTAGCCTCTAGACATCTTAACCACTCAACCACCAAATTTGGTGGGGTTGGCTGGCTGGTGCATCTTGGAACTGTTTGTGGTACCTGCTGCTACATCTGACTCTGCCCTGCCAGCTGACCCTGGCAAGCTTGGTGGTTGAGTGGTTAAGGTGTCTGCACTAGTAAGCAGGAGGTCTTGGGTTCGAGTCCCACCCAAGTAAGCTTGTGAACTTTTTTGCACTCTCTCGGCTGAGCACAGAGTACAGTGTTATGAACATACGTCCATATAAGGGCAAAAACCCAGGATTACAATTTAACATCTCCCTGACGTAAAGTACATCTTGGATCAGATCCATTTTTCCTACCTGTCGCTTTCAGGCCACGCAGGTTGAATTTCCATGGCTTCTGCATCTGACCTTTCCACTTTGACCTTGTCTGCCGCCCTCTTGGTTGCTGCCTTGCCTGCCTCCTCCCCAGGGGGTTTGCGACAGTCAAGCAAGCACTGTAGTATCTTCTCGTGGGCTGGCGACGTGCTGCTGTGGGCTCGCACCAATACCTCTAGCTCTGCCCACATCTGCCGGTAGTGCTCATCTCTGGCACGTTATTAGAGACCAACACTTGCTTAAATTTACTTAACACTTGTTCAAATCTATCCTTTGTTATTGGTGACTAAAAAACCCCAAAATTACGACTTCATGGAAATGCTGAAGAGAAAACAATCTAAAATTAGAGGTTTGAAATGCAAAATGTTTGGATCAACCTTAAGTGGTTGCAATGCTCTCTTCACATTCTTCAAATCTCAATACATCTAGGGGTCCATTTCCAAGAAAACATTATGTGATAAGAAAGAAAGTTCAACTCGGACCATTATTAATATCAAGGCACGTGAATTTAAGAATTTGTAGAGTTATAGCGTGAAAAGACAAAATTTTGAAACATTTCACTGGCACATGACTTGAATACTTGGATCGTCGAACACAACTCTAGTGTTCTCATCAATCACGACAAACAAGCACAGAATCAAAATGAAACTATTTGGCTAATACTTAACAAAACTTAACAACTGAAATTGGAGTTTTAAATAATCAGATCAAAATACTAGTTATGTAATGAGACAGGTTGAATATTTGATTTGATGTGAGTAAACTGCCAATTGATTTGAGTTCACGCACTGTCCAGACAGATGACACTTATCCCACCTCTTGGGGCCCTTGCCCCGTGATCCCACCATCGGCACTGGGAGTGGCTCATTTCTCGTTTCCATGCCAACAACATGATACATGGCCTTCTTGCATTCCAAAACATCATCGTCTGTCAGGACAAGTTTAGTGATGAGGGTGGGTAAGGGGTCCAAGTGCTGCAACGGGAAAGGTAAGCACGATTCAAAGAACGCTGAAATCTCTACTATGCTATCAGTTTCTTCACATGATGTCGGACCCAAAAAATCAAGCTGATGTCCTTCATTTTTCCCTCTTCCTTTTTAGTTGGTCACCTCACATGGTGCACATATAAACTTCTCTCTACCTGTACTATCCATTGTGTAACACTTTTACATTTACTTTGCTGATGGCCCTGATGAATGCCTTATCCCTGACCTTTCTCAATCCTCTAAAATGCAGCGGAGAATTCTGACGGTTTGAGGAAGGTGAAGCCCAGTCAAATTTACTTCACAAGGGACTTGGTGCTCCTCAAAAGGCTAAGTACAAAGAGTGTGCCTGTTTTAGTGCACAGGGGACGATTTTGGAAGACTGAAGAAGGCTGCTGGTAAGAATTGCTAGAGAGTTTGGATATGAACTCAATGAAGAATAATGACTTAGCCTCATGAGTGGCAATACCAGCAAACACCATTAGTATCTCAGTCCCAATACCTGTCCTAAACGAGATAAGGTGCACTGGTTTATTTCTTTCATTAGACCTAACACTTATTGGTGTCAGAGAAATATGGAAGGGCTACGTAGCACCGTGATCAGAATATAGACAACTGCTTGCCCTGAAGAAGGTACTCAGTTACCAAAAGCTTGGCAATTACGTATTTCAGAGCACTGATTTGATATTATATTCTTGTTGATATACTTAATGGTGTCAGGCTTTGTTTACATATGTAGATCACCTCCCAACTCACTTAAATAAGAAAGTGCACATGTAAACCAAGTGTGACGTTATTACACGTATATTACAGGTTTATTTGAAACAAACTGATATTGAGGTTTAAAGCTCTGAACAATGTTCAGATTTTGAAACCCTTCGTTTTTTTGTGCGTGAACAGAAACTGTAGATGAATGAAAGCTTGCCCTCTGGGCTGAAAATATGCCTTGCAGAGGTAGCAGTCTCTGGCTACAGTGATCGGCAAAGAGTTGATAGCTTTCTCCTTACCGATGGCATGTTGAAGATGATTGTATCACTGATGACCATGGGCCAGTGTCTTGTCATGCGCTCCAGCTGGGCTTTAGCTGTGGGGAAAGAGAATAGGCTGTCAGCTCAACCTCCGCTCTCTTAGTGCAATTTTGGGCCAGTCGGCCAGATTCATCGACATCCTCCATACGAAGGACTTTGAAGGATGCCAAACCTTATCAGCAAAGACTCTACACGGAGTGAAGAGGAGGATTCCATTTGCATATGAACGGACAAGCTTGGCATTCCTAGGAATGTGTTGCTGATCTCCACGGTAACAATGTTTCTACAGCAAAGCGTGGGGCAGTTATAGAAAGTGAATATTTGAGTGATGTGAAGGATGTAATGGGGGTCACGAACAAATTCTTCTTGGAAGAGGTAAACCCTTTACTTGGTGGCGCATTTGAGATTCAAGAACCCATTTAAGAAAAAGCGGAGAAGAAAATTCTGGATCATTCAAATAAAAAAATGGAAAGGAACACCAACCTACACAGGAACAGAAATTAATAACAGATTCTAATAACTATAGGCACAACTACATTCATAGCAACAAATGTTTGTAATGAACAGAGACACAAAGTGCCAGACAGTGTCTAGACCCTGAAGGTGTCCAGTTACGACTAACCCCTATCAACGGGTGGCTCCTCCTCCGTCTCGGGCGTGGGCTGGCACGGTGCCAGCCGGTTCTCCTTCATAAACTCCCCAAAGTCGTTGATGCGGTAGTCCGTGACCCTGCCCCCGCACCCCTCGCTGATGGAGGGAGGGTCCTCGAGGGGGGACCTAGCTGTGGCCAGACAGTGCAGGAAGATCTCGCCACCGTGGCTGGCCAGCATGTGTGAGATGACCTTGGTGCCTGATTTGCGAGGCTGCTCCAGCATGACCTGACGGCCGTTCAGGAGGAAGTTGGTCAGGCAGACGGACGGTCGACTATTAACCTGATACAATTGAAACAAATCGCTTGTACACGTATCTACTTTTTGAAGTTCCAGATTTTCCTATCATCTACACAACGTCGACATTATAATTTCAGGCTTTCATCTTGTGATCCCACTTTATGGAGGCAAAAGCAAACCAGTCAGCATAAACAAGATTCTCATTAGAAATTAGGGCAGTACAATACCAAAAGCATTTTTGAAGACACTTTGAGCACAACATTGTTACGTTTGGCCACAGGACATAACATTTACAATTCTGAGCCCAAAAAAGTTTTAAAATGGCTAATATGCCAGAAGTGTCAAAACTATGCACAACTGCAGATGCAAAACAAAAATCATCTCAGTATTAACCTAGCCCTAAGGGTATGCAAAACCTGCTCTAAATTGGAAACGTTCAGGACTGTTAAGGGCCAAAGGTGGAACTTACTCCAACTGGTGAAATTCTGTAGGCACCCATGCAATGGAGCAACTCTAAGTAGAACAAAGAAAAGTATACAGACAAAAGTTGTGAGGTTTTTTGCAGTTATACTTTTTTCCAGAAACCTAAGAAGATTATTGCAATTGATTTCTCACTTTATTTTTGCTGCTTCACCTTGAACCCCTTACAATGTGTCAACCCTTCCAAAAGTTTATGGATGTGTAGAATTGGATGGATATGCAAAAAGAAAAGAACAGGAAAATCAAACTTGATGCAAATAAAGTTGAATGACTGTTTTTCGTTATTTACAAACCACAGAAAAGTTTGCAAGTGTGTAGAAAGAACATTGTATAAAGACCAGCTTGTTTTTTGTTTATATTGTTTCATTCTTGAAATTTGACAAACTCAACACACCAGGCTACCTCAACACACAAACTCAACACACCTGGCTACCCCCAACCCACAAACTTACACAACCCGGCTACCCCAACCCACAAACTCATCACACCCGCCTACCCCAACCCACAAACGCATCACACCCAGCTATCCCCAACCCACAAACTCAACACACCAGGCTACCCCAACCCACAAACTCAACACACCAGACTACCCCAACCCACAAACTCAACACACCCAGCTATCCCCAACCCACAAACTCAACACACCAGACTACCCCAACCCACAAACTCAACACACCAGGCTACCCCAACCCACAAACTCAACACACCCGGCTACCCCAACCCACAAACTCATCACACCCGGCTACCCCCAACCCACAAACTTACACAACCCGGCTACCCCAACCCACAAACTCATCACACCCGGCTATCCCAACCCACAAACTCATCACACCCGGCTATCCCAACCCACAAACTCATCACACCCGGCTACCCCAACCCACAAACTCATCACACCCAGCTATCCCCAACCCACAAACTCACACACCAGGCTACCCCAACCCACAAACTCAACACACCCGGCTACCCCAACCCACAAACTCATCACACCCGGCTATCCCAACCCTCTTGCAGACAGCAACCCCTCAGGTCAGTTAATCTGCACCACACAGGTGCATAGCTGAGTCTTCTTGTGCAACACTGTTCAAACACGGTGCCAGTGCAGCAATTTGTGCAGACAGGTAAACCCACATTGACTGGGGAACTGTGTAAGACTGGGCTCATTTGCCAAGGACTTTGAGGACAACAATTTCTTTCCTCCTGCAAGTAGAAACCAAGCTATGGGAACAAAAATGCGTCCTTGTAGTGTATCTGGTCCACAGAAAATCTCTCTTTCAAAGCACCCGTGCTGTCCCCACAACTACAGAACAACTAAACACGCCCAGGCCTTCAGACTGTGTCTTTGTCAAGAAAGTTGGAACCAAGTTGTGGGGATTTTAATCTATTTTTTGTATGTTTCAATGCATGCACTGTCTCCACTAAAATGGAAGAAATATGCAGGCATACTTGAAGATGTGTGGGTGGGATTCCAATCCTAAAAGCTCAGAACCACTTCATGTGCATGATGTCAACCAATGGCTGATCATATCACACTCACCCACTGAGTTGGATCTGGGCTGGCACCACTTCAGTAGGATGTTGTTGCTCTCCGGGGACTTGGTGACGGTAGCCACGGGCCCCTTGGTGGATATGACCATGGTGTTGGAGGGCTCCGGTTCCGGCTGGTTGGTCATAATGGCCTCCAGCTTGCGTAGCTCGCTGTGTGCATCCTTCAGGTGGAGCAGCTCTACATCATAATTAGCTGAGCTCATGGCGTTTTGCTCCTCCTGGAATGGGAACGGCCCAAACACAACGAAGAACATTGTCAATTGCATTACATACCACAAGCAGAACTTAAAATACAGATACAAAAAAGCCTTACAGAATTACTTCAAAAAGGCAATGTACACCTTTCTCACCCTACAATGATTAAATCCACAACTGCATTCATTAATTCAACCCGAAACCATCATCAATCCTCCATAATCCTCAAAGTGGTTTTGGAAAATTTCAATTCAATTCAAAAATGGTATAATTAAAAACATGTTTCGTAGTTAAAAATTGTACATGTTTACACCGCAACTTTTAAAATTACAATATTTTAAACAAATGTTGATAAAAACTAATGTTAAGTATAAAAACAGAAGAATTATTTAAAAATAAAACCTAAGAAATACAACAAAATCCACATCACATTAAGATTTTGAAGGAATGAGGCTGTGTAAAGATTAATTTTGATGAATTCAACCATGACTGCTTGACCATATCAGTATTAAGTAAGATAAAATGTACCCTGTGATTTTGTTGGATAAAGGAAAGTTCATGCAAAGTCCCTGAAAACATGCAACTGTGGAAGTTTGATAAAAGATACTCATTAAGCAGTGTCCAAACTAGGGTAAAATGATCGGCAAAAACAAGAAACATTATAAGGCCTTACCTTCATCGGTATGCCAGTAACCGTGGTGATGGCTAAATCATAGTGTTTCTGGGCAAGCACAGAGAGTTTGTTGGCCAGGTGGCGACCCGCCTTGGCCGAGTGGATCTCGGCGCTCAGGTGCGGAGACATAGTGGTGGCAGACCGGTCTTTGAGCCCCGACTCCTTGTTGGTCGGAAGGATGTTGATCAGGGTCAGCTCGCAATGGCCGACCAAAAGTAGGCTGGTGGAAGAAAGGCAAAGAAAGTCTAAATTGTCAGCAAGCTGACAAAAATACTCTTAAAACCTTTTAACAGTGCAAATATATACAATTTCAAATAAACTGTCACTGTGGCGTATTTCATTGCCAACAGATGATGGGTATTATAAGATCATTGAAATAACAGGAGTTATTACGTAACTTCATACTTCATACTGAAATGGGCTGAGCGTTCCTTGTTAATGCAAAAATTCCATAGAATGTACAGGACCTGGTGGGGGTGCACTTTATCTTGGGGTGGAGAGTCTACAGTTCAGCACACAAAATGCACATTGTGTACAAGATTATTTCAGCTCCGATGATGCATCTAGCCACCTTCCTTTAAGGCTTACTAGAATGGTCAGGTATCTGGTATTATTTGATGATATCTCACACTTACTTGTCATTGTCCGAGGTCGCCACTACTTTGTTCTGCTGCATGATGGCGTCTCGTACGTACTCTGTAAGCATATCCCCATGCGATTCACTGTGCAAAGGACAAGGGGGGGAAATACCCATATTAGTGGAAGAAAAATAGTGAGGAATTTGATTAGCAGACATTGAAATAAAAAAAATTGAATTAGTGGGCTAATTTAATTTACCTCAGCTTAACTTGCGCTCAAATTTGGAGGATTCTGCTGAAGAAAGAGCCTCCTTCACTCTGCAAATTCATAAACTGTCACTGTACTAAATGTTTTTATAATTATTACTGTAATTTTAAATTCTCAAAGGAGAATCCTGTGCAGTTTTCTGCTTTTTCTGATTAAAAAAAAACTTGGCTTAGAACTATGAAAAGAAATTGAAATCAACATTAGAGATTAACCTCCTTAAACACATCAGGAAAGAGCAACGCCATCCGTTTTGATGTGCCTGAAAAACTGTGAGCTTAATTAATCAAGGTGGGATGTGACTGGAAAGACCTCCATACATGGACATCACATGACACCCTGTGTACAGACCCTTTTGTTTTCTAAGTAAATGTTTTAATATTTTCTATGCCGCTTTGACGTTTTAGGACATGTTATCAATTTCTGATGGCTGATATGTCACTGCAGGAAGAAATTTAGTATTGTCCTGAGAATTCTTCATATTTCAACACTTCTTACACACCTCTTGACGGACGTCAGGCATATGATGCGCCCTCTGTTGACGACCTTCTCCTCCCCGCCATCCTCATTCATCAGCGACTGAGCCACCACCTGATGGTCCGTTCCTTCCATCATCATCTCTATGGCTGAAGACAGGCCGTTTAGAATGCTGGCGTCTGAATTCTTAGACGAACGGAGCGGCCCCAGGGCTGCCAGTGATGACATCAACTAATTGTTGTAAAGTGATAATTAAGATTAGTATTACACACATGCTTGTGCTGTAGCAAGTTGGAGTAACTCTGGCAAGATGATCAAAGTGAACTGATTGGAAAAATTAGTTCATAAAACTTAATAGTTCTTAACAGAACCACAGATCTTTAAAAAAAAAGTTATTTGGTACTTTACAACCAGGAAAAAGAGACTAATCAAACAGGAAGTGTAACTAGTTAGACAACAGACCATGAACACGTGCAACGTCACAGGTGTGGAGCTCATCTTGTCCCAGAATCTGTTGGATGGAACTTACACAAAGAAGGCACGGGTGGATCAGGGGGCTAACAGGGGCCATGCCCCCCTAAAAGGAGCCCCTCCCTCATTTGTTTGAGAAAATAACAGAAAGGTAAATTTGGGGGGCTATTTTCACTTCCCTTCCTCTCCAAAGTGTGTAAAAAGCCCCCAAATTGTGACCTCAGATGTCTTTGAAAGGACATACACATATAATTTTTCAGTATCAACAATCAACTATATATCTTACCTGTGATGTATTCTGATCTTCCGGTGACCATGAATTCAGGGGTCTGGCCTGGGTGTCACTGGCCACTACACAAATCTGGGTATGGAGAGCATGATATCACATTCAATGCTCTAATTTACAACAAATATGAATGAATCACGTATCACTTC
This sequence comes from Acanthaster planci, assembly GCF_054643075.1. Classification (NCBI taxonomy): domain Eukaryota; kingdom Metazoa; phylum Echinodermata; class Asteroidea; order Valvatida; family Acanthasteridae; genus Acanthaster; species Acanthaster planci. Next base: position 17,464,236 of record NC_141780.1, on the reverse strand, counting down.
ATTTCATACTCAGCCCGCTAAACTTAAAAATGTGCCACGTATGAGAAACTGGTTGCCAAAACTAACAATGCAATATTTCCAAAATTTGTCCATGATATCGTAGCCTATTATTGCTGACTTTGTCAGTACATTGGTGAGGTGACAGTGCTGCTAAAAGCTTGGGAGGATTTAGAATATAAAGTTCAATTTCCTTCATCCAATCCAAAGATGAAATATTAACATAACAAGGTAAATCATGATGTGAATTGTAAATTATCAACCTTGTGTTCTGTCAAGGGTTAGGGGTACTTTTATTTCACATGCAAACTTTTCCTTCAATTTTGTTGGTAACCATTACATCGATGTTGTACAGCTACATGTATGGTCGTCCTATCGCTAGGTATGCCATGGGTTTGTTAAGCCCAACTGTAAGTCATGCATGGAACAAACCATACTTCCCATGAACTTCCTTTAAACACGATCTTGGTGTTAAACTTGACACACCATCAAGGGCAATTTAGGGAGAGGGGGGTCACTGAAGCCATAGCTCCTCCCCCCCCCCGAACAAGTTCTTCTTGTTGTTTTAAAAACAATGGGAGAAAGGTATTTTTGGTCTAGTTTCTTTCCTTCCTTCAAAACAAATGTAAAAAACACCAAACTGTAGCCTCAATCCTTGGGCAGGCCATAAAAGGTTACATAAAACTTTCCAAGATTTTTGGCCCCCCACAAAACAGTTTTGGCCCCAAAAAGTTAGTTCAGGAACCATACCCGTCAACCATTGACACGAAATATCAGTCTTACCAATTTTCCTTTTGGGAAGATATCGTAGACCACCCTGCAATACTCAAGCACTGATTCGACGCTGCATGTCCAGAGTGACTTGCAAAATGGCGCTAGTGGAATGAAACCAGCCGAGCGTGTCTTGCTAAGAGCAACCACATCATACTCTACAGGGTGCTCGCACGATTCGGCAAAGAATGGCCCATGGTCCAAGACAAAAATGGTTTTGTGAGATGCAGGAAAGGACATGATGTCGGATGTTTCGGTCGATCAACCTGAGTGAAAAGTAGAGCTTCTAATGAATGCTGGCATGAACTGAACATACAAAAGTTACCATCTGAGTTGGTACATAAAACAAATCTGGGCAACCTCATATCAAATTCAAAGATATTCAAACATAAAACTCAAATTTCTTTGGTCAGTTTAGCACTGATTTCGACTGGGATCTACCTGTAGTTGGCCGTAGTTGGCACTCGTCAACTGCCTTCATAAGTGAAGCCAAATGGCATGTCCATTTTTTTTCCCAGTTAAGACACTGGGTCAAGGATTTGGAGATAGTCCAGTAGACTGGTCCTGGTCTGGGGTTAATTGAAGACTAGTCTAGGCTTTGCTTCATTAAATGTTTGGAGAATTGTGCCACCTAAAGAGGGCACGATTTTATTTTGTATGTCTTTCTATGTTCTGACATGTCTGACACTCTATTCTGTTGGCAAGAGGCTGTTCAACCTACCTACCTATCTGGTAAAGGGAAGCCCCTCAATTCAGTTGGTAGCCTAGGCCTAGCATAACATATAAATGTTTATTTTCATGTTTTTACAGCAGTTAACTATGGAAACAACTGGAAAGGTCAAGGCCTATATAGACCCGTAAACAGCACTCTTGGTACTCTGAGAACTGTGGCACAGGTCCTATGCCCAGAACTGTGGGATAGGTCCTACATGTACACCCAGAGCTGTGGGGTCCGTACATGGCAGTGCAACAGATGACGGACTCCAAGGACATGAAGGGTGCATAAGCACAGTTACTCCTGTTAACATGAGTGAGGATACGTGCACATTAATCCCACGTCAGGCATGTCAGGAGTAAATTCCTGCACGATGGGCAGTATGGGGCAGCCCCAGAACTGTGGGGTCCGACGTCCAAACCGCTCCCACAAACCCCACAGAAAATTAGCCTTTTGGCCATAAGTTCATGGGAGCGGGGCAGACGTCAGACCCCACAGTTCTGAGGGTGGGCAGCACAGACATCTGGGATTCTCGCAAAATGACATTGGTAGGTACTGCGCCAGTGAAAAAAAGCGACAATGGCAACGTGTGCATGCATCAGCCAGTCCAAGGCTTAGGTTACAAAATTTTTTCTTTGATCAGGACAGTTGGCCTACTGTAGGCGCGCACTCGCTGCAGTTGTTTTCATCGGCACAGTGTGGTTGAAACCCGCAATTCTGTGAAACTCCTGGCTGTCCGTGCTGCCCCATACTCTCGCTGATCCGTGGGGCGCCTTCCCCCCCCCCTCGTAAGCTTTTGGAGAGTACTCGTGTCAACGCGAGTATCTCGCTCGAACGCACCCCACAGGTCTTTTCTGGGAATGCAGTAGGTACCCGGGTACGGTAGCTCCTTCGCGTACTCATGCATGGGGCTCGATTCCCGGTGGCTCGGCACAGCGTCAAGCTGAACATTTCATACATGTATTTCCAAACATTTGGGCAGATTTCAAATACCGATATGACAAGCATTAAAGACGTTAAAGCTGATGCTGTAAAACACCGACATAACCTAACATTAAAGCAACAAATCAAGCATTTCTACTTACAAGAAACAGTGCAGTCATGGCATAACCAGTAGCTTCGGGCCGAGTCCATTACCACGACCGATTATGGTGACCATTGCAGATTGGTGGCGCTACAACGCGTCCGTGTCCGAATTACTTGGCTGCGGCTAGAAATTACGCGCGAGCCTATGGTAGCGGTGCAGCCAGTTTCCATAAAGTTATGTGCAATTGCAAGCCGCTGCCAAGTGATTCTGATGCGGTTTCACAGGATGCACAGACATCAGTCTGTGGCTGCGCTAAATGTGGTGACTTCCCATGGACATAAGCCTCATCAGCTATTTGATTTGGACACGGCTTTGTTTTCAACACGCTGATTTTCAAAGCCATTTCCAAATCAACTGACTGCAGCTGGTATTGAGAATTGTATCCGTCCGATGCCGTAGGTCGATTTAATTGTCATCAAAATAATGTGACATCGATTCTTTGCAGGTTCAGCTGTTGCTATTAAAACTTGGCATGTAGCTTGTCTTTCGCCAGTGTCCAATGTTAAAAAACACTGGAGTCTACCAGTGGGCTGGGCCGGGGGTATACCGGCCAGGCAAGATATCGGACGAAGGGGTACCCCCTTACCTGTCCAATCCCTATACACACTCTAGACTACTGTTACCTAACACATCCCCCTAGAAGTCTGTAAAGAATTCCTGAGATTCCAATCAAACAATGACCAACACAAAGGCGGGGGGGCTCTCTCCGTCCCATATCTTGCTTCAAATGGCCGGGGGAGTACCACCCATGATGTAAATCAACGGAGCCAGAACATCTCTTTCAAAAATAGATTGGGTCTCTGTGGTGAAAATGTCAGTGCCGAGAAAGCGCAGGGGCTGGAGGGGGGGGGCAACAGTCAACGCCTACAACTTGCCTCCCAGATATAATTTCTGTGCATGGGGCTCAACTTTTCCCATTCGACAGCATTAATTATTTGCGAGATATTCATTTACATTGGTACAAACTCAAGTCGAATTGCTACACGGAAGTGATCATTTAAGTACTACAACATTGAGTTCAAGACACACCTATTTATACCTCAGTGGACAAAAAAGAATAGCAGAGATTTGACTTCCTCAGTAAAAATTTTGCAATAAACCAACTTAATGGCACTCCACATTACTTGCACACATAGACTTATAAAAATGCACCAGCATACAATGTACACTGCACTTGTATTACCAAAATTCTTTATTTTCATTTATCACAGTGATTTGATATTTATAGCAGTACAAGTAGGCATGTACCAAAACAATAATACACAGTTCAGTTACTTTAAGAAATAAGGAGACTAAGTCCGTAGTTACATAACATACATGTACTCTGCTCCAAATTACATCAGCACAGAAAAAAAAAGTAAAATAGGGTCTTTACTGTGAACTAAAACAACACAGAACAGTAATTTGGCAGAGCTGAAAATTAATTGCAAAGTGAGCATAAATGGGGAGCATATTCAGGATGTTTTAACCTACTAGATTTTTGCTTATTTATAATCCTACTTGATTGAAAGTAATCACACTTGGTATACTGCAGCTGATTCCACAAAATCAAAGAAGGCAGACATCATCACATACAGTGCCCATACATGTACATTTTTGTGCTCTTATCAAATGACACATGCATTTTTTTTTCTGTACTGATATTAATTCATTTTTTTCATCCCTCTTGCTGCTACTGATAACGTTGTCGTCCAGTCCAGTAACAAGTCCTTCCCAAAGACGGTGTCACAAGTAACAGAGTTAATAATGACAGATGTGAAAGGTACGCTTCAGTCACACTGTCATTTGACAAACTTGTTACTGGACTTAGCTACTGAACGGTATGTGACAGACTTGAAATGAACTTGTAAGGACTAGTGATGGAATGGAATACAACGCTGCCTATGGATGTTAAAATTCAATCGCTAAGACAGTCTTCTATACGGAGTCTTCAGATTTTTTGGCTTCATATCAACCAGTTATGGCGACCAGAGACAACCTACAAGGTCACATAAACCATCAAATGAACAAAAATATTTTTATCTCCAGCATCATGGAAACAAAAGAGATCAAATCTCACAAGACGAGTCTCGAGACTATTTTTAAGTAGTTGTTTGTTTCCTTTCAGAGGTATCCCAGTGAAAATGGACATGATATGGGTGAAAACTGTGTAAAGGTTCTTATTGATTGATCTTGTATATGATCATTCTGAAAGTCTTCCACTCAAAAAGTTGCCCGGATGACTTACAGCTCATTTTGTGAGGTTCGGACACAAAATGTCCAAGAAGTGTAAACCACAGTGATTGTTCATGTACCTTTATCTACTTGAAACGAATCCCCACTTCCCTGTTGCAGTAAAACCTAAGAGAAGAGACCTCTCTAGCATGACTGTGCAAGACACAGGAACATGTCAGCTTCTGACACAAACTACAAAATGTTAAGTATGTTTGGTGTAGCAATTTTGACCCACCACCATCATAATGGCTTACACGAGTACGACTCTCTGGAAGGAAAAACACCTAAGGATGGAGCATTAAAAACACATTCTCGCCACATAGTTCAGATCTGATGGTAGAGACTGCTCCTTCCTGTATGAGAGCAGATATAAATGGGAAAACACATCCGATACTAATGTATACATGAAGTATGTATTAACATTACGGGCCAGTCATATCATTTAGAAGTATTTTCTTCATGACCATAAATGTGTCGGGAGGCAACTACGGTACTTACAGCCCTTTTTCAATTAATGTTTGACGAAATAATATACAGCTTTTGATGCAAACATAATTTCTGTCTTAAAAAAAAGCCTGTCAGTGTCATGAACATTTTTACAACAGAGCAGAATCTTGCGTTGTACGGAGGAATAAGATACAAATTGCTATGTGAAATTTTGAGGACTGATGACGTCCTCAATTCCATAACAAATGATCTTTAAAAATACCAAATTGTCGTGGAAATAATAAACGGATACACAGTGTTTTCTTTCACAATTTCTATTCACATGGTATTCCCAATTCTTCCACCAAAAAGCAACAAAAAGGTTAATATTATGTAACATGGAAAAGCCTGTCACATGATCTGAGTAGAGTCTGTCCACAAGGATGAGAAATAAACACCCTGCTAACGGGTCACTGAAGAGAAAAAGCAATCCCAGAAGGCATTTTAATTAAAAAAAAAAAGCAACATCACTGTTTATCACAAGCACATAATAGAAAAAGAAACCTAGTACAATCATTTACTTCATTACACAGTAGGCCCTAGCGACATTTTGTCGAAGACTACACTTAGAATTACATAAAGTTTGCTGACATGCAAATGTACAGAGACATGGGGTTTGGGGTGACATACAAAACCAATGCAACTTTGATAAGCAATTCCGCTCTGCATATTGGCTGCGTGTCCACATATTATTCCTCTGTGTCGGACCACACCTCAAATATATGTCGGTGTTAATTCTAGGATTACCTGTGTCAAATTCTACCAAAAAGCAAAAACCAAAACAAAAGACAAAAATAAAAAAGATTGGAGTGCAGTCGCATTACAGAGACACACAAGTCCAAAATTGATTATGACCAAATAAATTTTGAATCTTAACATATCTACATTGCCAATTTTAGTTCAAAACCTTTGTGTGTTGGTAATAAGCATTTCTATATTACTACAGATCTTAAGAAAAACCAGTACATCTATCACTGAATAATTGGAGTCGGTACAAGATTTTAGTAATGACAACAGCTAGAATGGCCGATTGAATAGTTTAATGCAACTTGATGTTAAGTTTCTGTGAACATGTTGGTATCATTTATGGGCGAACAAAAAGTTTTATGACTTTGTGGTATTTGCCTTCTTTGTAATGTGGATGAAAATTGAATCCCCTCAAAAACATGAACATTTATGGCGTTGAACAATACCTCAACCACCATCATTACAGACTCCCCTGGGGGTGATATAACACATAGTTGTCGGCAATTTTTTTTACAAAAGAAAACTTCAGAAAAACAGTTCACACTAATAAATTTGCAACACAAGAAAAACAACATGGAGGCTGCAACTGAATTTCTGTGGAACCGAAACACTTATCTTCCCTAACCCCCCCTCTGAAAAACGATATCCCCCTCTAGAGCTTTAATTTGTGCAGAAAGGTGGATGGGGAGGTTTGCCATAGTAACAAGCATTGTCAGATTAAAATGTCAACAATGGACAGATACAGATAATGCTAGGGTTTTTAACTCTAAGGTGGGGCAGTATGAAAGATGGGGTGAAGACTGGGCTGAATCAACGACACCGCTCCAATGGTATACAATTCATTAACATCACACAGGGTATCCAACAAAAGTGCTTCTAATTTACAGATATTGAGTCTTGTCCACGGTTCAGTAAAAACCTCGCAACAGGATGTGAGAAAACCAAAAATGATCGTCGGGAGGAAGGGAGGCAATGGGAGGATTCTTTTACATCACAGATCAGGGCAATCAGTTACTTGTCTCTTGGCAAGATTTTCAACAATTTCCACAATTTGTGCTTACGACTTTTGACATTTTCATGATAGTTACATTGTCAGCCGTGCGTCGTGACAATGAGCCAGTTCAGTATTTCAAAAAAGTACGGGCATTTGAGTACAACGCATGTGACCTTGAAGATGTTTGGTAACATGTGTGGTCGCATGTACAGCTGCCCTGATAGGGCCTACCTTAGGCTCGACCACTACTGTTCTTGAATGACCTCCAACATCCTTCATTTGGGACATGCAGGGTTGGAATATTGAAGTGGCTCATTTCAATACGCTGAAGCCATTCAAAGGGCTTTCCCAGGTGCCTCATAACAGGGAGCTTAATCAAGCCACCAAGAACGGCTTACCACAGCCATAGAGATTTTGGCTAAATAATTTGCCCAAGTTCACCAGGAGGTTTTCAACCTCCAATCAATTAACAACACATCCTCCCACTGTCCCCCAATGGTATCTGTATACTATTCACCGCCCGAGCACTTGGATGTGCACCGGGTGCATGAAGGTGTAATGTGGGTTTTAGACCTAGAGAGAAACGGGTACTACTGGGTGCCTCAGCATGAACATGATTTATCCTGTTTGTTCTCATCGGTGAGTTTTATCTGGCTGGGAAAATCATTGTACATATCTGTCTCGGGTTCCTGGGCCAGGGCATTCTTGGCTATCGTCTGGAAGGCCTGCTCCACGTTGATGCTCTCCTTAGCGCTGGTCTCAAAGTAAGGGATGCTGTTTTTGCTACTACACCAGTTTTGCGCCCGCTTGGTTGAAACCTTTCAAAAAAGTGACAGAAAATGTGTTATGCTATGAGGGCAAGTTGACAATAAACTCACAAAATATTACAGGGAGGTCAAGAGCTCTGTCGACACTATGCTTGAACTAAAAAGGGTGCATTTTCACACTGCAACAGAACCTCTTTGGGGTTACCAGATTTGATGCGTGTCAATATCAGACCACAGTCTGTTGATCAGGGACACAGAATTAAGAAGCTGGGATAGGAACCCAAGCAAGAGATGTGGCCGGGGTTCACTAAATTCATTTCTAGTAAAACCTGTGGACTTGTTTTCAAAGAGCTGCTTACCAGAAATCATAGCTTGAGCGATTTACTGGTATGTGCTGGTCAAAAAAACACCAAAACCCTAAAAAAGGACAATTCACAACTGGCTGAAAACACATGACATGTTTGGCTTGTAACCAGTTTTTCCTGAGAAAGTACTTTTAGTGCTTAAAAGATGCCTGTGTTTAGCTGCTCCAAGAAATTGGCTCCAGCTTACTTGTCTGTTCTCCATGTCAATCTTGTTGCCTAGGACGACGAAGGGGAAATTCTCCGGGTCCCTGGGGCTGGCCTGGATCAGGAACTCGTCGCGCCAGCTGTCCAATGACTTGAAGGAGTTCTGGTTGGTCACGTCAAAGACGAGTACGCAGCAGTCGGCCCCACGGTAGAATGCTACACCCAGACTCTGGAACCTCTCCTGACCAGCTGTGTCCCATATCTGAAACAGAACAGTTCAAGAAATGTCTGTGTGCTTCAATGTGCACTGGCCCATATTTCAGGGAAGCCTGCACATTGTTACAATGGGCTCGGGCATTACGTTACGTAGCATGAGGCAAGAGGATGTCCCTACAAATAGACCTTATTCACCACTTACTGCCAGGGAACCCCGTTTCGAGCACCATGGAATTTTTGAAACGATCCAGAACAGGCTAAACCGATCCAGAACTACGAAAAGTGTCCTCGTCACTTTTGTCGATCTTGTAAGACAAATTAAAAGCTCACAATTTGAAAATTCACACGTACAAGAAAGACCTTAACGTACAATTGAGCTGTAATATGACTGAATATATTTAAAACGATCCGGAACAAGGAAAACGACGGAATACAGACGCGGCTGCGCTGTTCATGCCAACAATTCGACCGTTCGTACCACGGTACACCTACCTGAACATGTATATGTACAGTCGTGCAACATCAAGGTTAGGATGTACATCTTTTTTTGTGGCCTTTTTTCGTGATCTTTTTTCGGTGCACAGTGCTGAAATGTCCAAAATGCCATGCAAAAAAATGTGTTGCCAAAAACAGGTGCTTGCCCGTCGGGCTGGCAGCCTGGAACATTTGGTTGCCCGACAAAATATTTTGGTTTTCCCGGGACATCGGACTACCGATTCTGCAAGCCCTGAAATGGGATGATGCCAGACTATTCTGGGTTTAATGCCTTACTTTTCTTGATGTGGCTTAAAATATTTAGGTATAAATAATCACAAATTTCATAGTCTTCTTCAATATAAATTACATTAATCTGTAATGAAGTTTTATTTCAATGTTTATATTTTTATTTTCGGATGCCACAACAATAAAATTAACCTCACTTTCAATTCAAAATGGCCGACTTGTTAATAAGACCAATTACCCCTTTTCTCTGCCCTTAGCCAATACATTGGAAGTATTTCCAAAATGCTCACTTGCCGGGGGCACAGGGACTAAACCTTGCAGGTGGTTGGAAGCAATACTTTAGACACATGTACATGTAAATAAAGCCTTAAAAGCTACATGTACTGTAGTGCATCATTCATTGGGCTAGTGCATACATGTACATGTACAGTACGTATGAAATTATATTTGTACCAGAATCTGTCTCAAGTAAAAGCATCCCCTCATTGGTTGAAGAGCCATGTTGGTCAAGCGAGTTCATTTTGATGGTAGCGATACGACCGTAATGCGTGCATTTCCTACATGTAGTTGTTCATAAACCGGGGAAGTTCAGCTCCTACCAAAGGAGCCTCCATTGCTAAGAAAATTGTGCCCTCTCTTGGTCTAGCTTAGGCTCATACGCCAGGGGTGAGATTGCCCCATGATAAAAATAGCTGAAAACAGCTGTAAAAAGGCATAAACAAGCTGAACTGTGAAAATCTCCTATACATGTACTTTTGTACACAGCAAGTGAGGAAAAAAAGCTGAAATCTAAAACAAAAAAAGCTGAAATCAGCTAAAAAGCTGAGAAATGTCACTCCTGATAAACACAGACTCTGCTGCTGTTTTGGTATGGGACCCTCTTGAATCCACCCATGCCCTCCTCTTGTGTTTTTTAACTTCCAAGTGACGAGCATCTGGTCCCACCTACGTATATGAAGATAGGGTTGTTGGTCTCTGCCTCCCTCGACATCCTACCCAAAACGTCCCGACAGATTCCAAAGAACTTGGGAGGCTCAAGGTTACAATCAAACCGTAGCCCTCAGGAAAATATGACAAAAGGCATGGTCTTTTACACAGCATGAAATATGGATTTTTCAACCACTTTTGCTCTTGCCAAAGCAGATGTGGCCAGACAAAATGCCCTAAAATATGAAGGTCAGCAGTCCTAAAAGCAAAATCCTGCAGGTGTTTGTTCTATATTCTGTGCTTATTACGTTCAAACTGTGTGACAGCGTTCTCATTACCTTGGTATACATGTATGTCTGATCAAAAGCTGACAATGCTACAACAGAATTAATGGTGCTGCATACTGTCTTGCTTAAGCCGCCATCAATAGACATATAAGTTGCATAAGGGGCAATGGGAAGGTTTGGGGAACATTTTACAGGTGTAACACCCACCTGCATGGTAACCAGTCTGTCATCTACCATGACTTCTTTTGTGAGGAAGTCTGCACCAATGGTGGCCTTGTACTGGTTACTGAACTTTTTGTTGACATATTGGTTCATCAATGATGTCTTGCCCACACTGCAAGGATGGAAAAGAAAAGCAACGAATTAAAAAAAAAAAGCAAAAATTCATTTATCATCACATGCTTTGTGCACGCTTGTGAGACTACACTGTAAGGTAACACTTACATGTATCTGCCTATTTCCGTGCAAGATTTCTTAGAAAAACTGTGAATATAATTACGAATTTATGAAACTAAGACCCGTTTTAATTTACCACAGTACAACACTACAGGCTGCTTTAAAATGACTACCGCCTAAACCCAGTATACATGTACAGTGTATATGAAATTTGATACACTGTAATAAAAACATTAACATGCAAATAAAATGAACATTATATGAAGAAGGGAAATTTGCAGGTACATGTACTAAGGTATGGTGCCTCGATCACAGCTTTTGGAATATTTCTCGTATTGACACCTTTTATCAGTTTCTCCTCGTACACGTTACCTCTGTGTAGGCGAAGGTGATAAAGAGATGTGTTATGTTTATATGTTAGGATTAGATGGTTCTCACAGGGACCTCAGGTGTCCCGTTCATTCACGTGATGTCATTCTGTGAATTGATAGTATCACTCAGATGCATCAATGCAGAACAGATGTACATGTAAGCTATTATACTGAATTCAGAACTGCATGCACATTACATGTACATATAAATTAAGTGTATTAATTAATTACTGGGGAGGAGTTTAAACAGATTACAAGTCAGATACATGTATTATATACATTTAATGTTTAAATACTTAACCACTTAAATTTTTATAATTCTTTTTATTCAGAGAAGACATTAAGAACACTTTGCTGCAGAAATTCATGGCATGTTAACAACTGAATTAACAAATCTGACATCAGGCCCACAAAAGGGTTCTGTACATGTAAGTGGGTTGTACATATCCATTCAAGCTCATTATGCACTGCACATGACCACCCAATAAATTCTACCACAGGGCCACTATTTTATGGATGGTGCATTTGAAGAGGAGTTGGTAGAAAAAAAATTAAAATCTTTCTTATTATTTTTTTGACGAGAGGATTTGTGGTTTTTTTTGAGGTTTTGAATGAAATCTAAATGTTCAATGTCTCATGTCACAATCAAAGTAACCGAAAGAATAAGTGTTTGTGAGATGTACAGGTAAGCAGATCGCTGTAAAGTATCTGAGACTGCTTGGAATAGGGAGAAACAGGTGCGTACATGTAGGAATCATTATATTTTACATGTACATGTAGTTTCATCTTCTTACCCGCTATCTCCTAGGATGATCACCTTCAGTAAAACCTTCTTCCTCGAAGACATTTTGTTTCACTTTCACTAGATCTGCAGAACTGACAACACAAATGAAACCAATACTACGTGTATTAGTGTACAAGGTCTATTCTTTCTGCGTCATAGTCTCACTTTTGCCTACTAGTGGCAGGTAAAACGATGGTGACCCGTCAGCACACAAGCAAGGAAAATTCAATTCATAGCTTGTTAAAAATCCCATGATGCTTGCCAAGACATCGAGTAATAAATGCTACTACCTGTGCATGTGCTAACATATAAAGTACATGTACATGAAACAAACGCTGCATCCGAATCTGTTGTCTAGGGCTTCGCTCCATTGGAAATGTGTGGAAATGCATAGACAATAGACCTAGCCGTAGCTCTGGAAACCTGTTTCGGACACGGCCTAAATAAAAATACGACCCTTGTTAACAGCAAATGTACATTTTGAAGTACAAGCTCACACCGGCCAGGGGTGATATTTTAATAAACTTCAGCCACCCATACGAAGAGTAGAATGGTCATTCAGCCATGTCAGCAGTGAAAAGACTTTGCAATACCGGTAGCTTACATGTACAGTACATGCAGTTGAAACTTCTATCCACCCTGAGCTGAAGTGCACCCCAATCGGCAAAAAGAATGGCAGGTGGTTACAAGCAGGTTCTTGCACGCGTTCTGTGTGTACGCAAAAACCATACATGTAAGTAAAAAAACCAAAACCCATACCTTTAAGTCTTATATATAAAACCATACATGCTGGAGTAAATTAGTAACCCATGCTCAGCGTGCTCTGCGTCAAACGCGCATATATTTGCATGCCTGATGGCGCACCTACACGTATGTGGTAAGTACCAAAAAAAAAAAAACCTGCCTCTTTTGTTTTGCTCGGAGCAGATAGTGCAAATCAGTACCAATGAACAAGTACGTGTAAGATGCATGATATAACAATACTCCCTTAGAGGCAGACAAGGAGCAATCCTGTCTAGTCATTGTTTTTCCCAGCATCAAACAATGAAACCATCCATTTGTACAAAGTACATGTACACATACAGGTGTATGTAATTATCTCACAGTCTACACATTCTGTTCATGTACACCATGCACTTCAGGAGCCATTCTTTTGCCACTAGCATCAGACCTTCGATGCATTTCTTCCTCCGGATCGTCACCTGACTTCCAACAGGCAAACCGTGCAGCATAACCCTAACCATTGCAAACCCTTCAAAATCCTCCGGGCAGTTTTGGAAGATTTTGAAGGATTGAGACAGCATGGCAAAATTGCATTGCTGATTGCAAAGGATGCAAGTACATTGTCTCAAGGTTGTGAGTTAGATCTTGTGTTGTTTATGTTCAGCCGTGCATAAATTCACGCCCACATTTTATGTGAAATTCTTCATACTGCTCCAGGATACCATTCACACTGTCTCAACATTAAAGAGGGGAATTGCTGGAGAATTTGGCAGGATTGAGACAGTGGGCACCCCTGCACAGAACGTATTCAAGAAAGACATGTATTAGAGGATTTGGGAGGATTGAGGGTGTATCTTCTGAAAAGGGCCTAGGCGGTTAGGATTAGCTTTGTACTGATCGACTCCTGTACATTCAAAGTGAATCATGTCTTGAATGCTTTAATTTCTTGCTTAAATGTCTAGAATGGTCACATGTTCAGTTTAAAGACATGAAAATGCCGCATAACAGTCTGGCCGAGTACTGTTCATGTACGTGTATGTCAAGTTTGTCCGTCATCTTTTTGCCTTGCTGGCCAAACATTACAACCAACTGTTGCTTACTACATGTACATGTACATGTAGATACATGACGTGTGTTTAGCACATTTGGGGATGCACAGAACCCCAAGTAAAGCCTGCCTGCCCCTGCTATGAAATGCCAGTCAACAAATAACACGCATTTGCAGCCAAGGTATTCCAAATGTAAATTTAATAACATGAACTGCATGTTGATGTCTAAGCACTGTACAGGCATACACATTCACAAAGCCTAACAAAGGACTATTTGTCTCATAATGGAATACATACGTGCATGTACAGATGGGGAACAATACAATTTTGTTGTCAGGATTTACTGAAACAACTACATGTACCAAAGATTTGTGAACTGTTAATGGGGAGAATATACATGTACATGTACAGTTTTGCGGCATCCAAAAATGCTAAATACATGTACCTAATCTGTCTGGAAGGTACACACAAACGAACACATTTCTTAGTGTTGATGAGTCATGTTAACCTGACATGGTGTGGTTTGACAAAGTGATGTGGGCATGTAGACAGTCTTTGAATGTAAAGTACGAACACATGTATGCCACAGTTCAGCAGGACCACATGCATGTACTCCACACTTACAGAACACCCCATCATGCGAACCAAGGTTAATACCTGCCATTGAACTACGTGCATGTACAATAGGCAGCTAAACAAAACATAACAACTGGGTAGCTCAGTACAAAGACAACGGTTAAATCATCAAACCTTGACTCTTGTATTTTAATGTCTAATTGTAAAAATCTCAGCAATTCAGCCTTTGGCTGCTATTGAAATTTTAATAATAAACCAGCAATGAATGTATGAATGAACGAGAATTGACACCTGTATGTCTTTGCCCATAACCTTGACCCAGATTACAATGTATATCAATTGTCTACACGTATACTGTACTGTACAATGTACACTGTACGTGTAAACATGTAAACTACAAGTAGGAACAATTATGTTCAAACCAGTTCCCAGACATGTACAGTGTACTAACATAAAATTTCTCCAAAATCCACGCTCTGCCCAATATGTGTTCATGTATCTGTGAGCAGATAATTTGACGAACAACAAACATCAGGTTTGAACAGTTACAAAACTGTACAAAGAAGAAGTTGAGTTCCATTGCAAAATGGATACCTGTATCGATGACTACTGAAAAGCCACAGACTGGTGACTTTCAGTTTGTGTTTGACCTTGCCTTGGTTCAGTAACAAAATGTTGCACAGGCCAAAAGGTCCTTCCTGGTTAACACTGCAATATGATACGTGTAGGCCTATGCTGTCTGACCTAACTGGTGAAAATCAACCTGGTCTTGTTTCCATACTGTGACCTAGTCACAGCATTTTTCTCATGTTTCTTCCTATTCTGCAAGCAAGCCACATAATTTTGGATTTGTTCACTTGGAAATCTTATTCTGCCAGTCATCATGTGTACACATTTTTAAACAGGCGTTGTAAAACTTCACAAGCGCTGCCAATGTAAATGGAATACACTCAAAAGCACATCGAAAAATTGTTTCTTACTCGTCACAAAACTAATTTCGCCTCGAGTAAGTTCTACAACAAACTGAGAATAAGTACATACATGTACATGTACTTTGTAGGTGCATGTAACATCACGCTACGGCCAATCTCTTCTTTACATGCACTATGCCGGGAGAACCCGGAAAACATACAAAACCTTTCTCAGGGACATCCACATACATGTACTGAGTGAATCTAACCCGAGTGCAGCTTGCCAGTAATTTCTACTAAATCTTGAAGTGATGAAAATGAGATCCCTCATACATGTACATGGATTCAACACTTTTTTACACTCATGAGCCCTGACAGTCATGTGCCGACAGCTACACATACACATGGGTAAGCATTCACACTAAGGAGACAAGTTCTTTTGTTAGAGAAATTTGGACCGAGTTGTGAGGAAATTGTCTTTGTACCTATAATGTTTTTGGTCCCCACAAAATAGGTGAAATGTCGAGAGCATGTCCCCACAACTACGGTGCGGGAGTGTAAGTACCGGTGCTACTGTACATGTTCCATGTCCGTGTGCCAAGTCAGACAAAATCCCCATCCTACATACACACAAGTGTGTATTTGCCTCCGACTGGGGACCCCCTATTGTTCCTCTTTTGTTTGTACTTTTAACTTTTTTACAAGACCACCCATATGTTTTGTACACAATTGTCAATCGGGGACCCTCTGTCAATGGGGACCTTATTGTCCTCCATTGTTCAAGGGACCTTATTATCCTCTATTGTTCAAGGTCCCCAACTGAATGCAGAAACAAACTCATGTAAACACACATACACACACCTGGTGGAATAGAAGACACGTTTTACATGGACCAGAAGGAATTGTACTCAGGTGGATAAGGTATGATTTGCATGAAGTGTACAATTTCTCGGTACAAATGCCAGGGGGATTGGTTTGATCCGAGTTGTGCTGCAACACAGAAAATTTTTTATCTACTTCATGCTGGATGATGTCCAAGCATGCTGGGATTCCCCATGTCAAAATGCAGAGAACGTTTAAAAACCATGTTTCTGCAAATTCTGTATGAAGTGTTGTGTGACACAGACGGTTTGCATGGTTACCGCCTTGCAAGCCAGTGAGTTTCTTCCAGAGGTATGCACAAAGGAGGTCACTCAGTGGAACAAAAGAACTGCCCTGCAAGATGGCAACCGTGCAAAGCTTCTACACATGGCTTCATGCTCAAGTGGTTCCCGCTGAATATGTTTGCACATACATGTACACCATAGAGGCTCAAAATAGTCCATGGACACTGAGAGTGTGTTGCCCTCAAACACTGTTCTGTAACAGTCTTGAAGTTTTGAAAAAGCAGGGGCAGATCCAGGATTTGCCAAAAGGGGAAGTGTGAACTAAAGCAGCAGTGGTACTAATGCCTGTGAGCACCTAGCGCAAAGCTTTTACAGCATGGGGTCCAGGTCCCACTTGAGGACCCCTGGAAATTGGGGATTCTGGGCACTCTTCCTCCTCTTTTTCTTTGGAAGCGACTTAATACTAGCCCGTGAAACCTGGTGCGCTACTTTTTTTCAGTAGCTGGAGTGACAAATGATTCATGAAGAGGGGACAATGCAATACACCATTTAAGACATTTCAAAAATGCAAATCCATTACGTCGCTTCGATAGCTTAGTTGGTAGTGATTTGAACTACAGCTCTATAGACCCTGGTTCGAATCCGACCCATTTATGCTATTCATTTTCCAATTTTATCATTGTGTTTGGGATTTCCTTTTTCAATTGATGCAGAAACAGAGTCCAAGCATGAACCCTCTAAGAGTCTTGAGAAAAATAGCAGACCAGGTTTCACGGGTTAGTATCTAGTCATTTCCTTTTTATTTTTCCTTTTTGTGAAAAAAAAGGGGGTGTGCCCTCCACCCTTGATCCGCCCCTGATGAGTATTTCTGCCTTTTGAATGACAGCAAAAGTATGGCTGCATCTGAATCTGATGTCTAGAGCTAGGTCTAGGCCTTTGCTCCATTGGAAATGTGCCAAGGCGTACAGACAATAGATACAGCTGTAGCTCTAGCAGCCCATTTTGGCCTAAGCTTGTGCATACATTGACTTCAAGGCACACTATTCTGACAATTCCATTTAAATTTGCTTGAAATAATATATATTTTCCTTTTGTTTTCCTGACCCCATCCTAATGAAAGCTGAACTGTGATTGGTCCTTTGAATGGCAGGAAATTGGACCAATCACGGTGTAGCTATCATCTTTGGGTGACAGGAAAACAACAGGAAAAGATAGGAGCTGCATTGCGATTGGTCAAGCTACATGTATCACACAGCTGACAGTTACTGAGATTACATGCTGCCGAGTTTCTGTAATGTGAATGGGCAAAATGCTCAAGAACTTTGCCATTTCAATGAGGATACAAGGGGAATAAACCTTCCCATCTGACATCTACCAGTAACTTCACCAAAACGGCATGTACACTGTATTGAATTTTGTTGTACAAATAGCTGTAATGGAAGGGGAAGTTGGCATAATCTAATGTAAACAGCCAAAATGCGTTTATGGGAGTTCATACATGGCTATCCAAAACGTTTGTTTTAGCCTTACAGTTCTGGAAGTACCCAGAACTATGGGGTTCGACATCTACTGAGCTCACTCGTGGGAGTGCGGCGGATGACAGACCCCCAGTTCTGACATGTCTGAGGAAGTGCAGCAGACTTGAAATCCCCCAGTCCTGGGGGTAACAACAGTAACATGTAGGCATTGCCAATATTTCCCCACGGTGACATCCACCCATGAGACGATAACACATCTTAACGAGTCAAATTTAGCAGGGAAATTACAGAAGCAATTACAGTTTCTTGGCCAGTCTCAAATGGTTTGTGCAAAGGGTGCCAAAGCTTGGTCTAGAATGTCATTCATGTCAAGGAAAATATGGATTCTTACATCATCCGCAAGTAGCCTAGGCGAATGTCGGTCACTTCAGCACCTTGCCAACTCGGCACCTACCAACTCGGAACCTCAAATTTTGCCGCTGGTCTGTGTTGTCCAACTCCGCACCTGACTGACTCGGCGCTCGAACCGAAGCAATTGGTTCTAATTTCATACATGTGCTAAGTTAATATTGGTTGATTTGGAGATTGGGTAATCCGCATGGATTATAGTAACCCAATTTGTTC
Source organism: Acanthaster planci (assembly GCF_054643075.1). Lineage (NCBI taxonomy): Eukaryota > Metazoa > Echinodermata > Asteroidea > Valvatida > Acanthasteridae > Acanthaster > Acanthaster planci. The sequence continues at coordinate 17,445,778 of NC_141780.1, read as the reverse complement.
AACAAAGAAATTCCTAAAGAAACAAGTTTTTATGTAAAAGGGAAGATTGAAGGAAACCCATTTTTGAAATTAAAGTCCAATTTTAATTTTAAAGGAGAAAAAAAGCCTTGCTTTCTCTTGGCAATTCTGTGAAAGCTCGTTATTGAAGTTGCCCCTGTGTCCCTGGCCCTCCGACAGACCCGACCTAACCCACAAGCCGAGTGGCTACTAGGCCAAACTAAACACTCCTATTACTCTGCAAATACACAGCCCAGCCTGCTGTGCACAACAACGTTAGCGACTGGTCACAGCTTATGGGCAGGTGGGGTGATCCATGCTGGCTGGGCCCAGCCGGTTATACTAACGGGGAGAGCTACATGTACATGTATTTAAGACAGAGGTGGACTAGGCACCCACTCGAAAAAAAAGACTTTTTTTAGAAAACAGCAATTTTAGAAACTTTTCTTGAACTTTTCTTGTCAAAAGACTTGGAGGTGTAGATTCCAAACCAGTAAAACTTCCAAAAACCTTGCATACACTGTACTACAGTACTTAAAAAGGTCTTTGAGATACGCATCACATTTAAGCGTATTCCATGAACAATAGTTTCTAATCCATTTGGGGTGTTAATTATCTGTGACTTTTGGGAGAAAATTCCATCCGAACAGTATCTCTATCTTCCATGTACCGCCTACTGCGTACGGCGCCCGTGTGTAGGTGCCGAGTTTGAGAGGTGCCGTGTTGGCAAGGTACCGACATGACTGAGTTGGTTTTGTACAGGTGCCGAGTTGGTGGGTGCCGAGCTGGTAAGGTACCGAGTTGACGAGGTGCCGAGTTTGCATGTGCCGAGTTGGCAAGGTGCCAAAGTGACCGGTTACCGCCTAGGCCCCCTATAAAACTTAAATCAGTCGATCAATTCATGATCAATCATGTGACATGTCAATGCAAGTACAACAGAATAGATCCGACCAATGACTTGACACTAAATTGCCTAAAACACTTGCCCACTTCCAACCTGTTCGACAAGCAAACACTGTGCAAATTAGACTTCTTTTCTTGGAAAGAACGTGGAAGAAAGCGAAGATTTTCCTTCTTTACAGCGCGCCACCTACTAAGCGCGAACGTGTGGCGTTATTAAGACCTAACCTACGCCACTTCCGACTTCTTCCGATTTACCATGTTCACTTCAAATGAAATCATGACCAGTTATCACTTATTCTTATATTCAGAAACGAATTCCCTGTTTTTACATACCTTGCGACTGTCAGGAAAAATAAATATGCTGTCGTAGTTTTGAGTGAATTTACGCCTCCCTACGAATTCACTTCCACACTCACAACACTACTTTCAACATATCACAAGGTGGTGAATTTACATGTTCAGCACGTCACGAGACCGTGATAATGCTGGTACTACATATCTGTACGGCCAATGTTCGTTGCTCAAACCATACTCCGAGGAACCAGCGACTAACCTGACGTCGCTGATCTTCTGTGTGGGGTTTTGCGAGAATTTACGTTGTTTGATCTATCTGGCTTCCGACTCAAACATTTTCATTCATACCATACCATTTAGTCTGGAAAACTGAGCACACGCACATCTACCATGATAGGATTTGCATGCAACAGAGGACTTATTTGCGGTCAGAGGCCTCAGGGTGCAGACCACGAATTCAAGTGAGAATTTCTGGCCAGCTCATTAGCATTAAAAGTGCCCCCACAGTATCTTTTGAAAAAGGAGATTGTTTGGCCCCCAAAATATTTAGATTGTTTAAATCGTTGCCGGGATCAATTCCCTGGGTCTTTGAGCTTTCATATGAGAGCAGAATGGCTCAAAAATACGGTTGAAAATGGTCCTAAGTGCCCGAGAAAGTTGAGGGTTGCCACTTGGAAAATGGCTGCAATCAGACTTTGGAAAAATCACTGTTTTTTTGGGGGGGGGGTGATTTTGTTTTGTGGGAATTATTAAAAATGTAACTGTTTAACCCAAATAAGATTTAAAAGAAATTGACAGATGAGTGCCCAGACAAGAATTTCATTTGTGTTTCAAAAATCTCAGGGATGTTGGCGTGCATATTATTGGGCCCAGCGCATAGTTTTACTACTATTTTAGGAGTATCTTCGGGGAAAGGCGAGTAAATTTCTTTTTGCGGCTAACCCACATCAAGTTAAAACGAAAAGTGATCTTCCAGCCATAATCATGAATTTCCAGTGAAAACAAAACGGAAGCCAACCTCTTCTCGAGAGTCAACAGGCGGCGCTATTTCGGTCTGGTTTTCCAGCCTGTTTTCTATGGGTTCGTAATAGTGTAGTGCAACCACAGACATAATTATAAACGCATTTCAAGCCATAAAATGTGCAAAATTCATTGTGTAACTGTCAATGTGTAAATACTGAGTGACTGAAACGTTATCCGCCCTGAGCCGAAGTGCACCCTCAGCGGCGAAAGAAAGACGGGGGTACTAAGTTTTCCAACCGGGTTCTAACACGCGTTCGGCGAGCACGCAAAGACCGCTACAAACAAATTCCCATAGACAGCAATGAAAATCCCCACACTTCGCAATTATTTTAAAAATACTCACAACTCTCACAGGTGTCCAGGCTGCAGAGAAATACGATGATCGACACGTCTCCTTTCATTTTCCTTTCAATTTTCGGGGGGGGGGTGGACAAATGAATTTTGGAGAAATTTTCACCAGAAGCAGACCACCCCTAAAATGAAGAAAATGTCCCTGCCCAGGAAAGTAGCCATTTTCAAATCCATCCCTCTGCAAAACGGCCAAATAGTGCCATTTTCGCACCCGATTGCATCCAAATATTTTCAAGCCCAAAGTCCGGGCCAGAGGTTCAGTGCCACATTTCTCCAATTCCTCAATTCAAGACTCTCAGGACTCTCTAATGTAGAATATTTGGAGTCTATAACTTTTATCAACGAGCTCGGCGGACATATTTAGGGCCTTTCAGCGAGGGTGCACCCTCAAGGCGCATAAACTTGCCTACCTATGCGGTGCGTGAGCACTAAAGGACTGTCCATTTCATGTCAAAACACGCCGCCTTTTATTCCTGCTCGGAGCGGGAAATAGTGTTTTTGATTTGAGTTGAGTTGATTTATTCACTATTTCCAAAAACGTCTTATTACAAAAACTAAATGAAAGAAAAGCAAACTCAACGATTTCCAAAAGTAAAAATAGTAGGGATAACGCAAAAAAAAATTCAATTGATTTAACTTATTTCCATTGCGGTCCCAACTGATGAGAATTAACCTGACAAGTACAGTAAAATAGATCTAAAATCTTCCAAACATTATAGACGAATCAAAAACACAAAAATCACGTGGCAAAAGCAGAAGTACAAATTCACACAAACAGTGGTCGTCAATATTAAAGGCTCTCCCTGACAGCTTCTCTTAAATGAACCCCAATCAATATGGGCGAGTGCCCGGACCACGTCTATCCGGATCCTGACTAACTTGGTCATACACGCGGATGCGCCAGAATTTGCAGATTCCCATCGGTCGATAGTTGAAGTTGGGCGTATACAAGTAACTCCATATGCACGCAGTGCATGTGCAGTGGACCTAGTTAAAACTTAAGTGACGTCCCACTTGATACACCTGCCTACATGTCCCAACTCTTTCGCAGTGTTACATGAAAGACTCGCCGTGTTTGCCTTTTTTGGGGGGGGTCTCTCGTTTCCTTTACTAGCATGAAATGACAGCCCAATCATTAACCCAATAGTTCTGCCAAATAACACGTGCTGTGTGGTGATCTGATGTGTGGTGTATGGCTCTCCGGACACACTGTCCTGTAGAGAGTACCTCTTTTACAGCAGATTCTTTTTCTGTAAAGATGTTATATATAACCTGTTATATATAATTTGTAAAGATGTGGTCGACCGAGCACTTTTTCTGTCATATTATAATTCGTTTTCAACATTGTAGACCTTCCCCATTGTGGTTCTTCTTATAAATCCTTGCATTTTCCCATTAGTCCCTTTTTTTACAGTCCAGTCCGGCGGTGATCCATGAAAATCGTTAAAAAAAAAACGAAAAAACCAAGGGGAGCGGAGATTCAAGTTGTTTAATTGAATAGGACCTGGTGGCCTATGCGTTTATGGTTGCACTAGTACTACGCCAAATACGCGCTCGCAAAAAACAGCGCAAAATCAGACCGATACGGCGCGCCTGTTGACTCTCGGGAAGAGGTTGGCCTCCGTTTTTTTTGCTGAAAATTCAAGATTGTGGCCAGAAGATTACTTTTCGTTTCATTGTGATGGGGGTTAGCAGCGAAAAAAAGATTTTTATTGGCCTTTCCCCGAAGACTCTCCCAAAATAGTAGTAAAACTATGCGCTCGCGGCTCTGAAGGTAGCCGCCCGCCTCTATATTTCTTGGGGCTTTGTGTCCAAGAAATACCCCGACCTGGAAGCTACCGGTCCAAATTCGGGATTTATAGAAATATTTCTATGACCCCTCCTGATTATGGCACGTCTTATTGTAAAAACTGCGAGGGACCACATATTATTAATGAGCTCGCGCGCGTGCAGAAATCCAACCATTTGGTGAAACGCATCCTCTCCCACGTAAATTTGAAATAGCGCCCTCAAGCTACGGGTTACATATTACGTACGTGTACCGTCTTTGTGTGTGTGAGACACTCGGGCACTAACTAGTAAAACTGCATGTTTTGTAGGATTATGATCACTTTGACATTTTCTTGTATGTCAGTCGTGTTTGTCGAATTACTTTTGGGGAAGGAGGGGTCTGGTTTTATGCCCTCATCAAACCTGTTTGAAATAACAGGTACATTTGGGAAGTATTGAGTTTGAAAAGGGAGCTACTTGACTATGCCATTTTTCTAACTCCGAGTTCCGATATTAAACTGATGGCCAATGAGGCACGGATTAATTCAAATGACAACATTAAGTTCCAGTCAGCCCGATCAAACTTAAGTATAACGTGAGTTACCTGGGGGGGGGGCAGGATCGCCTAAGCGCCTTTTCAGGCCACAATGGGGTGAAACCAAAAGCTAATACTGATTTGACATCCACTGCAAACTCGATGTCGGTTTTTGTGGTTGAAATTCCAGCAACTAGGATTGTTAATTTCTTTCGAGTTTATTTCATTATTTCCCTGCTTGTATTTTTTAGGGCAGACCTGTCTGACTAGGGTAAGTGATGGATCAACCTTTCACAAGAACAGGAGCGGCAGATGCAACGCATTTGTTGCAACTTTTGGGGGTAACCCAAGAAGATACGGGACGTCTTTTTTGAGAGAATTGTTCTTGAAAAATATCCAATTACTCTGCAGTTGAAAGCGAACGAAATTTGTTGTTTTAAACAAATGAAAATGTATTTCCATCAATACAATGGGAAGGCGAGTGCCGCCCGCCTGTGCCACTCCTGGATCTCTTACTTTTGAATCACCGATAATAAACATTATACGCCGGACAGCTTTTATACTGAGATCACTGAGAAGAAATGGACCCAACACGGTCGGGATCAGTTTCACCGTCGAAAATTTAAAACACGAATGAAACTTAATCAGCATCAGTCCTGTTGCTTACTCTATTCAAACCTAGAAAACTGCCTTGTGGGTTCTGCGCCCAGGGACGTGGAAAAAAAATGTGGTGAGGGAAAAATGCAAAAGTTATGCGGTGTTGACCAAGCATTCAGGCGCACGGACTCCTGAAATTCGCAAGGAATCGCAGTTACCGGCTTCCATATAGGACTCTTCTGGGATCTCGGAGTTCCCGGCCCACCGCACTTCCTCCCTGCCCATCCATTTAACCCCCAAAAGGGTTCGAGCGGCCATGCAAGGGAGGAAACGAGACAAGCCCCTAAGCCCTGGCCGCCGAGTGGGCCATAACGTCTCGAACCTGTACTAAGGCGCTCACCTGGACTTCGCGGACAGTGCCAGCCGCAGAGCTTATCCGTTAGGCTAAGGTACTGCTGGTATTTGACGGGGGTGAATTGGAGTCTCTTATAGCTACTGACAGCAAGCGTCGGCAAAATAAAAAAGTCACTTCTGGGATTCGAACCCACCGTCTAACGATCTGATAACCGCAAGCTTAACCACTCGGCCATCTCAGAGATACTGTTTTTTGCTGTTCATCTTAATTAAGGAGATAACAAAGTCATTCAGCTTACTGAACAGAATGTCAATGTGTAAATACTGAGTGACTGAAACGTTATCCGCCCTGAGCCGAAGTGCACCCTCAGCGGCGAAAGAAAGACGGGGGTACTAAGTTTTCCAACCGGGTTCTAACACGCGTTCGGCGAGCACGCAAAGACCGCTACAAACAAATTCCCATAGACAGCAATGAAAATCCCCACACTTCGCAATTATTTTAAAAATACTCACAACTCTCACAGGTGTCCAGGCTGCAGAGAAATACGATGATCGACACGTCTCCTTTCATTTTCCTTTCAATTTTCGGGGGGGGGGTGGACAAATGAATTTTGGAGAAATTTTCACCAGAAGCAGACCACCCCTAAAATGAAGAAAATGTCCCTGCCCAGGAAAGTAGCCATTTTCAAATCCATCCCTCTGCAAAACGGCCAAATAGTGCCATTTTCGCACCCGATTGCATCCAAATATTTTCAAGCCCAAAGTCCGGGCCAGAGGTTCAGTGCCACATTTCTCCAATTCCTCAATTCAAGACTCTCAGGACTCTCTAATGTAGAATATTTGGAGTCTATAACTTTTATCAACGAGCTCGGCGGACATATTTAGGGCCTTTCAGCGAGGGTGCACCCTCAAGGCGCATAAACTTGCCTACCTATGCGGTGCGTGAGCACTAAAGGACTGTCCATTTCATGTCAAAACACGCCGCCTTTTATTCCTGCTCGGAGCGGGAAATAGTGTTTTTGATTTGAGTTGAGTTGATTTATTCACTATTTCCAAAAACGTCTTATTACAAAAACTAAATGAAAGAAAAGCAAACTCAACGATTTCCAAAAGTAAAAATAGTAGGGATAACGCAAAAAAAAATTCAATTGATTTAACTTATTTCCATTGCGGTCCCAACTGATGAGAATTAACCTGACAAGTACAGTAAAATAGATCTAAAATCTTCCAAACATTATAGACGAATCAAAAACACAAAAATCACGTGGCAAAAGCAGAAGTACAAATTCACACAAACAGTGGTCGTCAATATTAAAGGCTCTCCCTGACAGCTTCTCTTAAATGAACCCCAATCAATATGGGCGAGTGCCCGGACCACGTCTATCCGGATCCTGACTAACTTGGTCATACACGCGGATGCGCCAGAATTTGCAGATTCCCATCGGTCGATAGTTGAAGTTGGGCGTATACAAGTAACTCCATATGCACGCAGTGCATGTGCAGTGGACCTAGTTAAAACTTAAGTGACGTCCCACTTGATACACCTGCCTACATGTCCCAACTCTTTCGCAGTGTTACATGAAAGACTCGCCGTGTTTGCCTTTTTTGGGGGGGGTCTCTCGTTTCCTTTACTAGCATGAAATGACAGCCCAATCATTAACCCAATAGTTCTGCCAAATAACACGTGCTGTGTGGTGATCTGATGTGTGGTGTATGGCTCTCCGGACACACTGTCCTGTAGAGAGTACCTCTTTTACAGCAGATTCTTTTTCTGTAAAGATGTTATATATAACCTGTTATATATAATTTGTAAAGATGTGGTCGACCGAGCACTTTTTCTGTCATATTATAATTCGTTTTCAACATTGTAGACCTTCCCCATTGTGGTTCTTCTTATAAATCCTTGCATTTTCCCATTAGTCCCTTTTTTTACAGTCCAGTCCGGCGGTGATCCATGAAAATCGTTAAAAAAAAAACGAAAAAACCAAGGGGAGCGGAGATTCAAGTTGTTTAATTGAATAGGACCTGGTGGCCTATGCGTTTATGGTTGCACTAGTACTACGCCAAATACGCGCTCGCAAAAAACAGCGCAAAATCAGACCGATACGGCGCGCCTGTTGACTCTCGGGAAGAGGTTGGCCTCCGTTTTTTTTGCTGAAAATTCAAGATTGTGGCCAGAAGATTACTTTTCGTTTCATTGTGATGGGGGTTAGCAGCGAAAAAAAGATTTTTATTGGCCTTTCCCCGAAGACTCTCCCAAAATAGTAGTAAAACTATGCGCTCGCGGCTCTGAAGGTAGCCGCCCGCCTCTATATTTCTTGGGGCTTTGTGTCCAAGAAATACCCCGACCTGGAAGCTACCGGTCCAAATTCGGGATTTATAGAAATATTTCTATGACCCCTCCTGATTATGGCACGTCTTATTGTAAAAACTGCGAGGGACCACATATTATTAATGAGCTCGCGCGCGTGCAGAAATCCAACCATTTGGTGAAACGCATCCTCTCCCACGTAAATTTGAAATAGCGCCCTCAAGCTACGGGTTACATATTACGTACGTGTACCGTCTTTGTGTGTGTGAGACACTCGGGCACTAACTAGTAAAACTGCATGTTTTGTAGGATTATGATCACTTTGACATTTTCTTGTATGTCAGTCGTGTTTGTCGAATTACTTTTGGGGAAGGAGGGGTCTGGTTTTATGCCCTCATCAAACCTGTTTGAAATAACAGGTACATTTGGGAAGTATTGAGTTTGAAAAGGGAGCTACTTGACTATGCCATTTTTCTAACTCCGAGTTCCGATATTAAACTGATGGCCAATGAGGCACGGATTAATTCAAATGACAACATTAAGTTCCAGTCAGCCCGATCAAACTTAAGTATAACGTGAGTTACCTGGGGGGGGGGCAGGATCGCCTAAGCGCCTTTTCAGGCCACAATGGGGTGAAACCAAAAGCTAATACTGATTTGACATCCACTGCAAACTCGATGTCGGTTTTTGTGGTTGAAATTCCAGCAACTAGGATTGTTAATTTCTTTCGAGTTTATTTCATTATTTCCCTGCTTGTATTTTTTAGGGCAGACCTGTCTGACTAGGGTAAGTGATGGATCAACCTTTCACAAGAACAGGAGCGGCAGATGCAACGCATTTGTTGCAACTTTTGGGGGTAACCCAAGAAGATACGGGACGTCTTTTTTGAGAGAATTGTTCTTGAAAAATATCCAATTACTCTGCAGTTGAAAGCGAACGAAATTTGTTGTTTTAAACAAATGAAAATGTATTTCCATCAATACAATGGGAAGGCGAGTGCCGCCCGCCTGTGCCACTCCTGGATCTCTTACTTTTGAATCACCGATAATAAACATTATACGCCGGACAGCTTTTATACTGAGATCACTGAGAAGAAATGGACCCAACACGGTCGGGATCAGTTTCACCGTCGAAAATTTAAAACACGAATGAAACTTAATCAGCATCAGTCCTGTTGCTTACTCTATTCAAACCTAGAAAACTGCCTTGTGGGTTCTGCGCCCAGGGACGTGGAAAAAAAATGTGGTGAGGGAAAAATGCAAAAGTTATGCGGTGTTGACCAAGCATTCAGGCGCACGGACTCCTGAAATTCGCAAGGAATCGCAGTTACCGGCTTCCATATAGGACTCTTCTGGGATCTCGGAGTTCCCGGCCCACCGCACTTCCTCCCTGCCCATCCATTTAACCCCCAAAAGGGTTCGAGCGGCCATGCAAGGGAGGAAACGAGACAAGCCCCTAAGCCCTGGCCGCCGAGTGGGCCATAACGTCTCGAACCTGTACTAAGGCGCTCACCTGGACTTCGCGGACAGTGCCAGCCGCAGAGCTTATCCGTTAGGCTAAGGTACTGCTGGTATTTGACGGGGGTGAATTGGAGTCTCTTATAGCTACTGACAGCAAGCGTCGGCAAAATAAAAAAGTCACTTCTGGGATTCGAACCCACCGTCTAACGATCTGATAACCGCAAGCTTAACCACTCGGCCATCTCAGAGATACTGTTTTTTGCTGTTCATCTTAATTAAGGAGATAACAAAGTCATTCAGCTTACTGAACAGAATGTCAATGTGTAAATACTGAGTGACTGAAACGTTATCCGCCCTGAGCCGAAGTGCACCCTCAGCGGCGAAAGAAAGACGGGGGTACTAAGTTTTCCAACCGGGTTCTAACACGCGTTCGGCGAGCACGCAAAGACCGCTACAAACAAATTCCCATAGACAGCAATGAAAATCCCCACACTTCGCAATTATTTTAAAAATACTCACAACTCTCACAGGTGTCCAGGCTGCAGAGAAATACGATGATCGACACGTCTCCTTTCATTTTCCTTTCAATTTTCGGGGGGGGGGTGGACAAATGAATTTTGGAGAAATTTTCACCAGAAGCAGACCACCCCTAAAATGAAGAAAATGTCCCTGCCCAGGAAAGTAGCCATTTTCAAATCCATCCCTCTGCAAAACGGCCAAATAGTGCCATTTTCGCACCCGATTGCATCCAAATATTTTCAAGCCCAAAGTCCGGGCCAGAGGTTCAGTGCCACATTTCTCCAATTCCTCAATTCAAGACTCTCAGGACTCTCTAATGTAGAATATTTGGAGTCTATAACTTTTATCAACGAGCTCGGCGGACATATTTAGGGCCTTTCAGCGAGGGTGCACCCTCAAGGCGCATAAACTTGCCTACCTATGCGGTGCGTGAGCACTAAAGGACTGTCCATTTCATGTCAAAACACGCCGCCTTTTATTCCTGCTCGGAGCGGGAAATAGTGTTTTTGATTTGAGTTGAGTTGATTTATTCACTATTTCCAAAAACGTCTTATTACAAAAACTAAATGAAAGAAAAGCAAACTCAACGATTTCCAAAAGTAAAAATAGTAGGGATAACGCAAAAAAAAATTCAATTGATTTAACTTATTTCCATTGCGGTCCCAACTGATGAGAATTAACCTGACAAGTACAGTAAAATAGATCTAAAATCTTCCAAACATTATAGACGAATCAAAAACACAAAAATCACGTGGCAAAAGCAGAAGTACAAATTCACACAAACAGTGGTCGTCAATATTAAAGGCTCTCCCTGACAGCTTCTCTTAAATGAACCCCAATCAATATGGGCGAGTGCCCGGACCACGTCTATCCGGATCCTGACTAACTTGGTCATACACGCGGATGCGCCAGAATTTGCAGATTCCCATCGGTCGATAGTTGAAGTTGGGCGTATACAAGTAACTCCATATGCACGCAGTGCATGTGCAGTGGACCTAGTTAAAACTTAAGTGACGTCCCACTTGATACACCTGCCTACATGTCCCAACTCTTTCGCAGTGTTACATGAAAGACTCGCCGTGTTTGCCTTTTTTGGGGGGGGTCTCTCGTTTCCTTTACTAGCATGAAATGACAGCCCAATCATTAACCCAATAGTTCTGCCAAATAACACGTGCTGTGTGGTGATCTGATGTGTGGTGTATGGCTCTCCGGACACACTGTCCTGTAGAGAGTACCTCTTTTACAGCAGATTCTTTTTCTGTAAAGATGTTATATATAACCTGTTATATATAATTTGTAAAGATGTGGTCGACCGAGCACTTTTTCTGTCATATTATAATTCGTTTTCAACATTGTAGACCTTCCCCATTGTGGTTCTTCTTATAAATCCTTGCATTTTCCCATTAGTCCCTTTTTTTACAGTCCAGTCCGGCGGTGATCCATGAAAATCGTTAAAAAAAAAACGAAAAAACCAAGGGGAGCGGAGATTCAAGTTGTTTAATTGAATAGGACCTGGTGGCCTATGCGTTTATGGTTGCACTAGTACTACGCCAAATACGCGCTCGCAAAAAACAGCGCAAAATCAGACCGATACGGCGCGCCTGTTGACTCTCGGGAAGAGGTTGGCCTCCGTTTTTTTTGCTGAAAATTCAAGATTGTGGCCAGAAGATTACTTTTCGTTTCATTGTGATGGGGGTTAGCAGCGAAAAAAAGATTTTTATTGGCCTTTCCCCGAAGACTCTCCCAAAATAGTAGTAAAACTATGCGCTCGCGGCTCTGAAGGTAGCCGCCCGCCTCTATATTTCTTGGGGCTTTGTGTCCAAGAAATACCCCGACCTGGAAGCTACCGGTCCAAATTCGGGATTTATAGAAATATTTCTATGACCCCTCCTGATTATGGCACGTCTTATTGTAAAAACTGCGAGGGACCACATATTATTAATGAGCTCGCGCGCGTGCAGAAATCCAACCATTTGGTGAAACGCATCCTCTCCCACGTAAATTTGAAATAGCGCCCTCAAGCTACGGGTTACATATTACGTACGTGTACCGTCTTTGTGTGTGTGAGACACTCGGGCACTAACTAGTAAAACTGCATGTTTTGTAGGATTATGATCACTTTGACATTTTCTTGTATGTCAGTCGTGTTTGTCGAATTACTTTTGGGGAAGGAGGGGTCTGGTTTTATGCCCTCATCAAACCTGTTTGAAATAACAGGTACATTTGGGAAGTATTGAGTTTGAAAAGGGAGCTACTTGACTATGCCATTTTTCTAACTCCGAGTTCCGATATTAAACTGATGGCCAATGAGGCACGGATTAATTCAAATGACAACATTAAGTTCCAGTCAGCCCGATCAAACTTAAGTATAACGTGAGTTACCTGGGGGGGGGGGCAGGATCGCCTAAGCGCCTTTTCAGGCCACAATGGGGTGAAACCAAAAGCTAATACTGATTTGACATCCACTGCAAACTCGATGTCGGTTTTTGTGGTTGAAATTCCAGCAACTAGGATTGTTAATTTCTTTCGAGTTTATTTCATTATTTCCCTGCTTGTATTTTTTAGGGCAGACCTGTCTGACTAGGGTAAGTGATGGATCAACCTTTCACAAGAACAGGAGCGGCAGATGCAACGCATTTGTTGCAACTTTTGGGGGTAACCCAAGAAGATACGGGACGTCTTTTTTGAGAGAATTGTTCTTGAAAAATATCCAATTACTCTGCAGTTGAAAGCGAACGAAATTTGTTGTTTTAAACAAATGAAAATGTATTTCCATCAATACAATGGGAAGGCGAGTGCCGCCCGCCTGTGCCACTCCTGGATCTCTTACTTTTGAATCACCGATAATAAACATTATACGCCGGACAGCTTTTATACTGAGATCACTGAGAAGAAATGGACCCAACACGGTCGGGATCAGTTTCACCGTCGAAAATTTAAAACACGAATGAAACTTAATCAGCATCAGTCCTGTTGCTTACTCTATTCAAACCTAGAAAACTGCCTTGTGGGTTCTGCGCCCAGGGACGTGGAAAAAAAATGTGGTGAGGGAAAAATGCAAAAGTTATGCGGTGTTGACCAAGCATTCAGGCGCACGGACTCCTGAAATTCGCAAGGAATCGCAGTTACCGGCTTCCATATAGGACTCTTCTGGGATCTCGGAGTTCCCGGCCCACCGCACTTCCTCCCTGCCCATCCATTTAACCCCCAAAAGGGTTCGAGCGGCCATGCAAGGGAGGAAACGAGACAAGCCCCTAAGCCCTGGCCGCCGAGTGGGCCATAACGTCTCGAACCTGTACTAAGGCGCTCACCTGGACTTCGCGGACAGTGCCAGCCGCAGAGCTTATCCGTTAGGCTAAGGTACTGCTGGTATTTGACGGGGGTGAATTGGAGTCTCTTATAGCTACTGACAGCAAGCGTCGGCAAAATAAAAAAGTCACTTCTGGGATTCGAACCCACCGTCTAACGATCTGATAACCGCAAGCTTAACCACTCGGCCATCTCAGAGATACTGTTTTTTGCTGTTCATCTTAATTAAGGAGATAACAAAGTCATTCAGCTTACTGAACAGAATGTCAATGTGTAAATACTGAGTGACTGAAACGTTATCCGCCCTGAGCCGAAGTGCACCCTCAGCGGCGAAAGAAAGACGGGGGTACTAAGTTTTCCAACCGGGTTCTAACACGCGTTCGGCGAGCACGCAAAGACCGCTACAAACAAATTCCCATAGACAGCAATGAAAATCCCCACACTTCGCAATTATTTTAAAAATACCCACAACTCTCACAGGTGTCCAGGCTGCAGAGAAATACGATGATCGACACGTCTCCTTTCATTTTCCTTTCAATTTTCGGGGGGGGGGGTGGACAAATGAATTTTGGAGAAATTTTCACCAGAAGCAGACCACCCCTAAAATGAAGAAAATGTCCCTGCCCAGGAAAGTAGCCATTTTCAAATCCATCCCTCTGCAAAACGGCCAAATAGTGCCATTTTCGCACCCGATTGCATCCAAATATTTTCAAGCCCAAAGTCCGGGCCAGAGGTTCAGTGCCACATTTCTCCAATTCCTCAATTCAAGACTCTCAGGACTCTCTAATGTAGAATATTTGGAGTCTATAACTTTTATCAACGAGCTCGGCGGACATATTTAGGGCCTTTCAGCGAGGGTGCACCCTCAAGGCGCATAAACTTGCCTACCTATGCGGTGCGTGAGCACTAAAGGACTGTCCATTTCATGTCAAAACACGCCGCCTTTTATTCCTGCTCGGAGCGGGAAATAGTGTTTTTGATTTGAGTTGAGTTGATTTATTCACTATTTCCAAAAACGTCTTATTACAAAAACTAAATGAAAGAAAAGCAAACTCAACGATTTCCAAAAGTAAAAATAGTAGGGATAACGCAAAAAAAAATTCAATTGATTTAACTTATTTCCATTGCGGTCCCAACTGATGAGAATTAACCTGACAAGTACAGTAAAATAGATCTAAAATCTTCCAAACATTATAGACGAATCAAAAACACAAAAATCACGTGGCAAAAGCAGAAGTACAAATTCACACAAACAGTGGTCGTCAATATTAAAGGCTCTCCCTGACAGCTTCTCTTAAATGAACCCCAATCAATATGGGCGAGTGCCCGGACCACGTCTATCCGGATCCTGACTAACTTGGTCATACACGCGGATGCGCCAGAATTTGCAGATTCCCATCGGTCGATAGTTGAAGTTGGGCGTATACAAGTAACTCCATATGCACGCAGTGCATGTGCAGTGGACCTAGTTAAAACTTAAGTGACGTCCCACTTGATACACCTGCCTACATGTCCCAACTCTTTCGCAGTGTTACATGAAAGACTCGCCGTGTTTGCCTTTTTTGGGGGGGGTCTCTCGTTTCCTTTACTAGCATGAAATGACAGCCCAATCATTAACCCAATAGTTCTGCCAAATAACACGTGCTGTGTGGTGATCTGATGTGTGGTGTATGGCTCTCCGGACACACTGTCCTGTAGAGAGTACCTCTTTTACAGCAGATTCTTTTTCTGTAAAGATGTTATATATAACCTGTTATATATAATTTGTAAAGATGTGGTCGACCGAGCACTTTTTCTGTCATATTATAATTCGTTTTCAACATTGTAGACCTTCCCCATTGTGGTTCTTCTTATAAATCCTTGCATTTTCCCATTAGTCCCTTTTTTTACAGTCCAGTCCGGCGGTGATCCATGAAAATCGTTAAAAAAAAAACGAAAAAACCAAGGGGAGCGGAGATTCAAGTTGTTTAATTGAATAGGACCTGGTGGCCTATGCGTTTATGGTTGCACTAGTACTACGCCAAATACGCGCTCGCAAAAAACAGCGCAAAATCAGACCGATACGGCGCGCCTGTTGACTCTCGGGAAGAGGTTGGCCTCCGTTTTTTTTGCTGAAAATTCAAGATTGTGGCCAGAAGATTACTTTTCGTTTCATTGTGATGGGGGTTAGCAGCGAAAAAAAGATTTTTATTGGCCTTTCCCCGAAGACTCTCCCAAAATAGTAGTAAAACTATGCGCTCGCGGCTCTGAAGGTAGCCGCCCGCCTCTATATTTCTTGGGGCTTTGTGTCCAAGAAATACCCCGACCTGGAAGCTACCGGTCCAAATTCGGGATTTATAGAAATATTTCTATGACCCCTCCTGATTATGGCACGTCTTATTGTAAAAACTGCGAGGGACCACATATTATTAATGAGCTCGCGCGCGTGCAGAAATCCAACCATTTGGTGAAACGCATCCTCTCCCACGTAAATTTGAAATAGCGCCCTCAAGCTACGGGTTGCATATTACGTACGTGTACCGTCTTTGTGTGTGTGAGACACTCGGGCACTAACTAGTAAAACTGCATGTTTTGTAGGATTATGATCACTTTGACATTTTCTTGTATGTCAGTCGTGTTTGTCGAATTACTTTTGGGGAAGGAGGGGTCTGGTTTTATGCCCTCATCAAACCTGTTTGAAATAACAGGTACATTTGGGAAGTATTGAGTTTGAAAAGGGAGCTACTTGACTATGCCATTTTTCTAACTCCGAGTTCCGATATTAAACTGATGGCCAATGAGGCACGGATTAATTCAAATGACAACATTAAGTTTCAGTCAGCCCGATCAAACTTAAGTATAACGTGAGTTACCTGGGGGGGGACAGGATCGCCTAAGCGCCTTTTCAGGCCACAATGGGGTGAAACCAAAAGCTAATACTGATTTGACATCCATTGCAATCTCGATGTCGGTTTTTGTGGTTGAAATTCCAGCAACTAGGATTGTTAATTTCTTTCGAGTTTATTTCATTATTTCCCTGCTTGTATTTTTTAGGGCAGACCTGTCTGACTAGGGTAAAGTGATGGATCAACCTTTCACAAGAACAGGGGCGGCAGATGCAACGCATTTGTTGCAACTTTTGGGGGTAACCCAAGAAGATACGGGACGTCTTTTTTGAGAGAATTGTTCTTGAAAAATATCCAATTACTCTGCAGTTGAAAGCGAACGAAAGTTGTTGTTTTAAACAAATGAAAATGTATTTCCATCAATACAATGGGAAGGCGAGTGCCGCCCGCCTGTGCCACTCCTGGATCTCTTACTTTTGAATCACCAATAATAAACATTATACGCCGGACAGTTTTTATACTGAGATCACTGAGAAGAAATGGACCCAACACGGTCGGGATCAGTTTCACCGTCGAAAATTTAAAACACGAATGAAACTAAATCAACATCAGTCCTGTTGCTTACTCTATTCAAACCTAGAAAACTGCCTTGTGGGTTCTGCGCCCAGGGACGTGGAAAAAAAATGTGGTGAGGGAAAAATGCAAAAGTTATGCGGTGTTGACCAAGCATTCAGGCGCACGGACTCCTGAAATTCGCAAGGAATCGCAGTTACCGGCTTCCATATAGGACTCTTCTGGGATCTCGGAGTTCCCGGCCCACCGCACTTCCTCCCTGCCCATCCATTTAACCCCCAAAAGGGTTCGAGCGGCCATGCAAGGGAGGAAACGAGACAAGCCCCTAAGCCCTGGCCGCCGAGTGGGCCATAACGTCTCGAACCTGTACTAAGGCGCTCACCTGGACTTCGCGGACAGTGCCAGCCGCAGAGCTTATCCGTTAGGCTAAGGTACTGCTGGTATTTGACGAACCCACCGTCTAACGATCTGATAACCGCAAGCTTAACCACTCGGCCATCTCAGAGATACTGTTTTTTGCTGTTCATCTTAATTAAGGAGATAACAAAGTCATTCAGCTTACTGAACAGAATGTTGCTGTGTAAATACTGAGTGACTGAAACGTTATCCGCCCTGAGCCGAAGTGCACCCTCAGCGGCGAAAGAAAGACGGGGGTACTAAGTTTTCCAACCGGGTTCTAACACGCGTTCGGCGAGCACGCAAAGACCGCTACAAACAAATTCCCATAGACAGCAATGAAAATCCCCACACTTCGCAATTATTTCAAAAATACTCACAACTCTCACAGGTGTCCAGGCTGCAGAGAAATACGATGATCGACACGTCTCCTTTCATTTTCCTTTCAATTTTCGGGGGGGGTGGACAAATGAATTTTGGAGAAATTTTCACCAGAAGCAGACCACCCCTAAAATGAAGAAAATGTCCCTGCCCAGGAAAGTAGCCATTTTCAAATCCATCCCTCTGCAAAACGGCCAAATAGTGCCATTTTCGCACCCGGTTGCATCCAAATATTTTCAAGCCCAAAGTCCGGGCCAGAGGTTCAGTGCCACATTTCTCCAAGTCCTCAATTCAAGACTCTCAGGACTCTCTAATGTAGAATATTTGGAGTCTATAACTTTTATCAACGAGCTCGGCGGACATAGTTAGGGCCTTTCAGCGAGGGTGCACCCTCAAGGCGCATAAACTTGCCTACCTATGCGGTGCGTGAGCACTAAAGGACTGTCCATTTCATGTCAAAACACGCCCCCTTTTATTCCTGCTCGGAGCGGGAAATAGTGTTTTTGATTTGAGTTGAGTTGATTTATTCACTATTTCCAAAAACGTCTTATTACAAAAACTAAATGAAAGAAAAGCAAACTCAACGATTTCCAAAAGTAAAAATAGTAGGGATAACGCAAAAAAAAATTCAATTGATTTAACTTATTTCCATTGCGGTCCCAACTGATGAGAATTAACCTGACAAGTACAGTAAAATAGATCTAAAATCTTCCAAACATTATAGACGAATCAAAAACACAAAAATCACGTGGCAAAAGCAGAAGTACACATTCACACAAACAGTGGTCGTCAATATTAAAGGCTCTCCCTGACAGCTTCTCTTAAATGAACCCCAATCAATATGGGCGAGTGCCCGGACCACGTCTATCCGGATCCTGACTAACTTGGTCATACACGCGGATGCGCCAGAATTTGCAGATTCCCATCGGTCGATAGTTGAAGTTGGGCGTATACAAGTAACTCCATATGCACGCAGTGCATGTGCAGTGGACCTAGTTAAAACTTAAGTGACGTCCCACTTGATACACCTGCCTACATGTCCCAACTCTTTCGCAGTGTTACATGAAAGACTCGCCGTGTTTGCCTTTTTTTTGGGGGGGGTCTCTCGTTTCCTTTACTAGCATGAAATGACAGCCCAATCATTAACCCAATAGTTCTGCAAAATAACACGTGCTGTGTGGTGATCTGATGTGTGGTGTATGGCTCTCCGGACACACTGTCCTGTAGAGAGTACCTCTTTTACAGCAGATTCTTTTTCTGTAAAGATGTTATATATAACCTGTTATATATAATTTGTAAAGATGTGGTCGACCGAGCACTTTTTCTGTCATATTATAATTCGTTTTCAACATTGTAGACCTTCCCCATTGTGGTTCTTCTTATAAATCCTTGCATTTTCCCATTAGTCCCTTTTTTTACAGTCCAGTCCGGCGGTGATCCATGAAAATCGTTAAAAAAAACGAAAAAACCAAGGGGAGCGGAGATTCAAGTTGTTTAATTGAATAGGACCTGGTGGCCTATGCGTTTATGGTTGCACTAGTACTACGCCAAATACGCGCTCGCAAAAAACAGCGCAAAATCAGACCGATACTGCGCGCCTGTTGACTCTCGGGAAGAGGTTGGCCTCCGTTTTTTTCGCTGAAAATTCAAGATTGTGGCCAGAAGATTACTTTTCGTTTCATTGTGATGGGGGTTAGCAGCGAAAAAAAGATTTTTATTCGCCTTTCCCCGAAGACTCTCCCAAAATAGTAGTAAAACTATGCGCTCGCGGCTCTGAAGGTAGCCGTCCGCCTCTATATTTCTTGGGGCTTTGTGTCCAAGAAATACCCCGACCTGGAAGCTACCGGTCCAAATTCGGGATTTATAGAAATATTTCTATGACCCCTCCTGATTATGGCACGTCTTATTGTAAAAACTGCGAGGGACCACATATTATTAATGAGCTCGCGCGCGTGCAGAAATCCAACCATTTGGTGAAACGCATCCTCTCCCACGTAAATTTGAAATAGCGCCTTCAAGCTACGGGTTACATATTACGTACGTGTACCGTCTTTGTGTGTGTGAGACACTCGGGCACTAACTAGTAAAACTGCATGTTTTGTAGGATTATGATCACATTGACATTTTCTTGTATGTCAGTCGTGTTTGTCGAATTACTTTTGGGGAAGGAGGGGTCTGGTTTTATGCCCTCATCAAACCTGTTTGAAATAACAGGTACATTTGGGAAGTATTGAGTTTGAAAAGGGAGCTACTTGACTATGCCATTTTTCTAACTCCGAGTTCCGATATTAAACTGATGGCCAATGAGGCACGGATTAATTCAAATGACAACATTAAGTTTCAGTCAGCCCGATCAAACTTAAGTATAACGTGAGTTACCTGGGGGGGGGACAGGATCGCCTAAGCGCCTTTTCAGGCCACAATGGGGTGAAACCAAAAGCTAATACTGATTTGACATCCATTGCAATCTCGATGTCGGTTTTTGTGGTTGAAATTCCAGCAACTAGGATTGTTAATTTCTTTCGAGTTTATTTCATTATTTCCCTGCTTGTATTTTTTAGGGCAGACCTGTCTGACTAGGGTAAAGTGATGGATCAACCTTTCACAAGAACAGGAGCGGCAGATGCAACGCATTTGTTGCAACTTTTGGGGGTAACCCAAGAAGATACGGGACGTCTTTTTTGAGAGAATTGTTCTTGAAAAATATCCAATTACTCTGCAGTTGAAAGCGAACGAAAGTTGTTGTTTTAAACAAATGAAAATGTATTTCCATCAATACAATGGGAAGGCGAGTGCCGCCCGCCTGTGCCACTCCTGGATCTCTTACTTTTGAATCACCAATAATAAACATTATACGCCGGACAGTTTTTATACTGAGATCACTGAGAAGAAATGGACCCAACACGGTCGGGATCAGTTTCACCGTCGAAAATTTAAAACACGAATGAAACTAAATCAACATCAGTCCTGTTGCTTACTCTATTCAAACCTAGAAAACTGCCTTGTGGGTTCTGCGCCCAGGGACGTGGAAAAAAAATGTGGTGAGGGAAAAATGCAAAAGTTATGCGGTGTTGACCAAGCATTCAGGCGCACGGACTCCTGAAATTCGCAAGGAATCGCAGTTACCGGCTTCCATATAGGACTCTTCTGGGATCTCGGAGTTCCCGGCCCACCGCACTTCCTCCCTGCCCATCCATTTAACCCCCAAAAGGGTTCGAGCGGCCATGCAAGGGAGGAAACGAGACAAGCCCCTAAGCCCTGGCCGCCGAGTGGGCCATAACGTCTCGAACCTGTACTAAGGCGCTCACCTGGACTTCGCGGACAGTGCCAGCCGCAGAGCTTATCCGTTAGGCTAAGGTACTGCTGGTATTTGACGGGGGTGAATTGGAGTCTCTTATAGCTACTGACAGCAAGCGTCGGCAAAATAAAAAAGTCACTTCTGGGATTCGAACCCACCGTCTAACGATCTGATAACCGCAAGCTTAACCACTCGGCCATCTCAGAGATACTGTTTTTTGCTGTTCATCTTAATTAAGGAGATAACAAAGTCATTCAGCTTACTGAACAGAATGTTGCTGTGTAAATACTGAGTGACTGAAACGTTATCCGCCCTGAGCCGAAGTGCACCCTCAGCGGCGAAAGAAAGACGGGGGTACTAAGTTTTCCAACCGGGTTCTAACACGCGTTCGGCGAGCACGCAAAGACCGCTACAAACAAATTCCCATAGACAGCAATGAAAATCCCCACACTTCGCAATTATTTCAAAAATACTCACAACTCTCACAGGTGTCCAGGCTGCAGAGAAATACGATGATCGACACGTCTCCTTTCATTTTCCTTTCAATTTTCGGGGGGGGGTGGACAAATGAATTTTGGAGAAATTTTCACCAGAAGCAGACCACCCCTAAAATGAAGAAAATGTCCCTGCCCAGGAAAGTAGCCATTTTCAAATCCATCCCTCTGCAAAACGGCCAAATAGTGCCATTTTCGCACCCGATTGCATCCAAATATTTTCAAGCCCAAAGTCCGGGCCAGAGGTTCAGTGCCACATTTCTCCAAGTCCTCAATTCAAGACTCTCAGGACTCTCTAATGTAGAATATTTGGAGTCTATAACTTTTATCAACGAGCTCGGCGGACATAGTTAGGGCCTTTCAGCGAGGGTGCACCCTCAAGGCGCATAAACTTGCCTACCTATGCGGTGCGTGAGCACTAAAGGACTGTCCATTTCATGTCAAAACACGCCCCCTTTTATTCCTGCTCGGAGCGGGAAATAGTGTTTTTGATTTGAGTTGAGTTGATTTATTCACTATTTCCAAAAACGTCTTATTACAAAAACTAAATGAAAGAAAAGCAAACTCAACGATTTCCAAAAGTAAAAATAGTAGGGATAACGCCAAAAAAAATTCAATTGATTTAACTTATTTCCATTGCGGTCCCAACTGATGAGAATTAACCTGACAAGTACAGTAAAATAGATCTAAAATCTTCCAAACATTATAGACGAATCAAAAACACAAAAATCACGTGGCAAAAGCAGAAGTACACATTCACACAAACAGTGGTCGTCAATATTAAAGGCTCTCCCTGACAGCTTCTCTTAAATGAACCCCAATCAATATGGGCGAGTGCCCGGACCACGTCTATCCGGATCCTGACTAACTTGGTCATACACGCGGATGCGCCAGAATTTGCAGATTCCCATCGGTCGATAGTTGAAGTTGGGCGTATACAAGTAACTCCATATGCACGCAGTGCATGTGCAGTGGACCTAGTTAAAACTTAAGTGACGTCCCACTTGATACACCTGCCTACATGTCCCAACTCTTTCGCAGTGTTACATGAAAGACTCGCCGTGTTTGCCTTTTTTTGGGGGGGGGTCTCTCGTTTCCTTTACTAGCATGAAATGACAGCCCAATCATTAACCCAATAGTTCTGCAAAATAACACGTGCTGTGTGGTGATCTGATGTGTGGTGTATGGCTCTCCGGACACACTGTCCTGTAGAGAGTACCTCTTTTACAGCAGATTCTTTTTCTGTAAAGATGTTATATATAACCTGTTATATATAATTTGTAAAGATGTGGTCGACCGAGCACTTTTTCTGTCATATTATAATTCGTTTTCAACATTGTAGACCTTCCCCATTGTGGTTCTTCTTATAAATCCTTGCATTTTCCCATTAGTCCCTTTTTTTACAGTCCAGTCCGGCGGTGATCCATGAAAATCGTTAAAAAAAACGAAAAAACCAAGGGGAGCGGAGATTCAAGTTGTTTAATTGAATAGGACCTGGTGGCCTATGCGTTTATGGTTGCACTAGTACTACGCCAAATACGCGCTCGCAAAAAACAGCGCAAAATCAGACCGATACTGCGCGCCTGTTGACTCTCGGGAAGAGGTTGGCCTCCGTTTTTTTCGCTGAAAATTCAAGATTGTGGCCAGAAGATTACTTTTCGTTTCATTGTGATGGGGGTTAGCAGCGAAAAAAAGATTTTTATTCGCCTTTCCCCGAAGACTCTCCCAAAATAGTAGTAAAACTATGCGCTCGCGGCTCTGAAGGTAGCCGTCCGCCTCTATATTTCTTGGGGCTTTGTGTCCAAGAAATACCCCGACCTGGAAGCTACCGGTCCAAATTCGGGATTTATAGAAATATTTCTATGACCCCTCCTGATTATGGCACGTCTTATTGTAAAAACTGCGAGGGACCACATATTATTAATGAGCTCGCGCGCGTGCAGAAATCCAACCATTTGGTGAAACGCATCCTCTCCCACGTAAATTTGAAATAGCGCCTTCAAGCTACGGGTTACATATTACGTACGTGTACCGTCTTTGTGTGTGTGAGACACTCGGGCACTAACTAGTAAAACTGCATGTTTTGTAGGATTATGATCACATTGACATTTTCTTGTATGTCAGTCGTGTTTGTCGAATTACTTTTGGGGAAGGAGGGGTCTGGTTTTATGCCCTCATCAAACCTGTTTGAAATAACAGGTACATTTGGGAAGTATTGAGTTTGAAAAGGGAGCTACTTGACTATGCCATTTTTCTAACTCCGAGTTCCGATATTAAACTGATGGCCAATGAGGCACGGATTAATTCAAATGACAACATTAAGTTTCAGTCAGCCCGATCAAACTTAAGTATAACGTGAGTGAATTGTTCTTGAAAAATATCCAATTACTCTGCAGTTGAAAGCGAACGAAAGTTGTTGTTTTAAACAAATGAAAATGTATTTCCATCAATACAATGGGAAGGCGAGTGCCGCCCGCCTGTGCCACTCCTGGATCTCTTACTTTTGAATCACCAATAATAAACATTATACGCCGGACAGTTTTTATACTGAGATCACTGAGAAGAAATGGACCCAACACGGTCGGGATCAGTTTCACCGTCGAAAATTTAAAACACGAATGAAACTAAATCAACATCAGTCCTGTTGCTTACTCTATTCAAACCTAGAAAACTGCCTTGTGGGTTCTGCGCCCAGGGACGTGGAAAAAAAATGTGGTGAGGGAAAAATGCAAAAGTTATGCGGTGTTGACCAAGCATTCAGGCGCACGGACTCCTGAAATTCGCAAGGAATCGCAGTTACCGGCTTCCATATAGGACTCTTCTGGGATCTCGGAGTTCCCGGCCCACCGCACTTCCTCCCTGCCCATCCATTTAACCCCCAAAAGGGTTCGAGCGGCCATGCAAGGGAGGAAACGAGACAAGCCCCTAAGCCCTGGCCGCCGAGTGGGCCATAACGTCTCGAACCTGTACTAAGGCGCTCACCTGGACTTCGCGGACAGTGCCAGCCGCAGAGCTTATCCGTTAGGCTAAGGTACTGCTGGTATTTGACGGGGGTGAATTGGAGTCTCTTATAGCTACTGACAGCAAGCGTCGGCAAAATAAAAAAGTCACTTCTGGGATTCGAACCCACCGTCTAACGATCTGATAACCGCAAGCTTAACCACTCGGCCTTCTCAGAGATACTGTTTTTTGCTGTTCATCTTAATTAAGGAGATAACAAAGTCATTCAGCTTACTGAACAGAATGTTGCTGTGTAAATACTGAGTGACTGAAACGTTATCCGCCCTGAGCCGAAGTGCACCCTCAGCGGCGAAAGAAAGACGGGGGTACTAAGTTTTCCAACCGGGTTCTAACACGCGTTCGGCGAGCACGCAAAGACCGCTACAAACAAATTCCCATAGACAGCAATGAAAATCCCCACACTTCGCAATTATTTCAAAAATACTCACAACTCTCACAGGTGTCCAGGCTGCAGAGAAATACGATGATCGACACGTCTCCTTTCATTTTCCTTTCAATTTTCGGGGGGGGTGGACAAATGAATTTTGGAGAAATTTTCACCAGAAGCAGACCACCCCTAAAATGAAGAAAATGTCCCTGCCCAGGAAAGTAGCCATTTTCAAATCCATCCCTCTGCAAAACGGCCAAATAGTGCCATTTTCGCACCCGATTGCATCCAAATATTTTCAAGCCCAAAGTCCGGGCCAGAGGTTCAGTGCCACATTTCTCCAAGTCCTCAATTCAAGACTCTCAGGACTCTCTAATGTAGAATATTTGGAGTCTATAACTTTTATCAACGAGCTCGGCGGACATAGTTAGGGCCTTTCAGCGAGGGTGCACCCTCAAGGCGCATAAACTTGCCTACCTATGCGGTGCGTGAGCACTAAAGGACTGTCCATTTCATGTCAAAACACGCCCCCTTTTATTCCTGCTCGGAGCGGGAAATAGTGTTTTTGATTTGAGTTGAGTTGATTTATTCACTATTTCCAAAAACGTCTTATTACAAAAACTAAATGAAAGAAAAGCAAACTCAACGATTTCCAAAAGTAAAAATAGTAGGGATAACGCCAAAAAAAATTCAATTGATTTAACTTATTTCCATTGCGGTCCCAACTGATGAGAATTAACCTGACAAGTACAGTAAAATAGATCTAAAATCTTCCAAACATTATAGACGAATCAAAAACACAAAAATCACGTGGCAAAAGCAGAAGTACACATTCACACAAACAGTGGTCGTCAATATTAAAGGCTCTCCCTGACAGCTTCTCTTAAATGAACCCCAATCAATATGGGCGAGTGCCCGGACCACGTCTATCCGGATCCTGACTAACTTGGTCATACACGCGGATGCGCCAGAATTTGCAGATTCCCATCGGTCGATAGTTGAAGTTGGGCGTATACAAGTAACTCCATATGCACGCAGTGCATGTGCAGTGGACCTAGTTAAAACTTAAGTGACGTCCCACTTGATACACCTGCCTACATGTCCCAACTCTTTCGCAGTGTTACATGAAAGACTCGCCGTGTTTGCCTTTTGGGGGGGGTCTCTCGTTTCCTTTACTAGCATGAAATGACAGCCCAATCATTAACCCAATAGTTCTGCAAAATAACACGTGCTGTGTGGTGATCTGATGTGTGGTGTATGGCTCTCCGGACACACTGTCCTGTAGAGAGTACCTCTTTTACAGCAGATTCTTTTTCTGTAAAGATGTTATATATAACCTGTTATATATAATTTGTAAAGATGTGGTCGACCGAGCACTTTTTCTGTCATATTATAATTCGTTTTCAACATTGTAGACCTTCCCCATTGTGGTTCTTCTTATAAATCCTTGCATTTTCCCATTAGTCCCTTTTTTTACAGTCCAGTCCGGCGGTGATCCATGAAAATCGTTAAAAAAAAACGAAAAAACCAAGGGGAGCGGAGATTCAAGTTGTTTAATTGAATAGGACCTGGTGGCCTATGCGTTTATGGTTGCACTAGTACTACGCCAAATACGCGCTCGCAGAAAACAGCGCAAAATCAGACCGATACTGCGCGCCTGTTGACTCTCGGGAAGAGGTTGGCCTCCGTTTTTTTCGCTGAAAATTCAAGATTGTGGCCAGAAGATTACTTTTCGTTTCATTGTGATGGGGGTTAGCAGCGAAAAAAAGATTTTTATTCGCCTTTCCCCGAAGACTCTCCCAAAATAGTAGTAAAACTATGCGCTCGCGGCTCTGAAGGTAGCCGCCCGCCTCTATATTTCTTGGGGCTTTGTGTCCAAGAAATACCCCGACCTGGAAGCTACCGGTCCAAATTCGGGATTTATAGAAATATTTCTATGACCCCTCCTGATTATGGCACGTCTTATTGTAAAAACTGCGAGGGACCACATATTATTAATGAGCTCGCGCGCGTGCAGAAATCCAACCATTTGGTGAAACGCATCCTCTCCCACGTAAATTTGAAATAGCGCCCTCAAGCTACGGGTTACATATTACGTACGTGTACCGTCTTTGTGTGTGTGAGACACTCGGGCACTAACTAGTAAAACTGCATGTTTTGTAGGATTATGATCACTTTGACATTTTCTTGTATGTCAGTCGTGTTTGTCGAATTACTTTTGGGGAAGGAGGGGTCTGGTTTTATGCCCTCATCAAACCTGTTTGAAATAACAGGTACATTTGGGAAGTATTGAGTTTGAAAAGGGAGCTACTTGACTATGCCATTTTTCTAACTCCGAGTTCCGATATTAAACTGATGGCCAATGAGGCACGGATTAATTCAAATGACAACATTAAGTTCCAGTCAGCCCGATCAAACTTAAGTATAACGTGAGTTACCTGGGGGGGGACAGGATCGCCTAAGCACCTTTTCAGGCCACAATGGGGTGAAACCAAAAGCTAATACTGATTTGACATCCATTGCAAACTCGATGTCGGTTTTTGTGGTTGAAATTCCAGCAACTAGGATTGTTAATTTCTTTCGAGTTTATTTCATTATTTCCCTGCTTGTATTTTTTAGGGCAGACCTGTCTGACTAGGGTAAGTGATGGATCAACCTTTCACAAGAACAGGAGCGGCAGATGCAACGCATTTGTTGCAACTTTTGGGGGTAACCCAAGAAGATACGGGACGTCTTTTTTGAGAGAATTGTTCTTGAAAAATATCCAATTACTCTGCAGTTGAAAGCGAACGAAATTTGTTGTTTTAAACAAATGAAAATGTATTTCCATCAATACAATGGGAAGGCGAGTGCCGCCCGCCTGTGCCACTCCTGGATCTCTTACTTTTGAATCACCGATAATAAACATTATACGCCGGACAGCTTTTATACTGAGATCACTGAGAAGAAATGGACCCAACACGGTCGGGATCAGTTTCACCGTCGAAAATTTAAAACACGAATGAAACTTAATCAGCATCAGTCCTGTTGCTTACTCTATTCAAACCTAGAAAACTGCCTTGTGGGTTCTGCGCCCAGGGACGTGGAAAAAAAATGTGGTGAGGGAAAAATGCAAAAGTTATGCGGTGTTGACCAAGCATTCAGGCGCACGGACTCCTGAAATTCGCAAGGAATCGCAGTTACCGGCTTCCATATAGGACTCTTCTGGGATCTCGGAGTTCCCGGCCCACCGCACTTCCTCCCTGCCCATCCATTTAACCCCCAAAAGGGTTCGAGCGGCCATGCAAGGGAGGAAACGAGACCAGCCCCTAAGCCCTGGCCGCCGAGTGGGCCATAACGTCTCGAACCTGTACTAAGGCGCTCACCTGGACTTCGCGGACAGTGCCAGCCGCAGAGCTTATCCGTTAGGCTAAGGTACTGCTGGTATTTGACGGGGGTGAATTGGAGTCTCTTATAGCTACTGACAGCAAGCGTCGGCAAAATAAAAAAGTCACTTCTGGGATTCGAACCCACCGTCTAACGATCTGATAACCGCAAGCTTAACCACTCGGCCATCTCAGAGATACTGTTTTTTTGCTGTTCATCTTAATTAAGGAGATAACAAAGTCATTCAGCTTACTGAACAGAATGTTGCTGTGTAAATACTGAGTGACTGAAACGTTATCCGCCCTGAGCCGAAGTGCACCCTCAGCGGCGAAAGAAAGACGGGGGTACTAAGTTTGCCAACCGGGTTCTAACACGCGTTCGGCGAGCACGCAAAGACCGCTACAAACAAATTCCCATAGACAGCAATGAAAATCCCCACACTTCGCAATTATTTTAAAAATACCCACAACTCTCACAGGTGTCCAGGCTGCAGAGAAATACGATGATCGACACGTCTCCTTTCATTTTCCTTTCAATTTTCGGGGGGGGGTGGACAAATGAATTTTGGAGAAATTTTCACCAGAAGCAGACCACCCCTAAAATGAAGAAAATGTCCCTGCCCAGGAAAGTAGCCATTTTCAAATCCATCCCTCTGCAAAACGGCCAAATAGTGCCATTTTCGCACCCGATTGCATCCAAATATTTTCAAGCCCAAAGTCCGGGCCAGAGGTTCAGTGCCACATTTCTCCAATTCCTCAATTCAAGACTCTCAGGACTCTCTAATGTAGAATATTTGGAGTCTATAACTTTTATCAACGAGCTCGGCGGACATAGTTAGGGCCTTTCAGCGAGGGTGCACCCTCAAGGCGCATAAACTTGCCTACCTATGCGGTGCGTGAGCACTAAAGGACTGTCCATTTCATGTCAAAACACGCCCCCTTTTATTCCTGCTCGGAGCGGGAAATAGTGTTTTTGATTTGAGTTGAGTTGATTTATTCACTATTTCCAAAAACGTCTTATTACAAAAACTAAATGAAAGAAAAGCAAACTCAACGATTTCCAAAAGTAAAAATAGTAGGGATAACGCAAAAAAAAAATTCAATTGATTTAACTTATTTCCATTGCGGTCCCAACTGATGAGAATTAACCTGACAAGTACAGTAAAATAGATCTAAAATCTTCCAAGCATTATAGACGAATCAAAAACACAAAAATCACGTGGCAAAAGCAGAAGTACACATTCACACAAACAGTGGTCGTCAATATTAAAGGCTCTCCCTGACAGCTTCTCTTAAATGAACCCCAATCAATATGGGCGAGTGCCCGGACCACGTCTATCCGGATCCTGACTAACTTGGTCATACACGCGGATGCGCCAGAATTTGCAGATTCCCATCGGTCGATAGTTGAAGTTGGGCGTATACAAGTAACTCCATATGCACGCAGTGCATGTGCAGTGGACCTAGTTAAAACTTAAGTGACGTCCCACTTGATACACCTGCCTACATGTCCCAACTCTTTCGCAGTGTTACATGAAAGACTCGCCGTGTTTGCCTTTTGGGGGGGGGTCTCTCGTTTCCTTTACTAGCATGAAATGACAGCCCAATCATTAACCCAATAGTTCTGCCAAATAGCACGTGCTGTGTGGTGATCTGATGTGTGGTGTATGGCTCTCCGGACACACTGTCCTGTAGAGAGTACCTCTTTTACAGCAGATTCTTTTTCTGTAAAGATGTTATATATAACCTGTTATATATAATTTGTAAAGATGTGGTCGACCGAGCACTTTTTCTGTCATATTATAATTCGTTTTCAACATTGTAGACCTTCCCCATTGTGGTTCTTCTTATAAATCCTTGCATTTTCCCATTAGTCCCTTTTTTTACAGTCCAGTCCGGCGGTGATCCATGAAAATCGTTAAAAAAAAACGAAAAAACCAAGGGGAGCGGAGATTCAAGTTGTTTAATTGAATAGGACCTGGTGGCCTATGCGTTTATGGTTGCACTAGTACTACGCCAAATACGCGCTCGCAAAAAACAGCGCAAAATCAGACCGATACGGCGCGCCTGTTGACTCTCGGGAAGAGGTTGGCCTCCGTTTTTTTCGCTGAAAATTCAAGATTGTGGCCAGAAGATTACTTTTCGTTTCATTGTGATGGGGGTTAGCAGCGAAAAAAAGATTTTTATTCGCCTTTCCCCGAAGACTCTCCCAAAATAGTAGTAAAACTATGCGCTCGCGGCTCTGAAGGTAGCCGCCCGCCTCTATATTTCTTGGGGCTTTGTGTCCAAGAAATACCCCGACCTGGAAGCTACCGGTCCAAATTCGGGATTTATAGAAATATTTCTATGACCCCTCCTGATTATGGCACGTCTTATTGTAAAAACTGCGAGGGACCACATATTATTAATGAGCTTGCGCGCGTGCAGAAATCCAACCATTTGGTGAAACGCATCCTCTCCCACGTAAATTTGAAATAGCGCCCTCAAGCTACGGGTTACATATTACGTACGTGTACCGTCTTTGTGTGTGTGAGACACTCGGGCACTAACTAGTAAAACTGCATGTTTTGTAGGATTATGATCACTTTGACATTTTCTTGTATGTCAGTCGTGTTTGTCGAATTACTTTTGGGGAAGGAGGGGTCTGGTTTTATGCCCTCATCAAACCTGTTTGAAATAACAGGTACATTTGGGAAGTATTGAGTTTGAAAAGGGAGCTACTTGACTATGCCATTTTTCTAACTCCGAGTTCCGATATTAAACTGATGGCCAATGAGGCACGGATTAATTCAAATGACAACATTAAGTTTCAGTCAGCCCGATCAAACTTAAGTATAACGTGAGTTACCTGGGGGGAGGACAGGATCGCCTAAGCGCCTTTTCAGGCCACAATGGGGTGAAACCAAAAGCTAATACTGATTTGACATCCATTGCAAACTCGATGTCGGTTTTTGTGGTTGAAATTCCAGCAACTAGGATTGTTAATTTCTTTCGAGTTTATTTCATTATTTCCCTGCTTGTATTTTTTAGGGCAGACTTGTCTGACTAGGGTAAGTGATGGATCAACCTTTCACAAGAACAGGAGCGGCAGATGCAACGCATTTGTTGCAACTTTTGGGGGTAACCCAAGAAGACACACTGTCCTGTAGAGAGTACCTCTTTTACAGCAGATTTTTTTTCTGTAAAGATGTTATATATAACCTGTTATATATAATTTGTAAAGATGTGGTCGACCAAGCACTTTTTCTGTCATATTATAATTCGTTTTCAACATTGTAGACCTTCACCATTGTGGTTCTTCGTATAAATCCTTGCATTTTCCCATTAGTCCCTTTTTTTACAGTCCAGTGTGGCGGTGATCCATGAAAATCGTTAAAAAAAAACGAAAAAACCATGGGGACCGGAGATTTAGGTTGTTTAATTAAATAGGACCTGGTGGTCTATGCGTTTATGGTTGCACTAGTACTACGCCAAATACGCGCTCGCAGAAAACAGCGCAAAATCAGACCGATATAGCGCGCCTGTTGACTCTCGGGAAGAGGTTGGCCTCCGTTTTATCACTGGTAATTCAAGATTCTGGCCAGAAGATCACTTTTCGTTTCAATGTGAAGGGGGTTAGCCTAGCAGCGGAAAAAAAATTATTCTCCTTTCCCCGAAGATACTCTCAAAATAGTAGTAAAACTATGCGCTCAGCTCTCAAGGTAGCCGCCCGCCTCTATCCAAAATAGGCCCTCAATCTTGGTGCTTTGTGTACAAGAAATACCCTGACATGGAAGGTATCAGTCAAAAATTCGAGATTCAAAGAAATATTTCTATGATCCGTCCTGATTATGGCATGTCTTATGCAATTGGAGAGGGGGGTAGTCAAATTTTGACTGTGTTTTCCCAGCACAGAGGGGATTTTTTTCAGATTCACTTTAGTCCGTATGCTTGTAATCATATGTTAATGAATTGTCATTGATTTCATATCTTTGATGGTCTTTCCTTCAGTTCATTAAACAACCCTCCAGTCTTCTAAATCTTTTCCTACCCAGGTAGGCCTCACACAACTTGGGCAGCAGCAGTTTCCAGTTCGGCGGCAGGTGGTGCACGCGGTACAATGAATGCCCTCGAAGGCATTGACTGCCGTCTCCCCAGCCTGCGTCGTTCAACAGGTGTCAACGTCGGCAAGCACAAGTTTTGCTTCAATGTCTTTTCTCCTTCTGCAGTATATTGTACCTGAACAGTTGTTTAGGGTCTGGGAGAGACCAGTCCAAGAATGAAAGATATGTTAGTATACTGTTGTGTTTGTATGTACATAACTTTATGTAAACATTCTGCCACTAAAAGGTTTACTTTGTTTTTGCTAATTTTGAAACCTTTTTTGTACCTTTTGTTGTGGTGTGAAGCATTACACGAACATTGTATAATAATTGCTAAAAATGAACATACATGTACATTGACTTCACCTGTGGTGTCAACATCTGAAAAACCGCACACAGTTTGGAATGTCAACCGGAGACCGGTTTGCTTGAGCTTCAGGCTTCACACCCACAATATCTCAATGGTTGATCCAAATTTAAATAATGAACATTTGTGCTACAGTTGCGTGGAGGCTCACATGCATGTAATGTAGAGTTTAGAGACCCTTGAACAAAAAAAAGGACTTGCTGGAAATCAATAGAAGATGCAGTGGTTTGTGTCATATCTTTATTTCTAATTAGGCTCTTGTTTGTTGCAGATTGGCTGGATGTTTGTAAATAACTCTTTTCCCAGTGATTTCAAAGGCAGGAGAAATTATATCATTTGTCTATTCACGCTTTATGTATTTATTTATCTAACCATGAATGCATTTTATTTACTTCAAGGAACTTCAAATTGATGTTTTTTGCAGATGGCAGTTTTCCTCAGACGAGATTTTCCATGGTGAAGGTGGCAAGTTAATATGGTAGATTAGTGGTAGCTAATCTACCATATTAACTTGTATAACATGTTTATGTGGCTCTGAAAAAAAAAAGAACTAGAGGGAACTCAGCATTTCAGACAGTATGCTCAGTTATCAGGAAACAGATAAAGCATACTTTCCAAAACGTCAAATACCCCCTGGTTCTTTCCAGAACCACACCTACAAAAGAGATAATTCTGCATGATGCTACTGCAAACTTGTCACTTAACTCGCAGTTTTCCTCTTGCAACTTTAATAAAAACCCAGTAACCCTTTCTTTGAGAGCTCTTCTGAATCCATGAAGGCAAAGTGTGGTGTTTCTTATCAGGTGACTAATTTTTGCAGAACCAGAAAAGTGTTGCAACTGATATTTGTGCAGATTAAAAAAATCTAACTGAACTAACAGCGTGCTTTTGTCCGGTATGACTCGGCATACCTAAAAGCGACAGATTCCACTTAATATTCATACATGTACTTGAACTTTTTTAGGGTTGTACTTTTTACCTACTGAAATCCCTGGTTTGCTCCTTTCTGAATACAAAGTTATACCTTTCCATTTTCTGCATTTTCCCCAATTTTTGGTATTTGTGAGCACTCTTAACATGTTTTACAGTGTGCACTGATAGTCTTTGTTTAAAAATATACATTATTTCTATTACCAAATGGTTGGAGTTCCATTAACATCAGTAGACCTTACAGACAATCCATTGGTGGAGGAAAAACATTGAAGCTGTCAAGAACTTGGTGTGCAATGGTGCCTTGAACTGAAAAAAGAGGCTGTCAAATAGAGTTCAGTAGATCCCCAATCATTTGTTTCATTCCAGATAGGGTGTTTATTCCATTCTAGACGGTCAAAAGTGCAATACATTCCAAAAGACACCCTTGTGGTTATTCCTTCAAACAAAAGTTGATAAAATCCTTTGAATTGAATTTTTGGCTGTGGCAAATTCAGTGAAGGCAGTGAGGCCTTGCACTTTCTCATTTTTTTAGCAGATGGTCAGATAATAGTACATGTATGCCAGTCAGAAGTGCCACAAAAGTATGAAAAAAAGCAATGCTTAGCTGTTAAAATGTCAGCACCTAAAAATTAACCCAAACTCCCATCCCTCCGCCACAAAAGCTGATGACACACTTGTTGGGTTGATTCATGCTTGATGCAACAGCAGATCTAAGCCAGTTCATCGCATTACATCAGCAGCTGCAGTTTCATTTGGACTCAGACCATTGCTCTAACAAATTTCTTGACATCCTTTTAGATCTTGTCTATTATCAAAGTCATCGGACTTTAACATTTAATTTAATTTCACTCTACAGCTCTCTTTCACAACACGTCATTAATTCTCCCTGATTTTTGGTCAAACACTTTTTGTATTCCTCTTTTGTTTTGGTATTTAAACCTTTCTGAATTTCATCTGTTGATTTAGGAGTTGGAGGTTGGAGAATTTGTTCCATCTAGTCCCAGGGGAAGACCTTTCAAACCCTCTTCATCAACTTTAAAGGAGGAAGGAAAGTAGAATTACAGTCAGGAGAAATCCTCTTTTCACAGCCTCAGTAAATTTTTTGTTTGTCTTTACTTTAATTATAAAGGTGCCTATTGACCATCAATGTATAATTACTTTGACAATCATTCACATGCGCGCTTAAATGATGGGCCGTTCCCTTTAACCCCATCTTCCCTTACAATTTTTCTCCAAAAAGTTTCTTCCTTGTGTCAGCTGTCATCCCTTTCATTATCCAAGAAAAGATGCAAGATATCAGCCAGTAAAAACCTTTTAATGCAAAAGAGCATCAACCAGTTGGTGTGTAATGTGTACAGCTACACAAAGGCCTACATGAGGTGTTCATTGGTTGAATCTTCTTCAAGCCCAGCTGTATTGTACACGTAGCTTTCTCCCTGTAATTTTAACTTTCATTCTGTAATTTTTTCTCAGTTTTTGATTCAATTTTGTTGGATATGTGAACATAATTTGAAAATCTTTTGGCTAAAGTTATGTGTTTTTCTGTTTTGTCTTTTCCCCATGCAGAAATGTGCTACATCACTCCAGCACACAATGCGCAATAACAGCTGGGCATCCAGCATGTATAGGTCGTCTGTTCATGTACTGATTAACATTCAACTGCTCAACCAATCAGAGTACAGTCGACTCCGGCCATACTTCGTGCCATTTAGGGTCCAGTCCACTAATTCAAGCCCCATTGAAAACAGTGTAAAATCAGCACCGTTCAGGGCCCAATAGCATGCACGCCAACATCCCTGAGATTTCTGAAACACAAATGAAATTCTTGTCTGGTCACTTATCTTTCAATTTATTTTCAATTTTTTGTGGGTTAACCAATTACATTTTTAATTATTCCCACAAAACAAAATCACCCCCAAAAAGTGATTTTTCCAAAGTCTGATTGCAGCCATTTTTCAAGTAGCAACCCTCAACTTTCTCGGGCACTTAGGACCATTTTTCAACCGTAGTTTTTAGCCCTTCTGCCCTCACATGAAACCTCAAAGACCCAGGGAGTTGATCCTGGCAAGGATTTACACAATCTCACCATTTTGGGGGCCAAACAATCTCCTTTTTCAAAAGATACTGTGGGGGCACTTTTAATGCTAATGAGCTGGTCAAAAATTCTCACTTGAATTAGTGGTCTGCACCCTTTGGCTATTGCACAAGAACCAGATTCGGTTACAAAGGTTAGTGTCAGGTCACGCAATAAGCCTTTTGCGAGTTAACTTTGTCCCAAATCTGGTACACTGAGTTCTTCAAATTTACTTGAACATAAAAACTTAAATTCTCCTTACCAAAATCAAAGTTGTTGCTATACCTCATGATTTGGGGTGCGCCTGTGCTTAGTTACATAAGAGACGCCTTGCAACAATACACTTTTCTCAATGGATAAGAAGGACCCAAAGAACCAGTCCATTCCAGAGTTGGTGGTCGCTATGCGAAAGCTTGCCCCGAATCACGAGGTATAGTAACAGTGTTTTTAGTGTGGGGAATTCACATTGTTATGTTTATGTGCAATCAGATAACTCAGTGTACCGGATTTTATTCAAATTTAACATGCAAATGGCTTATTGGCAGTCTGTCACATGTGAAGCATTCAATACAGCATGTTGAGTTGTTGGGTCCTATTGATCTGTGAAGGATAGGTTCCAACAACTGATTGCTTCTGTTTGGAATCGACTAGCTTTTGTGGATGTTTGATTCTGTAAGATTTAATCACTTGCTCAGAGCAACACTGCAAAGAGATTTTGATCAATAATTTAATGATGCCGATATATGTTATGTAAATGTATATGAATATTCCTTCTACTGTCTCACTTTAAAAGTTGTAAGAGTTGCAAACTTGAGTATGTATTGTTTTTTACTCAGATGTTATTGCTCAGATTGTCTCTGAAAACATTAGCGAATTGGAGATTAAAAACCATTATTCATATGGAACTGTGACCTCTGAGTGCAGTTCACTGTTTCTCTTTGCAGATATTATCAACACTCTGTGGCTATTTCCTGTCACGCAGTCAATCTTTAATTTTGGAAACAGGCAACGGCCGCAGTGCCTAATATGTGCTGTGGTCTAGTGGCATTCTGAATGGCTCAAGAAAAGGGGCGGAGATTGATGATCATCACATGCTATTTAGGTAAGTAGTTACCAAAAAAGGCACCTGCGCCAGTTTGAGTACATTGTCAGTGGACCTGTACCATGTGTCAGGCCTTCCCCTAGATCAAGAGAAAGTTGTAACAACATTGGGCTCTGGCAATAAATGGGCACAATGGATTCTACATGAAAGGAATACTGCATGTCCCTATGTGGCTTTTTAATAGTAGAGGTGCTTGAAAGACCAATTTGGAAAGCTGGTTGCCACATTCTGTCTGCAGCCCTGGTTACCATCTTTTGGCAGTTCAGTTATTGGTGTTTGGTTTGTGGCCACGTTGCTAATATTTGAAACTTTGTCTTTAGTTGCATGATGGAAAAATTTAGCTGCTGGACTGACTCACACAAGAACTAGTTGACAGTCCATTATTTGATATGTAATCTGATCATAAAGTTTTCCCAGTATTTGAAAGCCCTGGTTGTTAGTGAACACTTTGTCTCCATTTGACACCAGCTATTTCTGTTCCACTCTTATTTTTCAAATTGAGAAATTCTTTCTTCACTGAAATTTGTAAGGATCAGTCACTGAATAGTTTGATGCATGTTAAGTTTGATACTCACACAGTCTCCTTGATGATTTGAATTACCTGGATTTCTGGGTGAACAAAGCAGTACGCCAAGGACATGAAGTGGATGTTGGAAAACGGACGACCCATTATTTCTTTTTTGACCGTTCTCTGCAGGAGACTTCACGGGGTGATGTCCCAAATGATCAGGTACACGTGTGACTCTTATCATGTCTGGCATATCTGCATAGCTGTATGCTTTCATTAGAGTCAAGGTATTAAACGCAGAGACGCAATTGTTTTCATTGGGAACAGCCACAGATTGCCAAGTGTACTGGTGTTGAGATGCCAAGAGATACAGATCCTCGCTTCTATTATAAATCATTACAGGTTAATCTGATGCCAGTAACAGCTCATCTATTTTGAAGTCAAAAGCCATTCAAGTGAACAACTTCAGGCTTTCTGGTGTTAACCCCTTGTACTCACCTGAGACCTGACATGTTAACTGATTGTACAGACTATTCTGAACTAAACTGAAATAGTGGCTGAGACTGACATGTGGTCATTGCAATCCTGTATGCTACTATATGCTCTCTGAAGAACCTCTTGTTTCCAGTTGGGAATACAATGGTAAAATGAAGTGATCCAAACAGGATTGCATCTAGTTCTCGAAAGGAGGAGTTGGCCATTTTCAGTCGTGCGTATGCTGGTAAATGCTGTCTCTACATACTGCTGTGTCACTGACCAGCTTCTGATTTCTGCTTTTTCCAGGGTATGGTGTATGTTTTTATTCCTTGCTGAGACAATGACTACCAATACATCCGCAAGGTCATGTTCATTACAGAGAACCAGGGATCAGTGTCAGAGCTGAGGATGTGCGAATATTCCATCCATTTCATCAGATACATCCATAAAATGTGAGTTTGGTACCACAGGTCTGTTTAATTAACAGCATAGAGCACCAGCAACATTACAGTGTTGAACATACCATTTTACAACTTCATTGTGGGT
The DNA here is from genome assembly GCF_054643075.1 of Acanthaster planci. Classification (NCBI taxonomy): domain Eukaryota; kingdom Metazoa; phylum Echinodermata; class Asteroidea; order Valvatida; family Acanthasteridae; genus Acanthaster; species Acanthaster planci. Next base: position 17,407,546 of record NC_141780.1, on the reverse strand, counting down.
ACTTTGGTACACCGCAGATGTTGCATGTATCCCGGTGAAAGAGAGAAAAAAAGTCCACAAGGAGTTTTAACTTCAATCATACACATCCAAAAACTCTTTGAAAAATGACTGAGTGCTGTCATCGTGTACCAGGAAAATACCTTTGTTGCACAGATGTTGATGTTTCTTTATGGGATCCATTTATCTTCATTTATAACAACTTCCCATTGGAAATGCTGAAAATCACTTATTCTGGGTCGCACATGTGCACCTCAATATAACATTACTTAAACAAAACAGTAGCAATGTAACTGGAAGTTCTGTATGGCCCAGCCACACCTTGATGTTGGTGTTAATTACATCATAGGAATGCAGTCACAGTGGGGTTTATTTGTGTTTGTGAACACTATTCCTTTTTAATAGTTTTGTTTATTTATTGTTGACATTTTGTAGCTGGGTAAGAAATGCCTCGGGCATTCCAATCAACCACAGGGATCATAATGCTGTTCAGGGTACTGTTATCTGACTGTGACCGGGTGAGGGTGTACAGTATGGCATGGGCTCAGTACAACGACAACTTCACCTTGTATTACTATGACAGAGAGTTCAACTTCTCCCAGATGGCCAGGAACAGCCACGACACCAAAAGTGAGTTGAAGAGCCTGACAGGTTTGACTAGAATAGGCTCCATATGGTGGTACCAGCGTGGCATATTGGATTTCTTCCACTAGAGTACTTGAAGGTATTCTTTTTATTAAAATGAACAAAATGTGAAACAGGGTAAAACAATGTTCAGAGTTTAAAAAAAAATTGTCTGTAGTTTATAAAATTAAACAAAGTTTTAGTAATACTAGCGCTGTTACTACTTGGGGGGGATCTTACAGGTGAGGTTGGGGTTGGGAGAGGGGAATTCACACCCCTTCTGATCTTAACTATCTTGTGGCCAGTCCTTTTAAAACTTGACATCTGTGAAGTATGAATTCAAGCCATTTTACGGTTTGAATCGTCAAAACGATAGGAAAATTATGCGAAAGCTTGGCATAAAAAAGAAGGGAAAAAATGCAGTGTAACAACAAAGGAAGAAAATATTGAAGGGTATGACGTCTGCCCCCCAGCTCATTTAGGATCAGTACTTTGAGCAGGTTGACATGATCTGTACATAAATATGAATGGCTGAATTAAAAAACAAAAGAATTGAACAGGACTTCAGCTCCATGTCTGGCAATGTAAAGCCATTAACACCTCTAAGAAAGCCAAATTCAGTAGTGCACTAATAGGTTGCGCCTCAAAGCCAAAACCAAACCAAAAAGTTTATGTACATGTATGCATATATGAAGTTAACAGAATTTGTGAAATTAAAATTTACAGGGAAATTAATGTTGTTTTATGTTGTGTTCGAAATGTTAATGTAGAAGAGTGTTACAAGGTATTATATACAAGCGGCATCATGACTGGCATTATCAGTTTTCAACTAAACTATTGACTTGCCCATGGTGTTTTACTATTGTGTTGAAATTGCAAAATCCCTAGGGATATTCACTTGTAGCCTTTTATAAAATAGTTCATACTCTTTTCACGGCACAATTTGGGTTACTTTGCGATACGCAATCGTCATCAAAGTTACAGCCGGCAAACCACTCGGCTGTATTGTACACAGTTTGTACAATGTTTCTGCAAACAGGGCATGTGACCTTGCTAAACCCACATGTGTATCCAAGTTACACTGTTATTTACTTATGAAAGTTTCTCATTGCTTTAGAAGTTGACAGGATCACTACTCTAAGATGTGACTCGGCCATTGTCATCATTCTTAGAATCAAACCAAGATGCATGATTTTAATAGACTTTTCTTTTCTTAAGTTTTCTCACTTTGACTACATCCTGTTTCTAATATGTAAGCCCTTACTCATGGTTAGCCTGACATCACTTTACAGTATCCTACTATACTCCAATTGTAGTTCATTGCAACCTCCTCAGTCACTGTTGTAAAGTCATGGTAAAACACATTGCTAAGATTTGTGTTCCGACTACCTTCACAACTAGCGGCTGTTCTCATTCTCTATAGATCTATGCATTTCCATTTTGGCATGGAATTGCCTTTGGGACAATTATACTGTGTGCACAAGGATGATAAATATGAGTAAGTCTGGCAAAAAATGCGCTGAGCTGTGGGCTTAATGCTTATGATCAAATTGGAGCAAGGTTTCTGCTACCAGTGGCATGTCAATGGATCAGTGATTTATGAGAATGCATACAATCAGTACTAGCATCAAATGCAGAATTTACTCATTGAACTTGGTGATAGGCAGGCCGGGGAATTTACTAAATGCTTAGTGAAGAATGTAAGTTAATGTTCATACAGGTACATGTATTTAAGCGCAACATTTTCTGATGAAAGAAAATTTTGGTACCGTCTGGAAGAAAAAAAAGCAAGAAAGGATGGGAAAAATGAAGCTAAAAGGGGTGCATAGCTTTTCAGTTTTTTATAAAGTGTGCCTGCGAGGATCCTTTTTTCTGTTGCACATTGAAATTGCAATGTTTTAGCTGTCACTTCTCTTTTTTGGTAATTCTTTTGTTGTCTGCATAGGGTGTAGGCATGGAAAACATCAGACAGTCACTTGTAAAAAGTATTTTTCAATTACACCAAAGCACAGTAACTCCAATTTTTGATATTGAATTAATTTGGTCGACAGTAATCTTGGCCAAGGTGGATAATCTTTATGTCTTTAGATGAAATGTCACTTCATGTATTGACAAAATAAAGGAAAAAGGTTTCTGAGTGGGAATGCATCTCAATACCCAGTTTAGCTTCAGGGTTTTGTTTTAATAGCAAAGACAAAAAATTGCAAAACTAAAGATCAAATAAGTTCTACTGTTTTTTAATTGTTTGTTGGGTTGTTGGGTTGTTTCTTTGTTTGTTTGTGTGGGGTTTTTTTGGGTGTACGGGAGGTGTTGGCATAGTAATTCAGTTTGATTTTACCAGAGTGCATAAGGCCAGGGTAACTCCTGGGATTGCATGTTAATCATTTACAGATGTTGCTAATGTTTGGAAAATGTGCATGTATGTAACAAACCCTTGGTGAAATACAGTGATACACAGGGCGCAATTGGTTGGATAATTTCACAGCAGATCAGATTTGATTTTGTTTACTGCTAATTAGTATGTTCATACAACAGAAAAAACCTTGGTAATTAGTGTGTGTACTTTATACTTTTTGAATTGGTATTTTTTCAATGAAATTTCACCTCGAAGTGAAGGAGTGATAACAGGCTATAGTTGTGAATGACAGTGAGATAACAGTCCTAATTTGAGTAAAATGTAGTGAATGAATTCTATTTAGATTTATCAGATTTGAATAGTTTCAAATTTGTACGATACTTCAGTCCTGCCAAATCACATGTACATGTACACTTGGAAAAGTATATTTTTTTAATGGGCTGTGAAATTATTGTAAAACTAAATAAGTATTTATATTTTTTACTGGATCATCTCAACTGATTGTTTGTATAATGTGATGGTCGCAGAGAACCATCATAGTGTATATACATGTACATTTTTCTTATTGAATATTTAATCATGTGATGACTCAACAGCACAGTTTGTATGTGATTGCCCAGTTAGTTGAGGAAGTTGTACAAAAAACACATCAGTTATCATATGTTACTTATTATTTTAATTGTGATGTGATTACCAACTTTGCGCGTCAAATCACAAAACTCATATTTGAATTGTTATTTTTGTGTTGCCAGTCTCCTTACTCAGGTAAACTAGGTAAATAAAACATTAAAAAAAATACAATAGAAAATAATAAAACGTAATAAAACATTTTCATGCCATTAATTAGTTGATTATATTGCATACGATTTGCTGTATTTTTAAAACTTTATTTAGTTATTAATCCTCTCTTATTAATGCCAAAGTAGAGCACACACAATTGCTACAACTGTTTGAGGTACAGAAATGGACATTAGCATTTTTCAATGCAAATAAACTCGGGTTTCTGTTGAATTCCCCAAAAAGCTTTGTCCAAACATTAACTGCATGTATTTTGTTCTTTATTTTTTGTTTTCCTTTTTTCACACGCCAGTAAATAATTTTTTTTTTTACCTCTTCTGCAAATAGGCACAAATACTTTAAACTTAAAGATCAACCCCCCCAAAATGCTAGAATTTCTGCCTAACTTAATGAATTAAAATTGAAACTCTTCTAACAAATTATATGTACATATGTAATGGCGATAATGATTGGGTGTGGCTTGCACAGATATTCAGTCATTCTTGACTTACTTTCAATTAGATTACTGCGCTGATTTAAAACTATTCTGCATCAAATAAGTCCACCACAAAGGAAATCATTGGAACGCCTTTTTTAGCTTATATTATCTCAGCAAGATAAGTAAGCTGAACAGAAGTAAGCGAACAGAACAAAAATAACACCAAAGGAATAAGCATAAAATACGCATAAAGGATATATCAGGAAACAAAAACATTTAAATTCTTTCGTGGGTTGATGGCTGTTAGTTTTTTTTCGAGTTAATTAACAAACAAGGTTGGCAAAGTGAAACATTTCACTTGGCACGACATACCAACAGTCACCGATATAAAAAAACATGAAACGTATTAAGGAGGACTTTGATCCCCTCATCAATCAAAACAAGGTTTATACTAGCACTGTAATAGTTTAAATAAGCAGCAATGTACTACGTGCCACAGTGTCGACCTGACTCTACAAACGAAGTGCTGTTTCAGGCTTGTCTCTCCGAAAGTGATCGTAACTTCCAGGTTTTGTGACATACGGTAAGGTGCGTCCGCCGAAATGTTTTTGCTTTTATCTGCATGTTTTACCATTCCTCACGTGGGTGCGTCTGAATGGAGTAATATGGGGCAAAGCTGGTGGTTTGGGCTGGTCCGGTAATCGGTCGGATTGTTACTACTCATTCCTCGCTTTAAATTTGAACTCTTGGAAGGCCCCCATTTCGTCCACGTGTATTCCTGTAGCGTTTAAGCCATTGCAATCCTGTTCTTGCTTGTATCTCATAAAAAGCATGTGTTCCACGTGTTTTACTTCACATGGGAAAAATATCGAATTCTTTGGGCGTGGCCAATAAATATTGTGCAACACGACGTACGAGCCGGTATAGGCATACTCTGCACGGTCACATTGACTGGGCATTGAAAGCGGCATGTAGCTGGTGTGCGTTTGTCTCATACTTTTCTGTGGTTGCTGGGCATGAGTATATGCGTCACCGTTTCTTTTAAATCTGAGTCTCTTCTCTTTCTTGAGAGTTTAGATTTCGGAATTCACCTGTACCACAGAGCTAGGTTAAAAGAAGGGAGACGAGCAGTCGGACGAAAAGCGTGTGTAAGCGAACAGCCTACACTTGCAGCACAAGAAGACATCCTGGTTTTGGTCACCATGGCAACACAAAAATGTGCAGCACAAGTGTGCGTGTTCGGTGTTGTAGCAGTACTTGGGGTTCTTTATCTATGCCAACGGATTCCAACCATGTAAGTCAGTAATTTCCATTTAAAGAGATGCCATCATTCAATGATATTGATTAGGATTTTCAAAGAACTATATGTGGTGCTCACATCAACACAGAGCCTGCAATCTCATGCTATTTTTGCCCTCCCCTCGCATCAAACGTAAAGCCATCACTCACCGTTGACCGCTTCCTCTGAGTACATGCTTTTAATGTGAAACCCATGTGATTGATTTGGTTGCATGTGTTTTTTATTCAATAGAATGTCACGCCTATCTTTGACGGCAGATTCTGTGTCTTCAAACAGGTTCGATCCTCAGTTTTGTCCCTTTGATGAAATTAACCATTGACTCATTCATGTTAATCGTATAATTAATTTACCTTGCTGAGATACTGGTGATCTATATTTTAAATGTGAAGGCACCAGCATTTTGAAAATACACTATCATCTCCCGCTTTTTTTTGGAAGGAGGATTCTGCCGCACATGAAAAAAACTTGAGACTGTGGTTTTAGCAAAAATATCTGTGTTGTTCTCCATCCACCCACGTCATACACCCTTATTATCAGCAATGGAAACAGCTTTCATCATAACACATGAAAACCTTAAAGTCTGTCTCAATGTTGAATTACATTCATATAGTTAGTAACATATTCAGATAAACGTATAGATAGGATATTGTGTTCCAGTATTTGAAGGGAAGTCATGACAAATGGGCATAATATCTCATTATTGAATATTGACAGTTGCTTTCAACTACTTTGCCGTGATCTTTTCATGTGCTGTGCCATTCTGTTTGTTTTTTGGTTTCTTTTCAAGTCGTTATCTTGTCGAGCTTTCCAATCAGCCATCCATAAAATCCCCAAATACCACCTCTAGGACCAAGTATCAAGACTGGAAATATCTGACTTTACTCCTTCCCCATGAGGACCCCAAAGATATACAGTTACGTCAAGAACACACCTTCAGGATAAATCCAGCCTTCAGAAAATCAGTATGTCAACAATACTGTAGTTTTAGATTAATCTGAAAGTTTGATTTCAAAATATAAACACGTTTAAAGAAACCCGTACTGTGTAATCACTTGTACAGAGTACACACAGACTTGATTAGTCGTATTATGTTCTCCAATAGTGCATTGTTTATTTTGAAATTTATAACTGAAGTAAAGATTTCTAAAAATTGTGAGCGAGGTACCTCCACAGACTCATTCCCTTCATGTTGTTTATTTCAGTTGTAGAATAAGTGCTAAGGCTATTTCAATCAAAAAGCCAATTTTAAAGTATTTCTTCCTTACGGTTTTAGCTACAGATGTGATTACAAAAACATCAGACTGTCACAGTTTTGGCACAGACAATTTGCATAGTGGCGCTGATCCTAATTTAAGTGAGATAATTCAAGTGAGATAATTCAAAGACTGAATTCATCCTCTTGCAGACATGCCCAGTGTCCCTCCAGATCAAAATGAAGGACACTGATTGGACATCAGATATATATCACCCAGAGATACATATACTGATGAATGAACAGCTCCTAGACCGATCAGAATACGAGCGACTACTCCCATATCTGATTCCTTATGGTTACAAGAGCCTTCCATCCCCTTTCCCTTATGACGGTGAGTGTGGGGCACAATTTGGTTCTTTTTGTTGCTACTTTCACAACAAAGAGTATATGCAAAACATATTCTGCATTCCTGGTATGTTTTGCGTCTACTTTCCTCTGTTAATTTTAAGATGGTTGTTTTTTCTGTTTGTGGACATATATTTTAAATTTGTGTTGGTATGTCTCATTATTTCTTGGCTTGTTTATCCTATTAGCTGCAGTGATAGCTATTAAAATAGAACATTCTTATTTTTTGACTGATCATTTGATTTCTGTGACTAAAAAGAGTACAACAGATTTTTTCAACATTACACTTATCCAAACTAAATATGAAAAGTAAAGAACACCAATTTCAAAACTTTGGGTTGAATTACTTCAAAACCTTTCTTGCAAAACAAGTCAAGTTCTTTGAAACTTATTACTTCTTGAATAGCATTTTATTGGAAGTGTCTCAGGTTTAAGGTTCCAGATATCTTGACTGAAGGAGTCATGAATGATGATGCAATCATAGTGGCAGATCTTTTGGGCTTGGAAGGCAATCAACACTTATCCAACACTCACTTTATCCCATTCCCTGAACATTCCCAACATAGATGTGGCTCGTATATTGAGTCTGTTCCCAGCGGCTGAGTCTATTTTTGAATTCCATGGGCAAAGACGTCCTACTTGCCTCAGGTGCGCAGTGGTTGGCAATGGAGGGATTCTCAAAGGCTCATCTAGAGGCATGGAAATTGATGACCATCACATGGTATTCAGGTAGGATCAGACTTGTATTTGGGAAAAAAGTGTTCACATGGTTAGCTTAAAATTGGGGATAGGGGTTTTTGTACAAGACTGGATTCTACTGAAACTTCAGGTCGAGCCTGCATTGTTGAAAGTTTGCTTAAACTTCAAGACACTTTTTTCTGATCCTTCCCCAGGAATCTATCAACTCAAAGGCAATATGGCTGTGTGATTTAATTTGATAGGTTGTGTTGATCAGAATTCTCCATGAAAACAGTTCAGCCAATGTTACAATTCCAACAAAATCTTTCTCAAAGGTAAAAGGAAGGCAATTGTCTTTGAGAATGATCTTGCTGCCATCGAAAGATCTGGCCCTCTAACTTTTTTGATATGTATACTACGGGTCACTGTACTTAGCAAGTTTGCAGCAGTACATTTCAAGATATCAAACAACAGATTTTGAAAGAAATCACCATATAACTTTAAAAATGTGTACATGGTCTGATGAATGCCTGAGAAAATTTATATGGCATTGCAAATCTCAACTTTAAAGAGATGTGGAAGCATTGGATTTTTTTAGAGTAACGTAAGAAATCTCTCACGAGATTATGTTGATTTTTGTTTGTTGACTCTAAAGGGTGAACAACGCTCTTCGACGGGGCCACGAGACAGACGTTGGCAATCGTACAACCCATTACTTCTTCTTTGACAGATCACTGAGAGACTTAGAGAAGAGAGATGTACCACGAGACAAGGTAGGTTCACTCTCTGAGTGCTGATAATGAAGTGGTACATATATCTGGCATCCCAAAAATCAATTAAATGAATTTTAATCCCCCAGCATTACCTAACTTATGACCTTTCTAGAGCTAGTACCCTGTTCCTTACTAAAAAATAATTAAGACAGCAATAATCACATTTTGAAAACTATATTTAATTCTAATTGGTGGACAAAATCAGTGCATAGTGTAAGCACTTTTAGTATCAAAACTTCACTTTAATCATTTTGGGAAACTGTGGGTGCTACTCAATTCTGTACTTTTGTCCCTGCCAACCCTGTAAATGACAATGTCAGAGCACTGAAACACAGGACAGTGGCGTATCCAGGTTAATCAGTTCGGTGGAGGGGGATGCAAAATGTGAATGTTTTCTGAAAAAGACCAGTTCCAATTCTCAAAAAAAAGGCAACATGTCTTGGGAGGGAAACTTGTCTCTCCCACTGTTCCGGAAGCGAGCATAATTTGAACCTCATTTCAATGAGGGTGGAAGGATTTTCAGAGTGGGAGGAGCTATCAGTGAGACCATCATTCATCAGCCGTTGAAGGATTTGTCAAAAGTCGGGGGGGGTGGGCCTTTACCCCTAAGTCGAAAAAGTGGAGGGACCCCCATGCCCCCTCCACTTCCACTGCTAGTGCCTCAAGTCATTCATTCCATTCTTTTCAACAGGGCATAAAGTATGTGTTCGTCCCCTGTGAACGTGATGATTACCTGTACATCAAGCGTGTTGTGCGCGGCTTGGAACCCAAGCTACACGCCAGGGCAGCGGATGTACGCATCTTACACCCTGACTTCATCAGATACGTGCAGAGGATGTAAGTGATGGTGTTGTACTGAAAATTAATCTCGGATCATTCCTCCTGTCCGCTATCGGGAAGTTTCTTCATTCACCAATGGGGAGTTTTCACTGACTTGCTGCACCCATGGGAAAATTAAACTCACAATGAGATATTGGATCCCTAATGTGCAAACTCTAATAGTGTCTGAAAAGGTAAGGGCCAACAAAAGAAGTCAATCTTCATCAAAATTGGCAAAGGCAAGACCCAAGGAGTAATCCTGTGGATTTATCACAGTATAATCTCATTCTTAATCTCGATTTTGTTAAATCTTAAAGTTCTTTCTTTAAATTTTTTCTGGGTGGTTGCTTGTAGAGCTGTAATGTTCACTGTTTATTTGTCCATTTTTGAATACATCTCTTGTATTACTAATTTCTTAATAAATTTTATTCTCATTTGTAATTTCAGTTGGATGGGACTGCCACAGATATCACCTTACTTCCGCCCAAGTACTGGTTCCCTGATGTTATTCACTGCCCTACATGCTGGCTGTGACAGTGTGCAAGTCTATGGCATGGGTTACCAACCCAAGTACTCTCTCTATTACTTTGACAATGAGTATCGTGCCCACAACATCTCCACGTCTGTTCATGATTTGTCAAAAGAAATCAGCCTGGTGAAACTGCTACACGAGGCAGAGATAATTGACTGGTATCAAAGACTCACCTGAATCTAACTGCATTTCACGTCAGGAATTCATTGAGGGCCCTTTGAAACCTTGCATGAAGTACATGTACGTGGTGTTGCTAAGACCAGTATTTTTTTATTTATGAGATAACAGAGTTTCTCGCGGTCGGCATGACGTCACCATGGACTTTTAACAAGTGGCAAAGGGACACATTTACCCTTTGTGCTATTTAATATTGTACAAAAATTCCCAGATGTCCGACCGTGAAATTTTGCAGGGTCAGAGGACAGAAAAGAATACATGTAAATTCCATTCCCCCCCAATTAAATTATCTAGGGTCCGAGGAGAAAAAAATTTAATTAGTCCATTTTCTTTTCATAATACTAAAAAAAACCAGTAGGAATAAATTAATGTCAATTATTTTTTTTCATCTTTATTATTTTTTTTTTAAATTGCATCATTCCGACTCCGCAGGTTCAATAATCCAACTGATAAAAAAATGTTGACCTAAGCTTGTACATGTACTTGCAACATTAAACAGGGTGGGGATGGGGCTGGGGTAGCCCAGGCTGGATGCCAGTCTTCATTTCATTACCACTGTATGGTCAGGGAGTCGGCCACCTGGGCTAGGGCTGGGGCAGGGGGAGTTGGCCCCTAATTTGCTGGCTTTGTATCTCCTGCTAAATGCTGAGGTCCTCAGTATTTCTTCTTTATGTTTTGCTCGGGGTGTAGCATATCCTGCTTCAGAAGTTTCAACAAATTGAAAAACATTGCTTTAGAAGAAAATTAATGTGCTTTGTAGTTCAAACTCCTGTAGGACTTCAAACAGTCCACCGGGAACTAAACTAGGAGTTCATGAGAGTGGATTGGTGTAATAATGATTTCTAATGTAGCCAAATTTTGATGTTGAAAACGTTTTTCAGTTTATACGAACGCTTGTATCTTGATATCTTGTTTACTGAAGCTTCATAAATAAATGCGTTTTGTAACATACACTTACACACAGTGCGTGGTCAAGTTGAGCACTTTTTGCAAGTTCCTAATTCATTTCCAGAGGAGAGTGGACCACGCGAGTACAGCTTCATCAACCGATCCCACACCAAACCGTTACCCCACCTTTAACTTTTTCATAGCCCCAGCTGCAATTATTTTTTGCTGACAGTTCGATCGCGTTGTTCACTAGTGCAGCGTACTCTAGTCACATGATTTGGTCACCTGATATGTGTGATATGCACAAGGCACATGACTGTGATGCGTGCATCTCGTGGCATGACATAGCGGAATGTATGCAGTATCCGACGTGTACATTGCGCTACGTGCGATGAAGGCTGCGTTGTGGTACATGATGTAAGTGAATGCATACGAGTTGCAAACGAACGCAGACCTGTCGGCGGCTTGGCCATCACCAGGTACCTATACCGTACGCGTTGTGTGTGTGTGCAAGGTCGTTGTTCCATGATTGTGTGCTCACGGCATGCTGGTCATCGAATCGTGCTGAAAACCACGAACGAGTAAAAACAAGACAGCTCTTCAGCTCTTTCCTCTGGGGTTTGGGGGCTGCGTCACCAGGTACCTAACATGCCTAACCATTTAGAGGCCTTTCATGTAATGCACCCACATTTTTAGTGATCCCAGTCAAACTGCCCTGGGCTTTTTTGGTCACTTTTTTGCTTTTTTGAAAGCTCCGGGGTTGGAGTTCGGTCACTTCCTCGATGGTACATGCATGGTCACCATTATGCCTAACGTAGGGGCGGAGAGCTGGGCCACATATATGTAATAATGTGCCTGACCAGTGACTATAGACTAGTTAACCATCCTTGGGAATTTTTGTTGTAAAGGCCCAGTGACGTTGTGGGTTGCGGATGATGTTACTAGAAATGTGAAATTCTTAACAAAGTTTGCCAGTTGAAGACAGTTTCAATTCAAGGATTGTCACTCACTGTTTTAATGTAAAAAGGTAGCATCAATCAGTTGAATTACATGTACATGCAACATCCTACTCTCTTTATAGTGGGATAAACGTTACGAACAGGTTCTGATGGTATTGACTGGACACAGGTGACAATGCAGATTATAAACAAATACAAACACAGACGATTAGGTTTAATCAGAAACGTGTGATCAGTTCACAGGAGCCATCTTGCCAACCTTGGTATGGCTTTTCCCATAATGCACGTGACTACACATAAGTATGGAGTGCACAACTAGACAATATATGTATGTGGTACAATTACACTGCTACATTATGCCAGCATTAGCCCCCCTCCCCCGGATTTTTTTTTAGGTTGTATTTAGCCTGGATGCCGGGAAGTGAGTTGCATCTGTAAATCTTACTTATGGTTAATATCGCACTACATGATGTTTGGATGTGTTGCCCCAACCATGAATGTAGGAGATTATCGCTTGGATTTTTCCCTAATGCTGTGGAGGAAAGTTGACACCAATGTAAATAATGTAGAACATTTGCTTCAGTGAGCCCTGTGCAAAAAGGTTTACAAAAGTTTGTGTGTTTTAGACGTCCAGCGCTATAGACAACTCCATTTTATTTATAGCTTTAATCATCACATGACCTCTTGACTGGGTCTGGTTACTATGGCTTGATGGCATAACTCCTTTATGTATTACATTTTATAGACATAAGTGGTAATGCTTTGTACATGGGGAACAGGTTTTGTGAACTTATTCCTGCGCAGATTAAAGGTTGGCAACACACAGACCAAGTTCACAGTAATGCTGGGTGTGCCGGGCTGGCCAATCACATGCGTCTTAGAGGCCTGTGCCGTAAACGTGGGACGAAGCAATATCAGCGGATGAATGGTCATTAACGCTAGATGGGAACAGGTTGGCATGTGCTGCATCAGTCACTTTGCCACAGCTTATCGAGTAATAAACGAAACTTCCAGAGTGATCTGGTGATCCAGTGTAAATGTAGTACATGTATGTCAGGTGGCACCGTGCATTTCCTTGTCGGGTGTTTATTTGTGTGCATTCTCTGTAAGTTGTTGGCCCTGTGTTTTGATAGCAGGCTCCTTGCCATTAACCTGTTTTATAATTAGAAGTGTAATGAGGCAAAGAGTCATAAAACCAGTCATGAACTGGCAAAAGTTCAGAAATGATCGGACAGTGAGTTGATTGTCTGTGTTTGATGTTCCTTTTTATATATCATAGAGGCTTTGCCTGCAAACGACTGATGTAGATTATGTTTCGCTATCCTGTTGGCCATTCCTTAGTTTCGCTTTTGTAAACATGCTTAGCAATCGTGCTTCACATACTCACAAATGACTCATACACGCTTAAGAGTTATTCATTCTCTGCCAACTCAGTCATGCTTGAATCAGATGGAATCAATTTAAAGAATAACAAGTGAAATTTAGAGGTCATAATGAGTTTTACAGTGATGTGTATTAAGCAAGACATCCATACCATGTAGTTGCTTTGATATGGGACAGCAAAATGTGGTTTAGTTGACGTCACCAGACAACACAAACAGATAAGATATCTGGTGTGCTAATTTTAGATTGCTCTCTGTTGGTGAATAATTGTCATGCGCATCTATGCACACGACATAAGCAAGTAATCAAACACACTGATAGAAGTTTGGGCATGGTCAGAAATGATGTGTTAGTGTCATTTGCCAAGCAGTGTCAGAAAAGTGTCCAAAATAATTTGTGTCTGGTCGTCAGCAATAGTGTGGAAAATTAAAGCAAATGCCCATCCAGTAAGCTTTTGTTAATGTGGCGTCAGCCAATCAGATGGTAATACATGTACATGTATTCTAAAATCATAGACATTATTCCATACTGAGCACTTTGGCACCAGTTCACATGCAAAACGGCAGTGTAAGGTTGTAGGGTTGTAGGATTTAAGTGGCAGCTCTAGTAATCTGTGCATGTAATTTAAATGTGATCAAACTGTTTGCTGTGAAATGTGTAGTTCAGTGCTTCTGGACGAAACAAAAGTAACAGGGTGAAGATTTGACCATTTGAATATGTCACTTCAAACTTTAGTCCACAACAAAAAGTAGGGTGGCATTTTGATTACTCCTTGAAAAAGTTATTAATTTGATATAAATAAAACTACTAAATTGCTTCCAGAATTGGAAAACTGCTCTTACACACAGTCAGTTTGCAATAGTTTGCAAGTATAACAATAGTTGCGACACCATACTTGGGTGTTTGTGTTTTACCAAGATTTAGGGCAATTTGACATTTTTTCCTCATTTTGTCTTGGGGTGCTTGTTTGTCACTCTTTTAGACTTCTTTTGACATCTTTTGTTTCTTAGTTCTCCTATCATTCAGCTCTTATGATACAATTTTGCACTTTGAATATTAACAAGCTATTCTTATGTTGCAGTATTTTTCAGACAGTAATCTCTGAAGACTCAATCAAGAATGGACCATCTTTGGAGGATTTGCCTAGTGATGTCCTTGGTGATCACAGTGTACGGCAATGGCAAGCGACCAAACATTGTCTTCATCTTGACAGATGACCAGGATGTAACCATGAACGGAATGGTGAGGGCGTTACAGTTTAAGTTTGCTTTCTTATCAGTGTTGAATATGCTTCTGTAGGAACCACTGGTATGGTAGAATAGTAGATATCATTTCAGTGTTGGAGTTACTAGACTGCTTTAAGCTTAATTGATGCAAACAATGTTGAAGTAATGAAGAAAACTTGTCAGTGGATGTACATGTACCTTTCGGTGGAGGATAAGTGCCAACACTTTTAGAAATTAGGTGTCCATCGAGCAGCAGATGCCCAGTAGGAGGGGGGCAAGGGGCATATTCCCTCATTCTCTTCTTTGGCCCAGCTCATTATCCAAAACCTACTACGTGTACAAGTTGGTCATTTTTTAAATGCCAGTCTAACTTGCTTTTTTTTGGTTCTTCATTTTCTGTACTTCATCTTGTTCGCAGACCCCTTTAGTCAACACGGTCAGTCTCATCGGCAAACAAGGCATTACATTCAACAATATGGTGAGATATATACATGTAACCAGCAATAGAGGGATTCTACCTCCCTTTTTTCAGTGGTTCCTTCCATTAAACGAATTAATACCAAGTACCAACTGCAAGGTGTGTACTTTTATTAAACCTTGAATATCAGTGTACTTTGACATCTGATAGTGGGTCAGGAAAGCCACTCGTTTCCTGTGACCCTAACAATTCTAAAATTCATGTGACTGAACTGAATAAATTTATGAAAGAAAAGAGTTCAAAGTATAATTAAAGATGAAATAAATTAGTTTCATCTTTCTGTGTAAAAAACTCCTAAAGAATGTAAGCAGGTTTAACCACTTCGCGCAGGGGGCATTTACATGTATGAATATTGATGATGCTGGGACGGGATACTTTTCTTTTTTTTTCTGTTTTCAAAATTCTTTAAAACTTCATATTTTCATTTACTGGACACTTACACCCACACGAAGGACTGTCTGGTTCTACTCTAATTTGACTGACAACATCTATTGACGCTGAAGTTTTTCAGTCAGGCCTGCCACCTTGTAAAAAGAGCCCAGATTGTGCGGTGTTATGTAATTTTCTTTTGCTCATGAAACTGGCTCAGTGCGCTGCTGACCTCTTTTTAATAGGGACCAGATTAGAGTGCAGCGGTACTGAGTGGCTCATCGCTGCGGTGGTGGAGCACTTTTGTCCTTGGTGGTAATCCGCTTGCTCTAAATGCCCCAAACCGTGGTATACTGTTTCAAACCAAGGCTGGATCATCTCCACTATTGAGAGTGAAAAAATGTTGGTAATTCCCAGCAGCCTGGTCTTCTGTTATGAGTATGGTCTTTTGTTAGAAGGCCCAGTTCCTTTGTCCGATTTCGGAGACCCTGGCCACGCATATAAAGAATACGTGTCCAAAACCAAAATCCTCGGCAGCAAGTGGTTAAACAGATTCCTTTTCTTCTCATTTCAGTTTGTAAGCAGCCCCCTTTGCTGCCCAAGCCGGTCAAGCATCTTCACCGGAAACTATGTCCATAACCACAAGACTCTCAATAACTCCATATCAGGGGGCTGCAGTAACAAGAATTGGCAAAGTGGGCCAGAGAGGAGCACCTTTGCTACATACCTGAAAGGCATGGGGTACAGTACGTTCTTCGCTGGCAAGTACCTCAACCAGGTGGGTTACTTGTAGGCAGATGAGGATTGTACTTGTCTGTGTTGTCTTTGAAACCACAAGTCCCTGAACGTACGTCTCGGTGTTCATTCTTGGACTTGCGACTGGACTAAAGAATGACTTTTATGACAACACTTTGGTATAGATCGTACCACTGCACCGGTAGTCGTTCTTGTGTTGAACACAGATGTCATGGTCAGTGTTGACCAAAGGTTTCCTTGGCAAGTTTCAGATTGTATATCATGGCCTTCCATTGAGTCATTTAAAATTTCCATCTTATAAAAAGCTTAATTGTAAAGTCAACAGGGTTGTGGATTAACTTGGCAGGATTTTTAGGGGTACATTTCATACGCTCTCTGAAAGGATGCATTCTGAGTTCAAAGGGGTAGGAAAGCATCTTGGATTTCAATATTAAAAAGTATTCTGTGTCAAAACATTCACAGTGGTCTGAATTGGGAGGTACTCTGTATTTGGGTGCGATTGAACATTGATTAAATATGCTGTTCTTTTTTTGTTGGTTTTCTGTGTAGTATGGTACCAAACTTGCTGGCGGAGTGTCACACATACCACCGGGTTGGGATGAATGGAACGGCCTGGTGAGTCAGATTGAGACCTTACAGTAAGCCAGCCAAAGCGGTTGATATGGGTAGTTAGAGCCAAAGTGGTTGATATGGGTAGTTAGAGCCAAAGTGGTTGATATGGGTAGTTAGAGCCAAAGTGGTTGATATGGGTAGTTAGTAATGAGATTGGAAGCCATCATAGTCAGCTTACAAATGATGTCGTATACACTGTGAATACATTCTGAGCTAATAGATGGTACATTGCTTATGGTTGATTTGTCTGATTCAGACCTTAAAATAAAATGGAGGAAAAAGAAGACCTTCGACTTGCCCAGACAGTAAGAAATGCTTTTGTTGTCGAAGACTGTTGTGAGTTCTGAACTTGGTCCTGATCTTATCGATGCACTTCACACAAAACTAAACATGCACAGAGAGTAGTCTTACAACAGACACAAATGGCAAATCAGGACCGAGTAGTCAGTGCACATCAGGCAATGTGAATTTCTGCTGTGACCTATTAAGTTTTGTTTCTAAGAGAGACAGACTTCTCAAGAATTGATTGGATTTTGGCATTCGATATGAGCATTCGATTATCAGTCTAATTTTGATATGTACAGTACTGGGTGTGGAAGGTTCAGGGAACTAGAAACACAATTGAAGTAGAAACATTTCCCTGACACATTTCTTTTATGCTTAATCCAGACCAACCTTCAGATGACATATTTTTTCCACCACAGGTGAAGAATTCAAAGTATTACAACTATACCCTATCTGTGAACGGCAAAGCAGAGCAGCATGGAGATGATTACCATCATGATTATCTGACAGATCTCATTGTAAGCTTGTCTTTCGCTCTTCACCATTTATACCAGCTTGGGTTGTTCATGTAATCTTTGTTGGCAGTCATAGTATTTTGACTGTCAATGTGAAGCTCCCATCAATCTAGAAGTGCAGTTTTTACAAATTTTCTCAAATTTTGAAACATTGACATTTGATTCAAACAGTCATCGGTTCTCTGACTTTACTATTTTTCCCACTTGGGGGCCCAGGGCAGAAAGTTGCGGAATGTGCCTTGACACGCCTTCCCTTCTAAAAACTTTTGTTTGTTTTTATATTCTGTTTTTTATTTTCACAACAGAACAACCGATCACATGAGTTCTTAGAAAAGCAAAGCGAGTCAACTCCGCCCTTCTTTGTCATGGTATCCACCCCCGCATGCCATGCCCCTTTTGACTCAGCCCCTCAGTACGTCCAAAACTTTACCAAGAATGCAGCCCCCCGGGGCCCCAGCTTCAATAAAGCAGGCAAGGTGAGATTGTATGGTTTATAGACTAGCGCTGTGACATTAATTACTTAAATATCCATAACTTTCCTTCAGTTGTACCTGTACTGCACAATTGGTCATTTTTATGAAAATGGCACATTATACATTTTCAATTATTATTCCTTAAATATCAACCTTTCACACTGTGTCATTCCCTCCTCCTCCGTCTGATTGGCTGTTGTTTTAGGTTTGTAACGTTGCCATGCAACATGTAGGAAATCCTGACTGACTTGTGATATTTCCCAAAAATATGGTGTAGAGAGAGTGCATGTGTAAACTCAGTATCAAACAATATTGTTCATTATTGTGAACAGTCTTAATTGGTTTTGAAAAATATACTTAAGTTAGGCTTAAGGAATTGCCTCTGTCCATGATGTTTAATTTGAAAGATGACGAAGTGCATGCACCAGTGATGGCCTTCATTCCTGGTAACCTTAACAGTCCTGACTTCTCCAAGTGGAAGTTAAGACAAACTCTTTCGTCTGTAAATGGCTGCATATATATATTTGAGCGCATTGCATAAAAATTCATTACTTACATAATTTTTGCATAACCCATTGCTAGTTTATGGTTTCATTTTTTTATGCATCACACTAAGTGGAGGCTGAATGTTTTCTTTAAGTGATACATTTTGGAACAATGAATTGCAATGGTGGATGCAGCCTAACACCACAGGACATCAGTTTGGACGTTTATGAGTCGATTTTCATCCTGATTTTTCTCCGTACTAGGACAAACATTGGTTGATCAGACATGCACCAAATCCAATGGCCAAGAGTTCTGTCACAATCCTTGATGACGTCTTCCGGAAACGGTACAGCCGTGTGTTTCAGTTTCTATTCAGCAAACTATCTGTGATCAAGACAATAATGTCTGTCTTCCTCTTTTATTGGACAACACACATGAGAATTTTCTCAAGTAGTTTTGTTTTCTGTCATCCTGTGTAACATACCGAAATATTGTCAGCAACACAATTCACACAAAATGATCGCGTGTCATTTAAGACGACTTTGAACATAACAGATCTTGCTCTTGAAGGTATCCACATTTGTTACACACACATGAATATATAAAGTAACTCATGAATATGTGCAAGCCTGAAGAATAAAGCCAGTTTCACAGGGTCAAAGATCAAAGTAAGATTTTTGTCTTTGATCTTTTGAAAAATGTGGGTCTGGGTTTTGTGTGAATATGCAGAACAGGAAAAAACTCATTTAAATAAGACAGTAAGGGGACACTTTGAAGTTTGTGTTAAGTAATTGTGGAGTTCATGTTCATTAAAGACTAGTGATATGCTGTAGTGGTGATTTGTACAGAACTTAATCATGCCAACTGGAGGTTTTTAGATGAATTTTATGCTGAAGAGCAGCAGACATGATTCAGTTCATTTAATTGTCTCTTAATCATCTACAGTTACAAACATTCGAACAAGTGACACGTTTGTGACTTGGAGATCTCAGGACTTACACGTACATGTACATGGTTGAGATAACTTTCACATGTGTTTAAATGTAGATGGTAATATTTACAGTCGAGCAATTTTGGCAGCATCTTTAATTTTTAATTCTGATTCCCAATCAGCTGGAGAACCCTTCTTTCCGTCGATGACATGGTCAAGAACATTGTGGACACCTTAGATAGCAAGAAGCTCCTTGATTCAACATACATCATCTTCACCTCAGACAATGGTTATCATCTAGGTGAGGTGTTCCTGTCACTCTTATTGGACAATCCAGCTACTGTGTTAATGACTTGTTTGACTGATTAATGAATCAGTTTTAGCTGAAAATCCTTTCATCTTCACCTCAGACAATGGTTATCATCTAGGTGAGGTGTTCCTGTCACTCTTATTGGACAATCCAGCTACTGTGTTAATTACTTGTTTGACTGATTAATGAATCAGTTTTAGCTGAAAATCCTTTGCCAGTGCAAAAGCACCTGCTTACCACAGCAGAAAAATTCCTTTTTAATGATGAGCATATTTCATGCTTGCACGATGCATCTTTTCTGTGCTTACATAGTGCAGAATGTTTTTGCTGGCACTGTATATGCAGAATGTTAACAATAAGCACAGCGTTTCACGGTTAGCAGAGACATTAAAATTGATCCTCAGCCTGTTGAACTTTTAAACTCTTTCATGAGAGTAACATTTTTGTGGATTCTGCTTTTTTAATACAATTGGAACCGTAACTGAGGGCCTATTTCCAGCTTAATAGTACTCAACGCTTCAGACAGTCCGAAATGTTGAGTACCACCGGTTCTTTTCAGAATCCCACATGCTGAAAAAGAGATATCTCCATGGTGTCACCACAAACCTATCTGGTTTACTAGCTACCTCCACCATGAAAAGCTTCAAATCTCAAATAAAGATTGGTACAGAACTTTTTTTTTCACTTTGACTGTCAGGCCAATTTTCACTTCCAATGGATAAGCGACAATTGTACGAGTTTGACATCAGGGTGCCCCTGCTGGTTCGTGGTCCCAAGATTAAGGCTGGCACCGTGACGGACCACATCGCCGTGAATATTGACATCATGCCAACGATAGTACATCTAGCTGGTGACCCAGCCCCACAGAATGTAGACGGGATATCACTGGTGCCCATTTTGGTAAGCTGCATAATGCCGCACAATGTCCCTCTGTGTTGTTTGTTCCTCAAACAGCATTCTTCCCATTAGAAAGTGCATCTGCATTGTGTGGCTAAAATCTGTACTGAAACATTAGGCAATAGTTTCCATAGACATGTGCGTAATTACTGGCCATACCCAAGTCGTTCGGATGCAGTTTCTATTAATCTCATTTGCATATGTCATTTGGTGCTCACTTGTCATGAGCCTGAGTGGCCAAACGTTGTGACTGTGACTGAATATACATGTGCTCTTATGAAAGCCACAATGGCTAGCAGCTGCAGGCATTTCCCATGGCTGCTTGTGTTACTGCCCTCTGTAGGCCGGTAATGCAGCCTAAAGTGCACCATGATAAAAATAACCTTGACTAACGTGCAATGAAACTCATCAACTTTGTATGCATTGTAATTTTACAACTGGAATGTTTCAACTTTTTCTCGTGTCAAAATACAGCATAAAAATTACACCAAAGTGTAAAGGAACGGATTAAAGGAGGGACGGCTCACTCTTTTTGTGAAATAATTTTTATTAATCAGATTCCAAACACAACAGAATCAGATGAAGATAAACGTGACTGCCTTACTAAGAACAAAGAAGAAAATACAGTTGAAGATTGTCCCAACACAGATCCACACACAGTAAGTTGATAAAGGCCTACTCTGTTTGTTTCCCTAGGCACCAATGTGATTTGAAATTCAGAGTTAGGGACTGTTTTCTAAACCTACAGGATGTAGGTTTCTCATCGATTTTAGCAGGTTGCATTTTAGTTTATTAGTTTTTATATTCTTAGTGGTACTATATATTTTCAGTAATTTGATGTAGCACTTATTGAAAACCAAAACTATGTCTTCAGGACAACTTTAGAAAATTTTTAATAAAATCAAACAAAATTCATGCCTCCACTTTGGGAAATCAGTTCATTTTCATTTCCCCAAAACTAAAGATAGTTTGTTTTCTTTTACAATGTTTACATGGCATGTAATCTTCAATGTGGTCCGATTTAAATTAGGTGTCATATAAATCTTTTGAACATTGTCATAACTAGAAATATAAATTAGATTGATGAGTCAATTAATTTACCTGGAAATTGTCCTCAACTTTGAATCTTGTTCGTGGAGGAAGACACATTTAAGTGCTCTTGTAAGGCAGTACGACCCCTTTTTGTCCATGAAACTGACACGTAAACAGTGTTTCACTTTGTTTCCCTCCACTGCACAACCTAGTCGCCTGCGGGGAGTCGGGATTTCTTGATAGAACACTCGGGAGAGTGGTTGCCGCATGGAGATTTTGGTTGTAAAAATACTGACCTTTGTGCTGTAAGTTGAAACCAAATTTGTATGGACATTTCTGTATGTCTCTCTGTGTTTGTTTTAGTTGTCACAGATTTGCCAATGTTACTTGCAAGCTGCTTCGGGGTTTAGACTGCAAAAGTAGCCAAATCAAACATTTACTTTTCTCATCCTTCCTCGAATCAGTTTACGCAATTGACACTGATGCTTGAGATTGTGTTGCATTAATGGTCATACGTGTATGTACTGATGACGCATTACTTTTGTTTATCGCAGTGCATGGTGGGATAGAACGGGGGGTCATCGTCTGCCACAAGTAGGATAAATAGTGCATGTGCAAGTTACATTTGATCACAAGAAAGTGAAAGGCACGATTTTAACCTTTTCCAGTTGTGGTGGATAATTTCCCTGGAAGATTCAAAATGACGGTTACACAAAAGAACTTCCTTCCTATTTGAAACAAATATAATCATACTCATGTACTTATGATAGCATAATATACATTAACCCTAACTGCCAAGCATATTGTTTGGCTTACAGTACTCAGTACTACAAAATACTAAGTAATAGTCTGAGCCTGAAGGACCTAGCGCTACAGATCACTACTTCTGGCTAGGTTACTTCCATTGTTACTCATACAGAGAACAATAAAGCCATACATTCATAGTGCCACAGCACTGTATGGTACATTGTCTCTTCTATCGTATTTTATGGCTTCAGAGAACAACACGGTCATGTCCTCTTACAAGCGGCAGCACTGATTACTACATTTTACTACAAGTAGTAATTTGTGGTATTATGTAGGGTTAGGGTTAATGACCCTCGTTCTATCTCACCATGCACTGCCGTAAACACTGTCGTACATCATCAGTACATAAAGCTATTGAAAACACTCTCATCCAGCGTTGTAGTCGTGTCCATCACAAGTCCCTTAAGACCAGTCTTAAGTAAAACACAGTGAACGACAAAGAAATAATATCATTATAGTTTGATAAATAGATGGAAATGGTGATGTTCAGTGTGTGCTCAAACCTCACCGTTTGGCAAGTCAAAAGACTTCGACTCTAACTTCCAAGAGAAAATTTGTCTCTGAATTATTCCTAATGCATCACCGCCTGAACCCACTGGGTGATTGAGTATTTGCATTTAAGATCAAGCCCTGTGAACATTGGAGGTGGTATTGGTCATTCATGCAAAAATGGTCATTGCACTTGGATATATGTATACCGATGGATATCAAGACAATGTGACGACATTTCATATAGTGAGTAGTGATGATAAAGACTGTTTAGAAAAACAACCCAGCTTTATCTTCTCTCTTATTTTGCAATGTTCATATCACGCTTTCTAAAATCATTGATTTTATGTTGTACTGTCTTGCTCTGGCCGTCCACCAGCTTTCTAACAATTACCACTTATAACATCAAAATCAGTTCTTTGCTTTTACCTCAAAGGACGATGAAATGTGATGAGATGCTGCAAGTAATTTGGGCCATGTCAAAGCCCACACGACACTTGCGAAAGAAACTGAGATTTAAAGAAAAGAATTGTACCCCCCCCAAAAGAAAACCTTGGCTGTCCCATGCCAATCTTTTTGGAATCTGGCACATCTGCCAAGTTTCAATCTGATGTAGAATTTTGTTGTTACAGTAATCTACAGTACATGACGGCCCATTTGCCCATGGCCCATTGAAATTGTCAGTGAGAAAGTTAACCTTTGGGCTGACCTGTCTTGGGAAAAAAAGGAATCTAGCCAGAACAGTGTGTCCAGTTTTAACAAAATTGGTGTTAAAATGATCTTAGGGATTTACTTGAAGGCTCATCACAAAAAAGTTGCATCGTGACGATATCGTAGAAACCATCAAAATTGCTTCCATTTCTTTTCTGCTACTGCTCATACTTTGCTTGGACCATGGGCTTTGACTCATCAGGACTGCTTCCCAAACTGCGTTTGTGAGGACAGTAAGAACAACACTTACTCCTGCCTTCGTTCAATCCACCCTGGCGTCAGCTCCATGTATTGTGAAATAAGCGACTCTGAGGTACTATGGTCAATATCAGTCAACATGCTGATTGCTGGATAAGGCTAGAGGCAGTTGCCGTGGTGCTTTCTATTTGCCAATCAGAATCTGGCAGAGAAAGTATCAAGATTAAATGCCTTTAGATTTTCCAGTTAACAGCTATTCTAAATTGCCGTCTCTCTCTCATGGCACATTGAATAGACCCAAGTTTCTACCTTGGTCAACGTTTGTTCCGTGGATTTGGCAGTCATCTTGTGTGCATAAACTTGCAAACTCAGTGAAACTCAAGCTTTTCTTATGGAAATGCTGAGAAATGAAAAAATATGAATGTGACCTCAAACCACATCAGACCAGATAATTGCCGTCTTTGCACCAGTTAAGTGCCATGCCTTGAGAAAGAGTTGGCAAAGGTTTTGTAAATTTGGTTACAAACTATGTCTCTTTTCCTTCCTGTTATTGCTTGTTGATGACACAATACAGCAATGTTACCCTGACTGTGTGTGTGAAGATAGCCGAAACAACACATACAGCTGCCTACGGCATATAGACACTAAGTCCAACTATGAGTATTGCGAATTAAAGGACGAGGAGGTACTGTTCACATAGTTGTTCAGGTTGTAATTACTGAATAAATAGTAACAGGGTTTCACAAGACAACTGCAGAATTTTCTTGTGCGACTGTTCAGCTGCCAGAGGACAAGCATTCAGGATTTGATTGGCTTTTACACTACCAGTGGGGTTGCATGTAGCAAGTAGAGTGTATGACTTTGGGGGTTGGGGGGGAGGTCTGTCAGCAAATTCAATCAATAAGTTGTGAAATTGAGACAACTTACAGAACATTTGAGTATTAAATTTAGCCTTGGGAAGTCATTCTTAGATGAGTGCTAGGTATCAACCTCTCAATCTTCACAGTGAACCAGGCAGACTTTCAAATTACTGAGATCATTTTTTCTCAAGTTTGATGGCAGTGTGGATTTCACATTGACATTTCTTGCAGCTCTTTCCTCACACAAGAGTGCCATTGACTCTTCTCACTTTTCTGCCATGTTTCATTTTTCAGTCTTTCCAAGAATACTATGATCTGAATAAAGACCCTCACCAGCTGACCAATACCATCAAGTCAGTCAAACCGCCCGACCTGGCTGCCATGCACAAACTGCTAGTCCTGCTTCAACTCTGCAAGGGAGACAACTGTCGTCAGCTCATCCCACCACACACAAGACATTAGAGGGCGGTGTTCCCCGGGGTTTGGCGATAAGAGGGCAGGCCACTCCACAAAAGTTAATGCCATCCTAATGAAGTCGTGCTGCTCACCGTTACTGTGCAAGGTTTTGTGTGCTGCTTGCTTCAAATAAAATTATAAAATAGCACCTTCAAGGACTTTTTATCTTGACAGCTATGCAAAATCTGCAGACTTGTGCTGTTAAAATAGGTAAGTGCTAAAGTGTTCTTTCAGAGTCGAAAGAGGTACCTTCTGTGTTCCGGAAGAAATGTCCTCTTTTTTCCCACAATGCAGACCTGCTATGAAAACTTTTTGCACCCTCACCCAGAGAACAGTGTTTGCAGCATGCATTTATCATTACAAATTGTCTCATATATGAAGATCTGAGCATGGCAGTGTCACTTAGAATCAGTGTTGCAATCATGGTTAAATGTTTTGGTCGGCCTACACTTACTGGTGCACATTCTCTCTCATGGGGCACTGCCTGAAAAAGTGGCCTGTGTGAAATTTTCATTTACACCAAGATTTCAAATGAACAGTTGAATGGATTGACAAATTTCTCGGCCAGATTTTGAATCAACTCCCTACCCCATAGTTATGCCATTGCTTCTAATCGATGAGCACGAATAGGGCATCTCAAAAGAGCTCACTTGTTATCTTGAATTGAAAGAGCGCCCTCTATGTGTAAACACTGCTGTTGCTTGCTTTGCTTCCATGCTCAATTTATCCTCCCCCCTGTGTCTTGAAATCAGGAAAGCAGTCGTCAGAAATCTTTCTGTGGGTCAGTAATTTCATAGCTGTCTTTAGCACACTCATGAAGTTTGTGCTAACACAGCCCCTGTCTAATGTATTGTAACAGAGACTGTAAGCAACTAATTGCATGACCAAAAGCATCGTACTTGTTCACAGGCCGAATTTACTTGGAATAGTCATGCAAGATCAGAAATCTCCATTTTTTGAGTTTAGGCATATCCATACACACTGATTCAACTTTGGCGTTGTTATTCTTACAAGTTGACACAACCTTTCCACTCTCTGTTCAGTGGAATTGCCCCAAAGCTGTTCTAATACTGGCCTTTTAGTTGTGTGTGCATCAAACACCAGTTCATGTGGTTGGACGTAACTTAGCTCAGATGTCACCATGGTGTCCATAATTGCACATTTATACATGCTAAGGAAGGTATTCTCATTTAGGTTTTGGGGCTGATAATCCAATTTTATAATTCCAAGATATTTTTGGTATAAGTGAAATACATGTATTCATTTGTTTTTGCAGTCACTTTCAACCACAGTTTGTTAATAGTTTGCACACCACTGGCTGGAAGAAATGTCAATGGATAATGCACAGTCTCGAAAGAGAGCTTGGCCTTTATGTTAGCAACAGGGCAACAAAATCATGTTGTGATAACCTGTTTTTACTTTTTTGTCCTGTAAATATGCAGAGGTGAGCAGAACTGATTGTTTCGTCTTTTTTTTCCGATAACTTCTGCATGTAATTAAAAAAAAATGGGGGGGGGAGTTTGTTCCAAAAAATCCCCCCCCCCAAAAAAAAGCGCTGAGGAAACTTCAGTAATTGATTGACAGTGACAGCGTGGTACCTGTAAGGCAGTAGCCAAGTGATGATCAATGTGAATGAGACGGTGTTGGTGAGATTCTGTAAATGGCTCTGCATAGAACACCATCAGTCCAGGTTGATGTGAGAAGAAAGTTATTTCTTTGAAAAGAGGAGGAAGTTATTTAGTTTCAACTTTGGTCTTCATTCCAGAGCTCAAGACTATCATAGACCCAGCTAGATCTTACTAATCTCGTCAGAGCTAGCCAGATCAAATAAGGTCTTCCCGGATGAGATCTAAGCACTTCATGGTTTATATCATATATTTCCGGAGCTTAATGGGCATTAGTTGCATTGGATGTGAAATTACAAAATGTCTGAAATGATGACAGTTATCCACAGCCCAGACAGATGACAATGCACTCTTGTGGGCTGTGCATGAGGCCAATATCACGTGTAAAATCTCTGTCTTTTCTACTTCTCTGAAACTGACAAGAGATATGTCACGCTAGCAACTGACTAAAAATGGAGTCTGGTTTGTCCAGATGTCCCAGAAGTTCATTTTCTTGCCGAGCAGCCTTTTTAATGGACAAGGATCTTGGAGAAATTTTGTTCTTTTTAAACAGTTTCATTTTAACATACTTAGGCTTTCACCGCCATGTCTGTCCTTAAAACATGTTTTGGATAGGTTTAAGTAAAATGCAGAGAAATGTTTCTCTTTATTGCTAAGTTACAGTAAATATTTTAGTATTTGGGTATCGTGCTTGAAGGATGCAAAGGGAATCCCTGTACCACACTGGCCGTGGAAATGGGGGGGGGCATCTTTGCAGGTCCTGTAATTGGATGGGACAGCATGGATCAACCTATTTAATAGCTGATGCCTGATGGTCTAACAACTGGCCCCCACTTAGAAAATAATTCCACCATTGGTGCTTGATTGATGTGTTAAAATTTGGCTATCTAGTGTTTCCTGCCCCCCCCCAAAAAAAGGAAAATCAAAACCAAAATGCAAAATAGGAGCGGTTATTACTCATATTTTCACCAACTGAAATGAGCTTTCTTTTCTATAAAAATACTGTGCTGTACTTTAAATTGGTTTTTTCATCTATATAAGCAAGGCTTTAATATTTTGTTTCATTCTTAGACCTTGTTATCACTAGACACATGCCCCCCCCCATCATTTTTAAGTTTCCTATCAGTCTATACAAGGAAGTATTACAGTTAGGTCCTCTTAAAATCCATCACAAGACCAACAAAATACGTCAAGTCTGAATTTCAAGACAGAGCCTATTTAAATGGACTGCAGCAAATTTACAAAAGCAATCCTTTGTCTCTATTCACCCTGTTACTCATGACTGGTTTTGGGAGTGGTCTCATTTATGACATATGAACTGTGTTGTATTATTTTCTAGCTCTAGTTACTAACATTCGGCTAAAATGTCGAGGGCTAGCAATTAAAACAAAAGAAGACTTTATTTTATCGTTTATGAAGTTCAAAGGTTTACTAGTAGATAAAAGTTTAGAATTGAAACAAATTATATCGGAATATATAGGATCGGAAGATCTTATTTCACTGTCAGGGTTGCTGTATATGTGGAAAGAGCAGTACCCTTTAAAGATTACCTGTATTATGCTCGTCAAATACGTTTTTATTTTCACTTTTCTAAAGAGGTGTGCCTCAGATTTACCCACCAACCAATCAATAAAAGCCAAACTTACAAGTGAATTTAATATTTGTCCTTATTCAGCTTTATTTCTTCAATGAAATTTCTTGAACTTTAAGCAAGTTGAGACTTCTTTTACGCCCAAAACACTGCTGGATGCAAGCTGTGCCTCTATTCTTCAACTGTTTATTCTAGATTTTTTTCTTCCTGAGATAAAAAACCTAGCCTAG
Organism: Acanthaster planci; assembly: GCF_054643075.1. NCBI lineage: Eukaryota > Metazoa > Echinodermata > Asteroidea > Valvatida > Acanthasteridae > Acanthaster > Acanthaster planci. The sequence goes on along the minus strand of NC_141780.1, from coordinate 17,378,907 downwards.
ACCATCTCAGTTATTTCAAGGGATAAGTTTTGTTGGTATTCAGAAGTCAGAAAACTTTATTTGCTGCTTCTGAAAATGTTTCCATGAAACTTGGCTTTTAGGAATACAAATTCAGTGAATGCAATACTGATTATTAAGGCAAATCAGGAAACCATACATTAACTAAAAATGCTACATTCTCAAACATTTCATAAACATATAAAAGCTATATTTCAATTAATGTGATCTATGGGCACACTATTCATGCATAATATTATCTCCCTAAAGCTCGCTTGTGATAGACCCTCAGCCAATATGCAGCAAAAAACCCAAACTTATTTTTTGAATATATATATTTATAAATAAATACTGTTCATTATCAACAGTTATTTACAATTTTGCAACCCTATCTCCTTGGTTCGGCCTCACGAGGAGCTGGCTAAATGAGATTTGAATTCTGTCTGGTCGGGCCAGTTCTAAAAGAGGCACATAAAAAAAATTGAAATCATATGCCCTTATACTTTATCATGTAAAGAAAAAAGTAAATCATAAATGGGGTGTTCTGTTGTGATACCATGCAGGTCTAGATCCAAGACTAGGATTCTATAATTTGTAAACACTCTAAGAATCAAGCCAATAAATTTCGTTCTGTTGGGCCCTGGTTAACCATTAAAACTGTTCACACGGGTTTCCACATTGGCATTATCAAAAGTTAGTTAACTTGGGCATTACAGCAGAACATGGAACCACCTCGGTACACATCTCTGAATATTCAGGAATGAATCAGGAAAGCAGCTTATGGAATATGAGCAAAAAGGAAATCTTGACTGACTCGATACTTCTGCTTGAAGCACCATTTGATAACCTATTAGAAATGAAAGACTTATCGATGTCAATATTGGCAGCACATACACCAGATCAACTAGGTTCATTAATAACTGCTTCATGGACACGCATATTCTACAGATTACAAGAGCTAATCATTGCATGATACGCCAACCTTACATTTCTCAAGTTCCAGTTCCAACCATTCCACTGCCACTTTGAAAGAGGCTCTCAATTGAGTTGCAATGATGTCATACTAACAAACCGGATAAAGAAAAATATTTCATCCATGTTTCTAAGCACCAACAAACCTCTGCTATAAACAATTCACCAATGATATTAACATTGACACCAGAAACTATATCTCTTGATGCCTGAATCATAAGCAGACACTCTGTATGTATTTTATTCGGACTCTCCTATATTACCTCTTTGCTGGCTTCGAAAGACAAAATAAATATCTTCAGAAAGACAAAAAATGTGATAAAGAAAGCACAAGTAATATTTTAAGTAAATGACACAACATCAGGGGAAACTATGCAGTAAAAATGATTTGCATTTTTTTTTTGGAATACAGCAGAGTGTAAGTTTTGCTCCAAGTCATTCATTCTGTACATCAAATTCTTTAAAGCTTAAAAAGGTGGGAATTACATTATCATGAAAAAAGTATTTTAATGAATACGCATGTAATGGACTCAACATTAAAATCAACAGCTTGCATTGGTCTGTGTGGCAGAATGAGGTACTCAAATGGCCTAAGATCTGAGGTAATATAAGAAAGCAAAGGTAAAATCTTCACCTCTGTCTGCAGCTGTTCTTGGGGCAAGATACTTTATGTATATCACTGCACAACTGATTCAATTTATTTATGTGATTTCTCATCTTAATAAACTAGAAAAAGAAAAACTGAGAAACGAAAATAGTCATTAAATATTCACACCTTACTGGTCAGTGTATTGAAACAAATCTGATGCAGTTTAAAAAGATACACTTGGAAAAGACAAACTGGAAAAAACCCGAGGAGGCAGGTTGGCACAGTATGACAGCTTCTTACACATTCTTGTTACTTGCAGAACCAAAACTCCTCAGATTCCATTTGCAAATGCTGTTTTACACAGTGTCTCTGTCACAGAAAGTACTGTCTTACAGCACTGTGTTACTGAATGTTACCAGGTCAACTTTGAAAACCCAGAATAAAACAAAGCCAAAACCGACAGAAATCGCAAACATGCATTACTGACCACGCATTCTCAGGATGACCCCATTTGTTCAAAATACTTCATGCACATTTTGAAGAAAACTTGGACTTTTAAAAACCGGATTTTGTTTCCTTGGAAGAATGCAATTATTCACTGGCTGACAACAAAATGCTTTTGAAGCAAATAACGAAATTCACTTGGAGTCTTGGAATAGTATTAAGCACGATGTAATTGATTGCTTGGTCCCTTGTCAAAGTTTAGTCAAACTACACAAAATCCAGTCAAGTTGAGCTGCTCAACCTCTACTTGGCTATGTGTAAGAACACCATGAACATCACGGGTCAAACAAACCTTCACCAATGTTCAGGGACCATTATTTCACCAGCCATTTTATTTCACCACCTATTTCATTTCACACGAGACAAATTCTCATTTGATTACAATTTTAGGAATCTAATCTTTAAAGATATACATGAAGTAAGTAAAAACAAAATAAAAATAGCACTATGGACATTTGTACAGTTTTCAAGGTCTCATGTTGAGGAATTGCTTCGTAACTGGGACGTCAGCACCAATGTTCTGAAAAATTACAATAATGTCATCTAATTATATTACATCTTGGCGGGAAGAAAAATAAACTCTGGAATATTTACACGCTTGTGACTCCAAACCTAGTGAAATTCCCTGTAGAAAAATGAAAAGAAGAAAAACTGCTATAAAATCGACATCTTCATTTATCCCTAACCCCAAACGTGCATGAAAAATTTATTTTGAACTGAGTGGATTAAGGCCTACATTAGGGTTCATGCAACTTTCTGTTTCGAGAATTAGAGAGGTTCAGCAACTACAGTTTTAGCTGAGCTACATGTATGTGAACACAAAATGCCATGATGCTTGGACTATTTAGACATCAAGCAGTTAGATCAGAATACTGCAAGAAACTTCATCCTGCACTACGCATTCCACCACAGATCTCAGGTGAAAATAATCAGTAACAGTAACCAAAGGACGATACATGTGTGTTGATTTTCATGTAGGTTGACTTGAGTGGGATTTTGGAGAGATCAAGGTGTTCCCTATGCTCTCACCTGAGTGTCATGACACAAACGTCACTCTCAATCCTCCTCTCCTCTTGTCTGGGAAACATGTACCACAGTACCCTCCACACCGACCAGCCACCCGCTGGTTCAACTGTGATAAACAAATGTAACATAGCAATGGATAATCACAAGTGAACAACTTCAACAGATGACAATCCACAATTTCTGTTCATCACTGTGAACCTTTCTCTTTTTTTTTCCACTATGCTAAAATATCTGGTGTGGAAACTTTGGCATCTATGAGAATGAATCCTAGTGTTTATTTATTTGCAAACTGACTCAGACTCCAATGCAAGGTTGAATCCATTTGCCCAGAGCTGTATATAGAGAGAGTGGTGCCAACTTTGGATTTTTGGAACCAAAATGGCTGTCCATTATGTGTGCATTACAGAGTACAGCTTTTGTGTGCTAATATGTGAACCGATGCATTATACACCATTTGACTCTAATAAATCTAGACACTCGTGCCGCAACTCTCTCTATAAACAGCTCTGCTTTTGCCCACCCCTTCCCCCAACTGTAGACGTCTTACATGCCTGTATTAATCAGCTAATCCAACACTCATAATCCCTTACTCATTGGGAGTACTCGGTCAACATATCTCTACAAGACCGAGGTAAAACAATGAACAGCGCAAACATTGCTTAGCATATAAGAGAACACTGCTGAGCCGATTCTTGTGCTAAGCAAAACTAAGAACAGTACAGTCTCAAGCAATATACAGTACACTTTGCACAGCACTGTGACTGGTAGTCTTTCCCTTTTTGGGAAATTGTTTTCTGGTGAGCAAATGCTTGTGCTCAGGAATTCCATGAAATTGTCCCTTAACAGGTTGACTTCCTGAGGTAGCTTGCAAGGCTGCCCTCTGCAGTTCACTATAATCCCATGCAGGGTTTCCAAAGAAACCTGAAAACCAAAGTCCACAACGTTTTGAGGACTTTCCAGGACTAAATATGACACTTTTCATGACATTTAAGGTCATTTTGCGAGATATTTGGAATTATGAACTGGATGACTGTCATAGCCATTACTATAGACTAGCAAAGATACAGCCTGTGAATTTATCACAATTCCTTATCAAATTAAAAGCAGCCCATCAAAATCACCCCTATACGATCAGGATTTCCATGACTTTTTCCTTTGACAAGGGGATCGAAGACACCCTATTCCCCCCACCCCCCAATGTTCCATGATTTTCCGGAACAACTTCAAAGAAGTTTTCTGCATTATTCATGACCGTGGGAGCCCTGCCATAAAACATGTTCACATGACAAAAAGGTATCCTGTCGGTACGCACAAGGGGAACTGAAACAGAAGAAAGCTAGCGGAATACTGACCCTGTCTCTGGCTAGCCTTCTGGAGACGGCATAGCCCTCGGTGCCCCAGTCTACCTCGGGGGCCAACGCCAGCTGGGTACCGATCAGATTGATGTGGAAGCGGCCCTGCGGGCAATCAGACGAGCTGTAGCAGTCGCCTGCTGTAGCGTACGGGACAAACTTGCCATAACGCACATCGGCAAAAGTGCCATCCGATACTGGAAAGAAAGCAAGCAGAGATGGCATTGTATACAAAAAAGTACCACACTCTCTCAGCTGAGGCAAAACTCAATTTATATCACCAGACACAAAATGAGTGACTGTGGTGTCTGCTGCAACACTGAGTTTGAACTCTCACTAAGAAAGAGATTTCACTGCTAAAGTGAAAAAGTCTTACAACTAAGTAAGAGGTCCCGAGCTGGGTTCAAGTCCAACGAAGGAAAGCCTACCTTTTTTTTTTCCTAGAGAGAAGTAAGCAGACACCGCTGCATACTGTCACTTGAGGGCAAAAGTAATTCGTTAACACTTGTAGGCGGTTGAGTGTTTCTATAAATCCGTTATCAACAACACACTTCAAATGTTCGGCTGTGTTCAAATTAGACACTGTACCAGCAACATTTGTACGTTTGAAAAAAATTTCAATATTTCATGCAGTTTTACAAAGAAACAGTACAAACCAAACTGATCCGATATTTAATTTGCATATCAATCCAACTACATAATTTTCTTTCAAAGTTTGAACCACGTACAGCAATCCCTAAATCCAAATACACACTGTACAGCTCGGCATTTTCCCAAACCCAGTTGTCTCTCTTCAACATCATGCTAGAGTTCCCTGCAGCGACTGAAGTCATCCATTATCTCAAGGAGGATCTCTCGAGGTCCATCTCTCAAACTCTCCAGAGGCCACACACACGAGTGCACGCGAGCCGGCACAGGCAATCCCGCCTTGGGCTGATGGATGGGGCATTTCCTGGGAAACGAACTTGTTTTTCAGACCCCTTCCTACTTCCAAGTAGTGCCTGGCACCCTGGCTCCTCCAGGGTCAATTCAGATGTTTTTACCCAGATGGTTACAATCCATCATTCCCATTGGGTGACACTGAGAACTTTTTCTCGGCACAACTTATGCACACCATACACAAGCCAGACCACATCAATATCTGATAACATGAAAAGTGTGTAGACCCTATGGCCGAGCACTCAAACTGGAAAAAGCAGACTTTTTCCGAGTCCTTTCTACACAAGCCAGAAATCTGCTGGCCAGTACCAAATAACAGTTGCAAACAGCTTAGTAAATTTAGCTCATTTTGAAATAATTACAGTGCAAAACGAACTCATCATTTGATTTTCTTTCCCTCCTTTTCAAGCTATGTGATTTGAATTATTTTAACTTTATTCAATTCATTTATTTTTTTTTCCTTTGCTCAAACTTGACTTGAAGCAACAACCCACTTCCTACACTGGAGAGATTTCAAACCATAACATGATAGTAGAGATTTCTGTCTTACTTATGATTTCCATGCTGGTGATGTTCAGTCTCAGCTTGGTAAACGTCGTCAATCCAGCTTCTCTGTGTCCTTCATCTGTGCATTCACAGTCATCATTGCGATTGCCATTGTATGGACACTGTGTAGCTCGTAATAATCTGACCAAGACAGGAACACAAAGAAATTAGATACCATGATTCAAACAGGTAGCAAAGATTACAGTCCCCCCCACGTTAGTTGTTCAGAAGAGAACTCAAACTGGTTTCTTAACTGTTTCTAATAACTATGTTAGCGCTGCAATCTGCCATTCATATTCTGGTACAAAAATGCCTACTTTAATGTGTAACCTTGTGGTCACATCCTATCCTGAAATGTTTCAGATTCGCAACAATGTTTGAGGTTCCCACCGTTTTGGGTATATCTCGGCAAAGTTCTCCACCTCTCCTGCTGGTAAGGTGACAAATTCTGTGGGACCTTCGGTTGTCATGCTGTGACAGTAGACAGTCAGTGGTCTTCCCTGTACCAGAATGGAATACTCCTGGTCATCATGTAGGTTGCGTTGCAGCTGGATATCGCGACAGCTTTTAGGCTGACCTAGTAAAAAGAAAACAGGCATGATGAGCTAAAGGGGAAAGACTTCAGTGGGGCAGGGAGGGAGAACTTAGCTGGTCTCTGGCCTGTAGTTTTGAGCAGTTTGATTCCATTAGTACTGAAACCTGACAACTGCAACCAAGATAAAGCTGAAGCAGGCCTGCCCATCAGGGAGGACCAGGAAAGGCCAGCCCGCACCTCCATGCAAGCAGCTGTAGCCCCCCCCCCAAAAAAACCAACCATAAGCATCAAATTATCCATTATTCTTGTGATGCACCCCCCAGCTGGTACTGTGTCCCCTTCCCCCAATGCTTAAGGCTGGTGACAGGGCTGAACTACAGAAAGACACCATGACAACTTTGGCAACAGGCCTTGTTGTAAGGTTAATTTAGCAAAGCCCTCTTTCGGTCCTGCACACAGCCAATAGAAGAGCAAGAATGTCAAAGCTTGCCATGTTTTTGATTGACCTACATGGTTCATGATTGCAGACGTCCCTCGTCTCTGGCCGGATGGTGGGTGGTCCGCAGCTACTGGCAGGCTGTCGTCTCCCTTGGCGATCCCGACACTGAACCTTGCGTTCCTTGACACCGCCGCCACAATCCTTGGAACACTGAACACAGAAAATCAACAACAGCATTTAATAATGCACATCGCATCCTGTCTCTCCCAAGCAGTAACTGTGGAAAGAGCTGCGTTGAAGAACTGGAGAACTCTTGTTCATGTTTAGTAAAGAGTACACAAAATTGTTTGCTCCAGGAAACGTTACCACTGTTCTTGTGCTCACATCAAAGATATCGCACTCAAATTTAATGCTGCAGTGTGCTCAAGCAACCACTGGCTGTAACAGAATAACCTGTTGACTTACTCAGTGGGTTTAACCATGACTTCAAAATGTCTCAGGATCAGAGCAGGCACTCAGATAAATAATTCCTTTTTCCGAAGTTTACACCACTCTGTAACTGCTCCACATTGGTCTAGACAAGCCAAGCAGCGTGGACACTAAAGGGTAAACGTCACAAGAGGGCGCTCTTACCTGACTCCAGGGCCCCATCATCCAGCTCACGTCGGAGGAGCACAGACTGATGAAGCAGGATCGGATGTCCTGCGGCCTGCTCTCCTGATGACAGGTCTTGTCATCTGCCCGCATGACCCAGCCATCCGGGCTATAGGCTTGGCAGGTTACGGTCCGAGACTGCTGACCTGGCCCGCAGGCTGCCGAACACTGGTGAAAAGACGGCAAAGGTAATGCATTACATACCAAACCATGTCCAAATCTTGCATGTAGAGCAAGGTCTGGGGTGAGGCCAGAAGCAAATATGTGGGCATTTGCTGATACAGACATAGCCTTAAATATGGAAGCCTCTTCCACCTTAATAGTTTGCTTGTTCTAATTGCCTGTGACTTATCCGCACCACTGGTTTAACCTTTTCTGTTGTCTTTACATTAATTTTGTTTTTTTATGTGGAAAGAAGGCATTCCACAAATGGCTCCCACAATGAAAATCGTTCCACCGCCATTGAAGAAACCTCCATACTGCAATCTGTACAAAAAAACATAAACAGGAGGTCTCTAGTTGAAGTCGCACCCAATCACAACCTATGACCTTCAACCTTCTGTACTGACCTCTCCCCATGGCCCAGCCTGCCAGGCCAGCCAGGGTGCGTCACAGCTGTGAGTATTGCACTTATTGTTGTCTCTGGGCATGTGCTCCACTGCGCAGAGACCATTGTCCACTTCGTTGTCTCTGGAGTCAGTGCAGTGGACTTTCCGAAACTTGCGACCACCACCACAAGACTTGGAACACTGCAACAAGACAAGGAACAGATACGCAGGGATGATATTGGAAAGATTAAAAGCAATCCACAGTACATAGTTGATGGGTTGTAGTTATTGCAATAGTGAAATCACAAGACTTTTCAGGACTATTAATGCATGTAGCTACAAAGCATGGGTGTTCTCCAAAAAAGGCCATGAGTACATAGTATCTTGCAACTATTTGTATTGTTTTAGGGGCGGGGGATGCATAAAAGAAGCACACCAGAATAATTAAATCCAAGGAAATACAGATTTTTCGTGTCAAAAATCCTGATGCCAGATTAAAAACTATGACACTGCACATTCTTATTCTCATCTTCCAAACGTGTACAACTGTACAACTTTTGTTTCATTTGTATAACCATACTTAATACATTTGGATGTCAACCCGATAACTGTATCACTGTTTCATGTGCTGTGTACAACAATGAAAAAATGACCTGAAGAACTTTCCACTCAGTAATACCTGACTCCATCGGCCCTTCTTCCAGCGGTACTTCATGCACTGGGACCGTTTGCATCTCTTGGAGGTCTTGGGTTTCTTGTGAAGACACAGCGATTCCTCCACTACCTGATCTCCCAGCTGGCAGGTGGCTTGTCGCACTCGAACACCTCTGTCGCAAGTCACTGAACACTGAAAGAAAACAGAAAGTAATGAGAATATTCTCAATCTTTGGGAAAAAAGATCAGGGGGGTAAAAGAAAGCCCTCCTTTCTCTCTGAGCCATCTATTTTTTAACATGGCTTTAAAGCTGCATACTCCCCAGGGAGCTGAGATGCCATTTGGAATATTTAATGGGCCCAATGAAAAGGGGTAATGGGGGTAGTGGAAAAGGCTTTGATCTCAGTTGAAAGCACTGTATAAAAACCTGTTATGTTTATTATCATGATTGTTACTCATTGAAACGTCACAACCCATGGACATCTCAACATTTGTGCTTTTTATTTGTGAACAGTGGTGTGTTCTTCATTCAATTTCAAATAAAAGTACACTGAGCTGAGTTTGTATTCTATCCGACTTTTTCGACCATTTTAAAAGTCCTCTGTAATGCTGTGAAGGGCAAGCCTCTGAAAGCCTTACGTTAAGTGTGATGTAAATGTGACATGTGTTCACTGGTTCTTGGGCACTCAAAAGTCTAACGGCAAAATTTTGAAAGCCATTATTTTCCTACATAACGTTTTTGCTCCTTTTCTGCAGGCAATCCAGCACAACCTTGGATCTGTTCCTATACTTACATCACTCCATTTAGTGACTCTCCACTTTGGTCTCGGGCAAGTCTCCAGACGACATTCCTTAACTGAGGCAGGCTTGGCCATTCCCTCCATCTCACACTCCTCCTCCTGTCTCTCTTCTCCTGCTGCATCCTCGCAGCTGACTGTCCGACTCCGGTATCCCTTGTTGCACGTCACAGAGCACTGGCTCCAGTTACCAACAACCCACTTGGGTCTCAGCCTTGGGCAAAAAGCTTGCTGGCAATCAGTGTGTGTGGCAGGTTTGGGTAAGCCATCAGTCTCGCACTTGTCAGGCTCTAGAATTCCCATTGCATCTTCACAGGTAACCATTCTTTCTCGGGTGCCGATGCCACATGTTACTGAACACTTGGTCCAATCTCCAACGGTCCATCTCAGTCTTGAGATTGGACACTGGACCTGCTGGCAATCTGTCTGAGATATTGGCTTGGTAATCCCACTTGCCTCACACTCTTTGTCCTCCTTCTCATTTTCCAATTCGATGCAGCTCACTCTTCGCTCTCTGTAACCAACACCACAGGTGACCGAACAATCACTCCAATCTCCAACTGTCCATTTAGGTCTTATACACTCCGTCAGTTGGCACTCTCTCTGTGAGTCTGGTTTTGATTCCTCCCTCCAACACTCTTCATCCTGCATCTCATCTCCAGTATCGTCTTCACAGGTGACTGTCCTCTGTCTTGACCCGACACCACAAGTCACCGAGCAGTCACTCCACTCACTGACCCTCCATGTTGGTTGGGTGCACTCCATTTGCTGGCATTCGCTCAGTGTCTCTGGCTTGGTCAAACCCTCTGTCTCGCACACCTCGTCTCGCTTCCTGGTCCCTTCCCCATCTTCGCAGGTGACTGTCCTCTGTCTTGACCCAACACCACAAGTCACCGAACAGTCACTCCACTCACTGACCCTCCATGTTGGTTGGGTGCACTCCATTTGCTGGCATTCGCTCAGTGTCTCTGGCTTGGTCAAACCCTCTGTCTCGCACACCTCGTCTCGCTTCCTGGTCCCTTCCCCATCTTCGCAGGTGACTGTCCTCTGTCTTGACCCAACACCACAAGTCACCGAACAGTCACTCCACTCACTGACCCTCCATATGGAATGGGTGCATTCTGCTTGCTTGCATTCCCTCAGTGTCTCTGGCTTGGCCAAACCCTCTGTCTCGCACACCTCATGTCGCTTCCTGGTCCCTTCCCCATCTTCACAGGTTACTGTCCTCTGTCTTGACCCGACACCACAAGTCACCGAGCAGTCGCTCCATTCACTGACCCTCCATATGGGTTGGGTGCATTCTGCTTGCTTGCATTCCGTCAGTGTCTCTGGCTTGGCCAAACCCTCTGTCTCGCACACCTCATGTCGCTTCCTGGTCCCTTCCCCATCTTCACAGGTTACTGTCCTCTGTCTTGACCCGACACCACAAGTCACCGAGCAGTCGCTCCATTCACTGACCCTCCATATGGAATGGGTGCATTCTGCTTGCTTGCATTCCCTCAGTGTCTCTGGCTTGGCCAAACCCTCTGTCTCGCACACCTCATGTCGCTTCCTGGTCCCTTCCCCATCTTCACAGGTTACTGTCCTCTGTCTTGACCCGACACCACAAGTCACCGAGCAGTCGCTCCATTCACTGACCCTCCAGACCAAGCTGGGACACTCTTCCTCCTGGCAGTCCCTCTGGGTGGCAGGTTTCTCCACCCCTTCCTTCTCACACTCCTCGTCTTCCATAAGAGTTCCTGCTTCATCTTGGCAGGTTACCGTTCTCTGCTGGGTACCGGTGCCACAGGTCACTGAACACTGTATGAAAGATAAACACACAGAATATTGCTCTTCTTATTTATTTCTGGTAATGAAAGCAAGGATTCCTTAAAGAGCCCACGGCAAGCTTGAAGGATGCTGTAGAAGGAAGGCAGTGAAGATAGATGCAAAAGTGGCAGACAAATCCAGGTATTATGGGCCACATTGCAAATTCTAGCCTGGGTGGGATTGGAACCCTGGGCCACAAGGGTGGAGGTCAGGAAAGTACCACAACACCAGTGTCACTCTTCTGAAAGGTGTGAAGGTGCTAGCTAGCGAGCATACACTATACATCACTACAAAATCATCAATACAGACAACACGACTACTCTTATCATGTACATGTAACAGAAATTCATCTTTCTCCATCTTTCGGCACTGATGACAAAGTAAAGCTAAAAAAAAGTCAGTAAGTAGAGAAAACCTTCTTTAATAAGCTATACATTTAAGAAGAGAAGTTCTGTTTTGCTTTCAGATGAATTACTGTAATGAAATTTGAGTGTTCCTCAGAAAAAATATAGTTTGCTCAACCACATCTATTACATAGTTTTAACTATTTTATTTTTTATTTCAGGAGTTTTTGCGGGGGGGAATACATGCAAAGATATAAAGGAACAATTTTCCAAAAAAGTAACAATTTGTCCTGCTGATCGACAGTCCATTAGAAATGAAAATATCATGCATGATGGCCGCCCATATTGAGATTATCTTGCATATAATCGCAAGGTTCAAAATGGCACAGTGCCAAGTTCAGGTCCAACCCCCAAAAGTAAACTACAAGTTGGTAATGACGGGATCCAGTTACCAGCCTGTCACATAAATCAGTGTTCCTTGCCTTGCAGGAGGACAAACATCTGATTCAAGATTTTGGGTGCGACCCAACCAACAGACACCGCAGGGCAGCTGTGCCAGCCTTTATGGCTGGACTGGCACATTTCTTGAATGTCTTCCCGTGTGGCAATGCCAGTGGGTGATATTTAGGGTTAGGACTGGGAGTGGTTGACATTTGGCGGCTTAAAGTGTAGAAGTTAACTGGCGCACAACGGGAGGCTTGTGTGGTATAATACGTCCGAGAGAAGGGAAAAAAAGAAAGTTGAAAGTTAAAAGATTGGTTTGTCATCAACGGACCTTTTTGGTTGTTCCATGAAAACTCATTTAAATGAAAGAGGTTTGGGTTTCTCTGTTTGTGTGTGTGCGTGTGGGGGGGGGACATTCTTGTGGCTTTTCTTCACAGGGGTTACATCAGCAATATGCTCAGTGTTATTTCACAGAACTAATTCATCACACTGGTATGACATCTATAATTCTTGATAAGCTTCAAACTCTTCCCAGAAAATATTCAGACCAAAAATTTCAGCTATGAGCAAATTTCACACGGAAGACTTAAACCCACAAATTCTAGAATTCCAGGACCAACTGTGCCATCATGTCACTGAGATTAGGTGCATATCCCACAGGCAGCCTTTGACAGAAAGGGCAATGATAAAGAAGTCTTGTTGGGGGTTTGTATGTGACCTTCTTGTCTTGTATCCCTCACCACACTAGTTTGTCACAACACAGTAAACATATAACCCTCCCTGGAGCCAGCCACCTGGTAGACATATTGACAAGTGGGCCTACATATAGCAAGTTACAGGCCCATACTTATCACTATCCCTGGAGCTAAGAAATTATGATACTTGTGCAATGAAGATATTTGTAACACTGATTTTCATTTCTGAGTTTTGAGATATTAGTAGTGCATTAGTGAATTGAAATTTAGTTGTGATAATGACAATAACATAGATACTTTTAATGTACCTAATATAAAGGTAAAATAGGCCCCAAAATTAGTAAATGAGGGCCAGTATAAAGGTTGACGCCAAAGCCACATCTCAAGTTGAGCATGTGTACAACCCAGCAGATACATGTGGAACATAGAACGCCCCTATGCTTCACATCATTCAAGAGTAGTGTTTTGATAAATAATGAAATGCCTTCCTTTATCCTTGATGAAGATTTCACAAATGCTGAACGCCACTCAGTACCAATTTAGCGACCTGAATCTGCGTACACATGCTGAAGCGCCCTCCAACCCATTTTACACCCAACTGGCGATTCAAGCAGCACAGTCACTTTAACACTGTTTAATACTCTTGGGAGCAAATGCGGAGAGGGAATATTTAAAATTTGATTTCCATCCAATTCTGTCTGAATCACACATAGTAGGTCAAGGTAATCCATCCCCAGGGGTTGAATATTACAGGTCACCACGGCGATGACGGATGGCATTTACGAGATAAACTATCCAAGGCATTTTTTTTCTCTCCCTCGTCTCCTGTAGATTCCTTTCAGCTCTTGGTATGTACATGTATGTGCAGGTCTAACATCTGTTCGCTGGAATGGTTGGCAGACAGTGTGGCAATCATAAATTTCTCACCACGTTTGCAATTTGAATGGGGGGACAGATGCTGAAAATGGCTATGAAATTGGGTACTAACTAGAAGTTTTGATCCCATCAATCACAAAAAAACTGATAGAAAGTAGGTTTGCAGTAGCACCATGGACGTATCTCTTTTGTGAGTATTTGCGGTTCTGAAAAGAACCAAAAATAAACTGGTTGAAGGATCTGCTCCTTGCACTCAAATTTTAGCCTTTTTCTACAGAAAAAAAATTCAAAGGGCATTTTGGGAGGGGGGGGGGGGAAATTTCAACATCATTTTCCCAGTCAATTAAACGTGTTCACATCACTGGCTGTAACTCTTTGCGATGAGATGGGAAAAATGACCAGAGCTTTTTCAGATCGAAAAAGAACTATTACAAGATCAACACAATGTAGGCTGTAACCAGCTAAGTGGTGGAGATGAACTCCCTAGTCTTTGGCGGAACTTCATAGCCCCAAGGGGAATGATGGGGGCCTTCTGAAGTGTCTCTTTGCCCCTTTTTTCCCCCAGACATACTGACAAATATTATTATCTCCCACACCTAACCCCCAGAAACACTCAAATTTCCTTGGAATTCTCCTGGGTGGTATGGGCATCCGGGCGACCTCCGACCTCTGTGGAGGAAGGGGGAAGGGGGAACCAGAGGGGCCAACATGTCACAAATTATCAGACCAAATTAACACCTTAATGGTTCCAATTCCTGCTTTTTGCCCTGGGCCAGACTTGTCTGAAACAGTGACTTGTTTTAAGATTAGACTAGAACTAAGACTAAAAAGAATCCACTAGGTGGTCATTCTGTACACATGCTACTTGAAAATGTGTTCAATTTTTTTCTGAAACGTTTAACCAAAAAGTTCAGAGTTGGAGCAAATGGCTTTCAAACTTTGTGAAGGGACATTGTAAATTGTAAAATGTACTCCCTTTGAACCTACAATACCCACATCACCGTGACCCTCACTTATAACTTTTGTAGCTATTAACAGCCTGGAAGACTTCTTGAAAAGTTTAAGAGGTCCTTGTTGTCAAACCCCAAAGCACTCCAGACACCAAACATCCCTTAGCTAAACAAACACAACTTGAGAGGGGAAGAGGTCCTGGAAAGTTGAAGAAGGTCAAACAGGACTTGATCCACTCCTGCAATAAACAATCATTCAAGGAGGTCCAAGCTCCCTTGTTGAGGTGAGGAGAGAGGAGGGGGGGTGGGCAGCAGAGGCAGGCACTGCACTGTTCCAGCTGAACAAGAAGACTGATCACAGAAATCATGGAGCTCCATGCAGAAATTGACAGGTGCAAAAAGTGAACCTGCTACCTGTCTGATCAATGCTCTATCAACACAGCTTTCAAGCCCCATGCTGGTAGCCTATGTTTTATCTTTTTAAGATGAGAAAAGAAGATAGAACCATAAATCATTGTACACATGTGGTCTTTAATCCTGCTTGGCCCAAGCAATACAGAAATACTGTCAAAAGGTTGACAGGGTATTCTCCCCCCCTCACTGAATTTTACAAGAAATATTATCCCTAACCTTGCGACTAGCACTTTTGCCCTTTTTTCAATATTGTACAGCATACAGTATCTAAACTAATAGGATATCCTCTACAACATTTTCCAGAATTTCTAACCCTTTCAAAGAGTCAGCTCCTTAAGAAGTCCTTTTTTGTTCTTCCACACAGAAGACCTGTCTCTGTACAATACGCAGGGCAAGAAATAAACAGGAACCCTTACTGAATGCTGAATCTTCACCACAGATGAAATCCCTTCTACCCCTTTAACCCCTTTAACCTGGAGGCAATACACCAAGGGCAGCTCTAGGAATCACCTGTACTTCAGCTCTCATCAGCTGTCCCAACAAACACTAGTCACACTCCACCAAAAGCTCTAGAACTTAAAAGACACCTTTAAGTTTAAGTGTGAACTGTGGTTGGAGTGGGCTTTCAGAAAAAAAGATAGAACTCTCTATGGACCTATGAATTGCTTGAGGCAAAAACCACAACAAGCTCCCAGAGGATGGGCCTGGTTGTAGAAAGGCTGTACTTGATCAGGTGTTACAAGTCATGTTCTATCTCTTCAGAGCCATCCAGAGAGTACACAGAACACAAATACAGCCCTTGAAAAAATGATTTATTGCCTAAGGTAAAGGTCATTTCAAAAGTGCTTGGATGGGTGTAGCCCAATAAGAAGATTCCCAATTGTTCTTACACATTGGTTGTAAATCATATCGGTGATGCTTGATTCAATTAATGATGGGCAGTAGAGTCTTTCTACTGACTTTGAATTTGAAGTGGACAAAAGTAGGAAATGATTTACAATTTGAAAACAAAGACAACAAATTAGAAGCTTTAATAATGAGGTACTGCTAACAGACTTCAGAAAGCAACAAATTGTAAATTGTAAATTGTAGGTTTGACTAAACTGGTCACTTACAAAATTCACTTTTTTCAAACAAGCCACAGAAATCTGCAAAGGCATTCGGTTTCTGAGAAAACAATGAATCAGCTGCAATAGCAAAGCAAAACTACTGTCCAATTTTATTTCCAATATAAAAAGTTTAACTTGAAACCGCCACCCCGCCACCTGATGACAAAGGCTCTATTGATTCAACGTCTTTTTTTCCCTTCCCTTCCTCTCTGAATATTTCTTCATGGAAAATTTCCCACACACATGTGTTCCCCACATGAAAGGGCTGTGGCCGCACACAGCAAGACGGTGCACAGTTTCTGCCGGGGCAGCGGCAGGAGACAGAGAGGCAGCGCAATAAACTTCCCAGCTTGAGACCGGGACCGGGTTACAATTCAATCCGCATGGATTGCCGGCCCACAAACCTCTTGGTCGGTCATCCCATCTGAGAGGGTGAGAGAAAGAGCACGCCTCTCCCCCAAGTGTTCCCCTCCGTCCTGTTGACCTTTTCGCGCCAGGTCTGGTGACAAAAAAACCCCAGGCCGGTAGGTCTGCTGGAATCTAGGGCTCTTGTCCTCTGAAGACAGACACAGCTGAAGGAAGCTGCTTGGTACATACATGAAACAAGAGTGGAGAAATCTGCACTGAACCATACAGAAATCTGCACTGAACCGTAGAGTGTCTCTCCTAAAAGATCAACACTTGCACACAAACAAGCTACACAGGAAAATCTGACAGACATGGACCAGACAGCCAATGCAAGATGTACATCAACAATGTAATCCCAAGATCTCTGCAGCAGAGCGCAGTGTATGAATCACAATTCATAGCTTTATGTAAACATCCACACTGAAACTGCCCTGAAGAAATTTAACTGCTTGAAATAGAAACTCATCATATTCATCCCGTCAGCATCAGACGTCATCAGACATCAGCATGAGCACAAATCATGTTAACTTTAGCTTTATCACTTGTGTGAATCTGCCAGCAAGGAGAAATAATAAGAAAAGGGATAAAACAAATAGGGCCAAAGTTAAGCCTTTATTCTCCAGTACATCCTTGTACTGACAGAAACTGTGAATGGTAACAAAGTGTTCCTTGTGTATACCTCTTTAATGAGCCAGGAAATTTGTCAACATGCATTACAGTGCCTAGTAATATGCTGAAACTACAAAATCAGTTGCTCCATAAAAACGTGGGTCTCACTCATGGAACAATGATTGCCCTTTACAGTGCTGTTCACCTCAAATTCATCAAATTCTGCAGCCTATTCTGACGGCTTTTGTCACCGACAGATTTGTTGATGAATTTTAATTGCGTCACATTGATTCTTCACACGGACATTTCACTTTGAACGTAGACATACAAATCTCAATCCAACTTCTCAGACGTGTCCCATTCAAAAAGCATGACATGGAGGGGGACTGCAAGGAGACTGATATTACAGCTGAAAAACTCTCTAGGAGCCAGAACTGATGGACCAGTGATTTCACACGTCATTTGCCTGACAAATTGTCAATCTCCCTACACAAAAGTGGACTGGCACAAGGTTGAAAATGTTTCTCTATACAGAGCCAATTTCCAACCTGCCAGGTTTTTTTGTTTGGTTCTTTTCTACCAAACCAGGGAATAAAAGTCCACTTTTGACCACAATATACAGGATTGACAAATAACAAATATGACTACTCTGACCTACTTCCCAGCCAGTGCTTAGGTCTGACCTAAATCTCACTTCTTAGCCTTTTCTCTTTGGACTCTACAAAAATATAAATTCACTCTGCCAGGCCTTTCCAACTCTTCAGGCAGACTCCTAGTTGGATCCGGTCACCACCAGTGAAAAGAGATTTCCACTATTAAACAGAAATGAAATGGACACTTTAGTCAATCAATTTCCCTTACCTGGACGTGAGTTGTGCATATCTGACCCAAATCTAGCCAAATCTCAAATTCTAGTCCATGGAATGCAGGAATATGAAACAGAGCGTAGCACCATTCACGGCCGAGGGAAAAGCATGCATGCAGTGGTAAGTTGACTCCTGGTATACAGTATGAATCCAGTCAGAGACTGAGTGCATTTTACAAAGTGTGGCACGCACACAGGCTACTTCCTCATTGTTTCTATGCTTAAACCATCCACACACTAAGAAACATAAAGTCCAACTGAATCACGCAGGGGGTTCTGCTTGACTAGTTAATCCACAAACTTAATCCAATTAATTCATAAATAAAACAAAAAAATATTTAGATCTAGTGGGATTGATTCAGTTATACAAGCACATAAAGTACTGGGTTCTGGGGATTTGGGTGATACAAGTTGGAGTGTATACAGAGCAATTTCTATTGGCTGGATATCACTGGGAAGGGGAGGGACCAAAGAGTACCTGACCAATGATTAATTACCAAGTAATCTGATCTAAATAACTATTTGCATAGTTCAAAGGTCATCTGTTTTAAATTTTAAAAAATTATGCAGTGTGGTTCCCCCCAATGCAGGGAGAACCACACATGAAAGGATGGGTAGCACTGACTGGAACAGCCTCTGACTGGCTGGCCAATCAGCAGTGTTCCTGCAGCAGCACAGAGGCTGATCCATTCATAAGACACAGAGGGGTGTTCCAGGGACCTTGAAGTGGACTAGTCCAATCTTGATCAATTTTGTTCAAGGTGCACTTTGGATTGAACTCTGTGCGAACCTGAACTAATGCATGCCAGTGCTGCACCCGATTCAGTGTACAATCATAGAAAATACATCAAGAGAAGCAAAATGTTGAAAGTACACTAAACAAATATACTTCTATTTACATCAAATAAGTTAATAGGAGAAGGAACATTAAATGTGTCTCATCTATATTACAACATCTTCTCCTTTTGGTCCTATCTATAATATGAAATAAAATATTCAAATTTATTCAAACAGGAGGTACTACATGTATACTTATGAATATGCAGCATTGCAGCATATAGCACCATGTAACTCAAGAAGTATCATTTCCACATTATAAAAATCATTATAGACACTAACTGCCACTTACTACATCTGTGCACATTTTCTAAATCACATTACATCATGCAGAAAATCTTTTATAATCTCTCCCTATCTGAGAATGAGATACAAGAATAATTTCAACACACAACTGTTTTCAATTGGGAAAGCATGATCCTGCCGAGATGAGCAGCGTACGTATCACCAGAAAAGTCATCATGAATGTCAGAGTTGACAAAATGTCTCGTCTAGACGCAGCCATATGGCGGCGGTGGTCCAGTAATGTTCAACTCAATTAAGCTTTTGTTCCCAGGGTGACTCGATGCCCATGCCCGTGCAGGCTCTGAGCTTTTGTGTGGGGAGCTGACTCACAGGAACACAGTGTCTATTATGGGCGGCAGGTCTAATCTTGGGTTCACTTCATTGCATATGAAGACTCGTTTACGTGCCAAACATAGTAAACCAGAATTTTAACAAATAAACACTTAGGATTACACCACTCAGCAGAATTTGGAGACAAGTATTTCTCTCTGGAAGACCATTCTAAAGGGCAGTTAAGTCTATCAAATCCTAATAAAAATTCAAAAGACAACAGAATGTCAAGAGGTTGGGGTGGACTACGCCACACTATCTACAGTCCTTTAGGATCGTGAAAGAACTGGTTCTTCATGTAATGTTTTTCCATGTGGACTCCACACTGGGTAGGGCTTGATAAACCCAATGCAAGTCAGATAAGGGTAGGGGGGTTTTCATGCACGGCTAAGGAATTCCTGCACCAGATAGCCTTGATAGGTCTCCCCTAGACCCACTAATCAAAGGAACTCCACATCTACATGTACATTCATGAATCAACATCCAGCGACTGCAACTCAAGCTCCAGGGATTTTTTCAATGGTTAAAGAGAAACCGCACAATGTTATTCCCAACAGTTCAACCCACAACACACCACAAGACTTTAACAAGGCCCGGTGTGGTTTGTGCTGTGCTGTCCGCCTTTTTTATTGCATTATGTTTCACCCACATAATGCTGTAATTCATGCAGAAGTGACTAGGCCAATGCCAGACGACACCATTCAGGTTCCCTCCATCAACATTCAGTCCACCCCAACAATTCACAGACTCTTCTCAAGATTGAACCAAACTGCAGGCTAGACAACAATCGGCGAATTCCTATGGACAATTCACAGACTCTTCTCAAGATTGAACCAAACTGCAGGCTAGACAACAATCGGCGAATTCCTATGGACATATTTTTTTGGGTGGGGGGGGGAGACTTTAAAAATGAACAGCTTACTATATGTACAATGAGAATTGAAAATGGATCAGAGATCTACCATAAAGAGCAATACGCTGTTCATACAACATAAGTCAATGCGCAGTTCAGACTTCACCCAGCGCAACTGCCTCAGTTATTACCCTGGACTAAGTGAAATCCACGGACCTATGACACAATCACTTTACCAATGTGATGTACATGTAATCCTCTGTATCTTGGCCAGATTTCCAAACCTTTTTCTCGCAAATTTTCTCAACATTCTTGAAAATCTTTGCTGGGGATAAAATCCTCATCCCAGGTTGACCAGATTTACATGTACACGTACAAAGCTTGCACATGAAAATCCCCTCCACTTCAAAAGCAACCATAAATCCATGGAGGAAATTAACAATTTTGCCAGTGTGTTCCTCACACTGCCCAATTTCAGGATTCGTTCCCCTGCTTTCTAGACAAGCACCCGGGTCCCTTTAAAGCGGGTAAGCTCTTGTAGCCTTGGTCACTTCCAGTATAGCACCTGCAGCAATTAGGGGTCAATTAATAATTGCCTGACCACAACACCCAAGCCAGCTACTGTGCAGCAGTGTCCTCAGGCAAAAGGGCATTTAGCAGGTTTTGTGTATGGGTTACATGCTCTAAGCAGCCTCAATCAAACTACCACTACTTTTTGGCTATCTGATCTTTACATAGCTTTGTTTTGTTCCACAACTCCTAACTCTGATTTCTAATTTAGTGGGGTTTTTTTTCCATTTCATCCATGTTTTGTCTTTTTCCTTGGGTTACTGAAGAGGTTGAGAATACTTTAGGCAGAAAACACTTTATCACTGACCATATAAATTCATGGCAGTATGCATCTGCAGATCTTTACTTTTGGTGGTCCACAATTTGTTGTTCCACATTCCTGATCAAACAGCAAAATCTCAACCGATGAAAGCTCTTCCTTATACGTGTGTATACAACACAGCTTTGCATATGATTCAATATGTAGACCAAATAGTGTGAATATACTGCTGCTAGTGTGAACTCACCAGTGTTTTGGGGGAAAAGGTATAGGGCGGGCAAATCAGTTTTTCTAGAGGGGGTTAGAGCACTCATCGGCTACAAAATGATAAACCATTAACAGTGGGAGGAGGTTACATGTAATTTGTTCAAAGCAAATTGGTGATTTATATCTTTTACATTTTTTCTTCTGTCGCTTTTCTTTAGTTTTTCTTCTTTTTTTTCCTTATCAAGTTTTCTTTTTTAGTGGGGATGCCCCTTGCCCACCCCCTTGATGCCCATGTGCCCCAGGATAACCCATAAACCTTGAATTAAACCATACACAGTAAATTTATGGCTAGTATAATACGCTCACAACCCTGAAGTAATAAGAGGACCATTCATCATGTCAGCTGGTAACTAGACACAGCCATGTCTAGTCAGTTTTGTAACAAAAAACTATGGCCAGCTCAAGATATAAAAACGGAAAAGACTGTGACCCTCCCACTGAGGTTTGTGTAGGCTTTACCTCAAGCCCTTCAATTCTTGACCCAATACCACCAAGCGTTTATTTGTCAGATCTCCTGGGTGGCAAGTCCAGTATTTGTTGCGTATAAGTCAGAAGAATGTACCACTTATCCCATGGTTGGGCATGGGCACTAAATACAATGAGCAAAATACAATTTGAATATGGGTGCAAGCTGTATATACACAGACTATTGGGTGGAAAACAAATTTTGCCGAATTTTATATTTCATCAAAAATCTGATGAAATCAGTGGTTCCAGGGTTGATCTTTGCACACCATTTTGTTTACTTAGATCTTTGACTTTTTTGGGAATAAGCAAATCTACTGCTTTCTCCTTTGCATTCTTCCAATCTCATTCATGTTGCACAATCTCCTTATTAACAACATCTCAAAATTTCTCACAAGTACTCTGCATATAAGATTGTCTTGAAAGCAACCAAGACAATTCGTTCATTGCCTAACTGCATTCATGAAATGACAAGAAATGGCTGTTGAAATGTGTAAACTGCTCTTTACCCAGTCTGGCTCAAGTTCCAAGTGCAAAAGTTGAGCTTCTCTCAGGGAAGAAATGAAAACCATCCATTTATGCAGACAAGGAATAAATCATATTGCAATTGCACTCTGGAGCCTGCCTCTCAACGGTAGATATGTTCACAGCTTGTCAGGGGAGACAGGAGAAGTCGTTAAGGGTGGGCTGGCTCAGAGGTGCATGGTACAGGGAAATGTAACTTCAGATGTCAACATGTGCTGCAATTTTCTGTCCTGCTAACAACTGATGTTTCTCAGTTGTTTACATTTCAACTGCTGGAAAGAATTTGTCCCTCAAGTATTTCTGACCTGCAGAATATGTACAATCATTTCTACAGTGGCTGAGAATATATTTTTAGAGCTAGTGACTGAAAGCACAGCTGTAAACAAATGTTATTTTTTTAAACTAGGGTACTTGGCTCACTGCCAAGTTGTTACGGTAAGTTCGTTCGTGTGTTCTTCCTCAGGAATTATGCTTGTCAAAAAATAAGGAAGGGATGTGGTGATACTAAAAGGATTTTTTTGGAATGAATTCCAAGACACAAGCAGACTGTAAGGAGCATTGTCAAAGTTTAAAACATTTCTAAACAAGTGAAAAATGACTTGGTAGAATCAAGTTGATCAGCACACCTTGATTCAACTGACAGGCATCAATCTCTAGAACAAACTGGAAAAAAAAATCAAACCCAGGACGATTTATTATATATAAAATGGAGCAAAAACAATTTAATCCAAAGAAGGATGTGGAATTCTGGAGGGCCAAGCTAACAGGAAATTTAATTTGGTGGTCCAGTGTATCAAAATCCCCCCTCCTCCTGAAAAAAAAAATCACAACTGGGTTGACCGTTAAGAACAGGCCAAAGCCGGGAGATGCTGAAGATAAACCAGAGGAGACAGGTTCTTCCTGCATTCAAGTCAAGTGAAATGTTGAAAAAAGAAATAAGGGGAAACCGATGGTTTCAAACCAGTAGGTGAGACGCCAGTTACTGTCGAGCATTGGTAGATGCATCTCAAAGAGTCTCAGAATCAAGCAGGAACACCATTTCTATCATTTTGACAAGTTTTAAGTTCTGAAGCTCTGTTCTGCTTTGTGGATGTAAACAAATTCCTTCAGGAACATGAAAACGGACGGACATCCCAAAGAGAATAAAAATTTGTTCAATGAAAACTCCTGGAAATATAGAGAGGAGAATTCTTACAAAAGCACTCTTCTCAAGGAGAGGCAAATGAAAAGTTGTTAATGTTGCAAGGGTAAATGTGCACAAAACTATCAAGATTTTTGTGCATATCGTGCATACTGACAAAAGAACCTGGTCATCTTCAAAAGTTCACATCTGGAGAAAAAAGGGTCCATAAATGGCAAAGGGGGTTCCGGTGTTGAGGTCAACTAGACACAAGGACAGGGGAATGAGAAAGAAGCAATCAAGCCTGAAGAGAGGAAGGAGGGGAAAACAAAGTCTCCTCAATTCAGAGGTTCTGCAGATACTGATAGCAAGTGCCTCGGGATACGCATGTCAGGGGAAATCTGCCATAGAACCACACAGACAACAAGAAGAAACTTGAAAAGACAACGCGAAACTAATTTCAAAAATCCTAATGTCATACTTGGGACATTGTTCTTGGACTTCCCTGGAGCTGGGAGGTTTAAATGGGTAAGTTGAACTGATCAATGGCTCTTCCGTAGAAGATTCTAGATGAAGATCTCTAAGAGAAATTGCATGATCTGCAAACAGTACCTCAGATGCTGACCAGAATAGGGTTAATTGGGATGTCCATTTTGAACTCAATATGTTTACGAGAGCACTTTTTCACAAGGGAATATTAGACTTTACAAAATCACCTGCAATTGTGGATTTGTAGATTGCAGTATTCTCAATTGTGCAATTAACAGTTACACTTCCCCTCTGGTAAGACCATTTCCCGTTTTAACACATGGACCTACATTATTTACATGAAGCATTACTCATAGTTTGCATCGTTTCAAATACTAGTGATGCCAGGCCTACATTAAAAACTTCTTTAAACGTGTCCAAGATTTTGCAAGTTTTATGTACAAGAGGTGAGTGTCGTGCATGATGAAACATTGAATATGTATGTATACTTGTAGACAAGATAACTTAAAAAGCAAATTGGTAAAAAAAATGTATGTACACCAGAAGGCATGCAAAACCAGGGAAGAATGTACAAGTGCCTATACAGGATCATTAATCAATAAATAGAAAACTTGATAACACAAACATTGCTCAGTCTCAAGTCCAGATGGGTGCAGACTTGGTGGAGTGTGTCAATATCACAGACAAGTAAGTGACACTAAAAGACAGAAGACACTACCGGGTACATATACAATGACAGCATTTTCCCATGACCTACAGGGGTTTATAGAATGGTTGTAACTGTCTCCTATACGATAACTTTGGATAAAGGGAATTGGAAATATGAGCAATGGGAATATGGTGTACATGAATATGGCTATGCAATTCTAACGAGGTAGGATAACCACTACTGTCAAATCATACTAGCACCGAATAAAAAATCAGAGCTTACAAAGGAAAATAACCATTTAACCAAGAAAAATATAGCATTGCAGTGTGATGTAATATAGACAGACAGCTGGACACAAACATAAAAAACATAAATATCAACTGAAAAATATGCATGTGAATTCAAAATAACTCCTAATTTCATTGACGGCAAAACATGTAAGAGATAGATGCAATAGAGTGTAAACCGTTTGAAACTTATTGCAATTATGAACTTGTTCCGGGTTTAGACAATCTCATGCCAGAGCATTCTACATTCACTGTGCAACTCTCTTTGACATAACACAAATCACCTCTTTTCACTTGACTGGGCCATATGAACCCAACGGCAGTGAACTGCAATCGAAAAAAATATGTCCACAAAGGAAACCTTTCTTAACTACAGAAACCACAACGTCATATGCATTTCTAACTAACAATCAAACAGTCATTCCTTGGTTCAGTTCTGTCCACAAACTGCTGGCTAGATGATGTTGTAGGTACACTACGGCTTCAATGTAGCCAGTGGGCCCTCTATCTGAACCCTCCTGACCCAGCCATCACAAATAAACAACCTGCCACAAATTTAGGTCTGTGGTCCAGCCACACCAATCACAAACTTTGTGCTTCACAGATGGCAATAAATTGGAAAACAGCTAGAGGTTTTTTTTAATTTCCCCGACCCAATCCTTTCAGGGGTTATTACTTCCAATTGATGGCCAGGCTACCTGAATTTAATGGACAATAAACCTGGTTTAATTGGAGTTGGAAACCTATGTGGAGATGATACGTTATTTCTCAATTAACCTTTCTTTCAATCTTTGAGTCATGACTGAACTACATTCAACAATTCATAACATGAACAATTCAAAGGGGGTATTACTAACATCTTACACTAAAAACAGGCATGCATAGTTTACAGTTCAAAAATAATAGTGTACAATTGAAAGAGAAGGCCAGTAAACCAGTTAGTGATAGCGCCCTCTAAAGCTGGAAGGGTGACAATCAAGCCACTGGTCCGATTCAATATATGGGCAAAAACCTGGAATTTTCTGAACCATGTCAGTCAAATTTATGAAAAGGTTAAAGATGAGCCATACCACATGGACTGTGACAACTGTGGGGATATGAAGAATGTAATGCTGTTGCTACAATACTTTCTGAAGATGTTAATCCTTTTTTTTAAATCAACAGAATCAACTGATAAGTCACACAATGGCTCAGAGTGACCGTAACCAGACTAATCAATCAACCAAGCCCCCGCTAGTTTCTGAAGAAAGGCATTTTCATCACTTTCTTTTTCACATCTCTTTCCAAAACAGGCAGAATGTTGATAAAAGAATAGGAAAAAAGTAAGAGACACGTCAATGTCTTCCTACCAGACTCCAGGGCCGGGGCCTCCAGCTGTGGTGGGTCGGGCAGGGGTTGGAACGGCATATCCTGGTGTCTTCTGGCTTGGTCAGGATGTTGCAGGAGTTAGGTAGCGTGCGGCCACTACGCAGGCGGCAGCGTACCAGGCGGGACTGGATGCCTCCCCCGCAGGTAGCTGAACACTGCAGGTGAAATCCAGGATAAGAAACAGGGATGAGAATTTAAGTCCAATTCTGAGTTTGTGTCAATCCTCATGGATTCAGCACACTTTGGCATTCAGCCCCATGTATATTCATGTGGAGTTGGATATATCCAACCAAAAAAGTAACAAGACTGTGCCTCAGGCTATGGACAAATCCAGTGACCATGCTCATGCTTTAACTGGTCATTTGTAGTGCCTCCCCCCCATGGTGGTGGACACTGTGACCATGTGATGACTATTGTAAGGAACCACTGTTCCTTGAGAGTCAATTTGTACAAAAGCAAAGATAATTTTTTCTGCCATTAAAGGCTGGATTTGTCTTTAGGGTCAGATCTGGGCAAAAGTAGGTCATTCCCCTGAAAAATCCACTGGGGTTTTCATCACATGTAAAAGCTTTCCTGTTTTCCACTGCCTTCAATGGAAGAGAAAAATATGCCACAAGAGAATTTTAATACTAAACTAAGCCCTGTTGCATACACTGACAAACTGACATATTTCACTGAAAATCACAAAAGTGTCACTTCCAGAGCAATTTATCAAACGTCAAACACAAGCCTGAAAAACACAAACTGAGGTTTCACTTCCAACAACTAAAAAACACGAGAACAAGCGGGGCACCTGCATTAAAAAATAAGCCAAATCCAGCATTACAAGGAAAAACAGGCTTCAGGAAAACAATTCCAACAAGGGAGGGGGAGAGGGATGTCATTTCTGACCCCGTAATTGAATAACAGCAGCCACCAGGCTTGCCTCTCCCGGCCAGATTAACTCAACTCTCCTAGCCAGTATGGAGTAGCCTGCTGACTGAAGACGTCATATCTAGGATAATCAAATTGTCCCATTGCCTTCTGGGGTTTCGGCTCTCACAGGGGGGGGAACCAATAGTGCAGACCGTTTCAAAAAAAAATATGGATTTGAAGGGCAAGGTTTGATTTAAAAGACCATGGCAAGGATTCCTGAGAGAATCAGATTCTCAAAAACAAAGTGGGGCATCGACAGTCATTTCTAAAGTTTGTTCAAACATTTGTCGTAAATGTAATTTTTCATCTTTCTGAACAGGTTGTCAGAAGGCAATGTCCTGTCTTTTCATGTGACAGAGTATTGATTTGAACTTCAACAAGTATAAATGTCAAAATTTCATTATCATGGGCAGGAGAGAATTCCTACTAATACTAAGCAGGGCTTAACAATTATGTGCACCTGAGCATGGCATTGTGAGAATTTCCTATGACACTGGTACATCGCATGAATGTGAATCATGCCCTAAACACATGAAGAAAATCACCGGCATTGTGACTGCAGCCGAAGAGTTAAAGCCCAGGCAACACTGGAACTGGTTCACCGACTTAAGAGAAACGGAGAGCCTGGCTCAACGAGATTAGGCTGGATGGCTCGCTGATGGATGCCTAACACCGGGACGTATCTTCAGGGGGGAGGACTATGGGGGGGGGGTTGGGATGGGGAAAGAGGGATAGGTTCTAATGGGCCTGGTGATATTCATGCTACCCTACTGAGCCCCATCTTGCGCTGTGGGGGACTGTGATTACAGAAATTCAGGCCTCCAAGGGGAGGGTTACAAGTTCATCCTGTGTGGAATTAAAGCAGTACCATATTGCAAATGTTTTTGTAAATCAGTGGCTCCATTTCAAAAAAAGGAAAAAAATTGTATGTATTTATATATTTTAGACAGCAAATGGAATTATACTGCACAGACGGGGGTTGTATAACTTTCTTTTACTTTCAAAGTACCAATGTGAAATTGGGCGTCAAAACATTTTAAAGGCTATTCTAGTTTCTTTTACTATTTTTTCTGTATGTGATGTTGACTTCAAGCTAGAAAGATGAGTAAAAGCACTCTAAACTCAGATAAAGATCTTTAAACTAAATTCTTAATGGCCAGATTTCTCCACTACTTCAAAAAATAAATAACACATAATGACAATAACTGGCTTGATCTTTTTCTAGTTCCAACGATATAAAAAATCTCACAATGCAATGCAAGCAAATGAAGTAGCAATTTGTCAAAGAGGAATCCACATACCAGTTGGACCTGCAATGGCACCGTGGAAAGCAAGGGCCTGACAGAACAAGCTGATCAAATCTGAAGTATGTTTGCACTGGCTCTTCTCTGACATGCTTATTAATCTGGTCGATTGCAAGTCAAGATACAAATGTTGTGTTAACGAGGGACGGGCAATGACTGACAAATGCTTCTGTAACATTTTTGGAATAGTTTGTGACTTTACCAGAGAAAAGATGCCTTTTGATTAACAAGTGACAGATTTACACT
This sequence comes from Acanthaster planci, assembly GCF_054643075.1. Classification (NCBI taxonomy): domain Eukaryota; kingdom Metazoa; phylum Echinodermata; class Asteroidea; order Valvatida; family Acanthasteridae; genus Acanthaster; species Acanthaster planci. The sequence continues at coordinate 17,350,063 of NC_141780.1, read as the reverse complement.
CACTTGTGGTGACTTGCTTACAACTCTGATTTTTGAACCAAGCTTCCAACTGCACAAACGAGATGCTTTCCACACTTCCACCTCAGACCCTCCACTGAATATCAGTGTATGCTTACCTGTCCCCATTCGCCAAAGCTCCACAGTGGGCAGGGTACTCTCGTATTGCAAACCTCAATATTGCGGGGTCTACTTTCTTCCGTGCACGTCTCCACACCACCGAACTCATCTTGACAGATGACCACTCGATGGCGCAGTCCACTGCCGCAGGTCGATGAACACTGGAATGTAACAAGAGAAATCAAGTGAATTTGGAAGGAAAATACATCAAGTTTCTCAGAAAAGGAGGGGGACTTGAAAAAGCAGCAATGGCAGAAAGAAAACAAGGCAACTACTTTTTTCTCATTGACGTGTCTCACTTAAGGTTTCAGATCTCTTCATGCCTACCCACTTAATCAGAGCTGTGGCTCTCTTGCTAGCTATACCAGAGGCCTGGTGCCACACCCTCCCTGCAAACTTCAAGGCTGGAACCTTCCCATGGTCTTGTCTTAAGGCATCGGCATACTGTCAATAAGCCTGTTCATTTTGATCTACTGCTCCTCATTACAGCTGGTAACAAGGCTCTATTAGGACACCCTTAAGCTCCAGACCCAATTCTAATGGACTACAACGGAAAATACTGCTTAGGGGAAAATACTGCTTAGAAAATTTACGTGGTAAGAAAACTCTGGTGCAAGCCAGTAACATGAACGACACTTTGCATGGCATTTTGGCAAGTAACCAAGTCTCGCTAAGCAAATAGTTTATGTGCTCTTGAATCTGAAGCTTTTTTCCTCAGCACCCACTCACCTTACTCCACAGTCCCGTTCTCCACCCTCCCCTAGTCAAAGCTTCGGCCCTCTCACCAGCCATCCCAGAGGCAACTGGCTGGTCCACTGGACAGTCGTGGCTGCTGCAGATGTCCAGGTCACTGGGCTTCTCCAGGGGGTTGCAGTCATCATCGCTGGCGATGGAGTTGTCGCTGTTGACGCATGCCACATAGCGAGAGGTCATACCCTGCCCACACGTCACTGAACACTACAAATAAAAAAAAAGATCTTGAGTTAGTCTTGCTGTACAAAGAGTTTCACCAAACCAAACTCAGAGCCAACGGGCAAATGTTTTGTGCACAAAAACAGTCCACTTATTTCAGAGGGAAGCAATATTGGACCTGTGATTAAGAAAAAGCCCTCGTAAGTTTCAGGGAAAGTAACATTTACATTAATGTCAGAATAAGAGTTTAAAGAATAGTACACAGCTCACCCGTAGGCACTGTTTGAATCTTGTGCCTACCAATACTCTGTCTTGTATCCAGATACACGTATCTGCCAGTTACGAAAAATATTATGTGGGCACATACAGAGCTGTAACTCCGGAGGATGAGGAGAGCACATTTAGTGATCAATACCTCTCTCCAAGGTTTCTCCAGGAACACACTGACAACAGTCATAACTATATCTATGGAAAACCTTTCAGATAAAGCACGTTTCTCTCCTTTCTTGCATTTATCATCCACATCAATCCACATCCGATCTATCACTTCTTACCCGATTCCACTGCCCAGTCCTCCAGTTCGGACAGGGTCTGATCTGGCACTGCTCTATGGCAGCTGGTCTGTTGGCAGTGTTGCAATTCCTCTCCTCCGAGATGTAACCGTATCTGTCGCGACAGCTGACATAGCGTTCACGGGTTCCATAACCACAAGTTGTGGAACACTGCAAGATATATCACACAGAACTTCAACAAAAAGTCTTTCAAAACCAGAAAATACAAAGCTTTCCCATTTGAAATAAGCTGTCTTCAATTTAAAATCCAGCTGTTTGGTTTACAGGGCAAGTGCCCCCCTTACAACACCTGTGCAGCTACAAGTGAGCTCCAGTTGTGTAGTTATTCAGTAACCAATCACTTAAACATCAAGTCTTTCAGTTACACAATAAGTAACTCCTGGGTAATATCTGCAAGAATAATGGACTAATATGAAAACTACATTGTAGTAGATTTCTCAATTCAAAAGCAGTGCTCCATCTTCGACCAACAAAAATATCTTTGGAGCTGGTAAAACTACCATTTAGAGCAAAATAGGCATCTGTGAGATGAACAACACTGACCTCAGTCCACATTCCTGTGCGCCACTGGCTGCTGTATCTACTCCTGGGTCCCTCCCTCATCACATCCACAGTAGCAACTGGCGATGACTTAGGCAGAGGCCGGGGTTCCGAGGGTGTGCGGGCGACAGTGATGGACGAAGAGGGGTCTGCGAGTGACCGCTGGCTGGATGTGGGCCGCAATGGCAGAAGCGAGGGTTTTGGTGACTGCCTGGGTGTCAGGGCCGAAGGCCTTTGGAGAATGGCGGGGTCCGGCACTGCGGCTGTGGTGCGGGGTATCGTTGGAGGTACAGGTCTGATCGGCGGACGGGTATCAGGTGGATTAGTAGTCGGCAAGGTGGGGGTAAGGCAAGTTGGCATCCGACAGTCCTGATGGTTAGGGGGTTGGTCACCAGGATTGCACTGGTCATCAGAGACAGGGGTGTCATTAGGAAGACGGCACTGGATACCTCTCAGCTGATAACCAAGCCCACAGGAAACCGAGCACTGCAAGACAAGTTATGGAAAAAGAATTAAAAGTTTATAAGGGAAAGTTCAATGAATTAATATGGCCAACTAAATTACTGCACCAAAAGTGACAATCCCCTATGGCCTTAACTTCACAAAGTATCTGTTTGAAAGGTTTTGATTGATAGATAACTCCTGCTGACGAATGTGTTAAAATTATGTTTAAAAAATTAAAAACGATAACTAGGAAAGTGTGTTGCCACATAAAAATCTGAAAGGCCCAGCAATGTGAAATCAGATGTAGGTCAATCATCTCCAGGCTGTCTCAGGATTTCTATCATTAGTCAACCACCCTAAATGGAGAATCAGTCCCTTTTCTCACCGGTCCCCATGAGCCGTGGCGCCAGACAGGGCATTGGCCTATCTCACATTCTCTGGAGCTGGCAGGCATGAGGGTCAAGTCACACTGGGTGATGCCAACAATGCTACTGCCTTGGTAACAGTCCACCCTGCGCTGCATCGTCCCTTGGCCACAGGTTTTGGAGCACTTGCAAAAGAGGATTGAAATTTAAGGCTATTTTCTTTTGTCTGAGTAAGTCGTTTACAGAAACTCCATCTGATTTTCATTTTGGGAAGGAAACTGAGCTAGGTGGCATTTTAGCTTTGCAGCTCAATAATATTTGACCCTCGTGTTTAGAAATTTTTAAATCCTCGGCCAACATATTTACAAAATTTAGATTAAATGATGGCACTCTACAATTCACTTCAGGATTCTGAACTTAGAGCGCTATGAACTTTTTATGACACTTGTGTTAAAATGTGATCTCAAATGTTAAACCAAGCATCTCAGCAAAATAACCATTGACATACGAGTTCTTTCTGAGTTATCCATCAAAATGTAAGCGCCTTCAGTTGATTGGAAACACAGGCAATAGTTTCTGACAACAGACATTCCTTTCTCAGACTATTTCTTAATTGCATGGCTACATGGCTACGGATGACAGATGTTGTTGCTTATGGGAGTCACTGGCTTGAGGCTGAAGCCATTTCCAATAGAAGTGTCAGTTACTGCGAGCCATAGCCAAGTAACAAGGACACAGCCTTACCTGTCCCCACTGGCCTGTCTGCCACGTTGGGCACTCTGGCATCTGGCACCCTCTGACCGTCTCCGGCATCGAGTTCTGGTCACAGTTGACTGCGTCGACATTCCGGCCGCCCTGTGAACAGCTGACCCTGCGCTGCATCTCGCCGTTACCGCAAGACACTGAACACTGCAGGTGCGAGGAGAGGAAAATAAGGATTTCATGTGATTGCTGGACGCTGCTGTTTCATATTTAATGTGGAACTACATAATTAGTATATGTTCTTAGGAACACAGTCTGTGTTATGTGGCTATGCTTCGTTGTACCATCATGGCTGACATCAACACACTTATCGCAAATATCTGAAAAATCAACATTGTCAGGCTATCCATACAAAGGTATGTTCCATAACAGTAACTAGCAAGACTATCTTAGATGTGAGTTTGGTCAGTTAAATGGTAACAAAATCAATAAGCAAGGAAACACCTTGCAATAATTTCCAGCAAATTGCCACAAAATGCCCTGGAAAATCATAAAAATCAACCGCCAGACCTGAAGCCAGTGTGGATTATGTCATTTAGGATTGAGATTTAGTTTTTAGACATTATGTCAACTTGGGATACAAAGACAGAGTAGGTTTG